>NW_022631011.1:14143795-14377681 GCF_010015895.1 Lontra canadensis
ATATATATATATATATATATATATATATATTTTCCCCCAGGGGTACAGGTCTGTGAATCTCCACGTTTACAAACTTCACAGCACTCACCATAGCACATACCCTACCCAATGTCCATAACCCCCCCCAACCCCCCTCTGCCCAGCAACCCTCAGTTTGTTTTGTGAGATTAAGAGTCACTTATGGTTTGTCTCCCTCCCAATCCCAACTTGTTTCATTTACTCTTCTCCTACCACATTAACCCCCCATGTTGCATCTCCTCTCCCTCATATCAGGGAGATCATATGATAGTTGTCTTTCTCCGATTGACTTATTTCGCTAAGCATGATACCCTCTAGTTCCATCCATGTTGTCGCAAATGGCAAGATTTCATTTCTTTTGATGGCTGCATAGTATTCCATTGTATATATATACCACATCTTCTTTATCCATTCGTCTGTTGATGGACATCTAGGTTCTTTCCATAGTTTGGCTATTGTAGACATTGCTGCTATAAACATTCGGGTGCACGTGCCCCTTCGGATCACTACGTTTGTATCTTTAGGGTAAATACCCAGCAGTGCAATTGCTGGGTCATAGGGTAGTTCTATTTTCAAGATTCTTTTTTCTTAATAAAGATTTTATTTATTTGACAAAGAGAGAGACAGTGAGAGAGGGAATACAAGCAAGGGGAGTGGGAGAGGGAGAAGCAGGCTCCCAGCTGAGCAGGGAGCCCACCATGGAGCTCCATCCCAGGATCCGGGGATCCTGACCTGAGACAAAGGCAGACGCTTAACAACAGAGCCATCCAGGCACCCCAATACATAAGATTCTTGAAATGACAAAACTATGGAAATAGAGAACACAAGAATGTCAGTGCTTGCCAAAGATTAAGGAAGGGAGGGGTGATAGGAAAAGTGGGTGTGGTCCCTTTTGGCCACCCCAAAAGGGCCTTATGAAGGATCTTCGTGGTGATGGAAATGTTCAAAATCTTTACTCCACTGGAACAGATATTCTAATTATATTTATAAGATGTCACCATTGGGAGAAACTGGGTCACAGTACATAGGATTTCTGTATTATTCCTTACAACTATATGTGAATCTACAATAATTTCAAATAAATTATATAAACTTAAAAATTAAAAATTACATAAAAGAAAAATAATAAACCCATCCTACCAGACTTCTAAAAATTATGCCCACAGACAATAAAGCATACTACTAACTCGTTAAAAATGTATTAATACTTACTACACAACAGACATTGGGCTTCTAATAGGCAACAGAAGTGACAAAATCCCTACCCCAATGGTGCTCATAGCATTATGTGTATGCAAGTACTTGTAGCAGGATTTTGTGTATACACTATATCCCCCCTCAAAATTTAACAAGTAATATTAAAAACAGAAAAAGTAATGAAAGGGAAAAATCTCCAATAATCAAATTATTTTAAGAATTTAAATATACTAAAGATAAATATCATGATTTCAGTCATGTGGAATTTAAAAAACAAATGAGCACTGGGGGAAAAAAAAGGAGAAAACTAAGAAACAACCTTTTTTAAAAAAAGATTTTATTTATTTGACAGAGACAGCAAGAGAAGGAACAGAAGTAGGGGGAGTGGGAGAGGGAGAAGCAGGCTTCCTGCCCAGCAGGGAGCTCGATGCAGGGGCTCGATCCCAGGACCCCGAGGGATCGTAACCCAAGCCAAAGGCAGGTGCTTAATGACTGAGCCACCCAGGCACCCCAAGAAACAAACTCTTACCTACAGATAACAACTGATAGCTACTGAAGGGGAGGTTAGTGGGAGGATGGGTTAAATAGATGATGAGGATTAAAGAGTGCACTTGTGATGAGCACAGGATGTTGTATGAAGCGCTGAATCACTATAGTGTATATGTTAAACTAATATTACACTGTCTGTTACCTAAGTGGAATTTAAATAAAATCTAAATAAATAAATAAATATTTTTTTTTTAAAAAAAGGTATTCTTTATTTATTTGACAGACAGAGATCACAAGTAGGAGAGAGGCAGGCGGAGAGAGAGAAGGAAGCCGGCTCCCTGCTGAGCAGAAAGCCCAATGCAGGGCTTGATCCCAGGATCCTGGGATCATGACCTGAGTGGAAGGCAGAGGCTTTAATGCACTAAGCCGCCCAGGCACCCCTAAATAAATAAAAATTTTTTTTAAGATTTTATTTATTTATTTGACAGACAGAGATCACAAGTAGGCAGAGAGGCAGGCAGAGAGAGAGAGGAGGAAGCAGGCTCCCCGCGGAGCAGAGAGCCAGATGTGGGGCTCAATCCCAGGACCCTGGGATCATGGCCTGAGCTGAAGGCAGAGGCAATAAATAAATTTTTAAAAAAGAATTCAAATATACTAAAAAGGCTTTTTAAAACAATGGCAAAAAAATGCCCTTGAAGAAATACTGAAGTGAAATGAGTAAGAATGGCAAATTAAGATTCAAAGACACACACATTAAATATTTCAGTAGACTCCAAGTAGGTACAAAAATTGGAAAAATTTTTTAAGAGATTCAACAAATAAAATCGAGTATCATCATAAACTTAAAGAGAATCAAATACCTCAAATCTGAATATATAAAATAGAATACACAAAAGCAAAGCACTAAATAGAAAACCATCTCCAATCTGAATGTAGAAGATGATATAATACACAAAAGGAAAGCCCTAAATAGAAAAAACAATGGAGAGTAATAAATATAAAATCATCATTAAAATATAACCATAGAAATGATCACAATATACTTAGAGCACTCTGGGAATAGTAAAAATATAAAAACTTAATATAGAAAAATGCACAAAGCCTTGACAGCGACTAAAAAAAAAGATTTTAAAGTAACTTCTAGACACCATTTTGAGGGGTGCCTGGGTAGCTCATTTGGTTTCGTGTCTGCCTTTGGCTCAGGTCATGATCCCAGGGTCCTGGGATATAGTCCCCCATCAGGCTCTCTGCTCAGCAGGAAGTCTGCTTCTCCCTCTCCCCTCCCCTCTGCTCCTGCCTGCTCTTTCCCTCTCTCTCAATAAAATCTTTAAAAAAAAAAAAAGACACCATTTTGTACTTTCCCTTTTTTAAAAGATTTTATTTATTTATTTGGTAGAGAGAGGGAGACAGCTCCTAGGAGAAGGGAGAAGGGACAGAGGGAGAGGGAAAAGCAGACTCTTCTTCACTGAGCAGGGAGCCCCACAAGGGACTCAATCCCAGGATCCTGAGATCATAACCTGAGCAGAAGGCAGATGCTTAACCAACTGAGCCACCCAAGTGCCCCTAGAAAAAAATGCTTTAAAAAAAAAAAAAAAGTTGGCAAAGATGTCAGAATATAGATATACTTTTATCATACTAATGGCATTTTGCAAGTTACCCCAATTTTGTGCAAGGATTATAACATTTATACAAATAACAGTAACTATTTATTGAGTACTCAAAATGTGGTAGGCAGAGTTCCAGATACTTTATATTCATTACCTTGAATTCTTTAATACTGTAAATATTTTAAATGATCCTTTATTTTACAGTTGAGGAAACTAAGGCTTAAAAAATGAAAAATTAAGAAGCCTGTAAGAGAGTGAAGGCTAAAAGATACTTCTTCATTAAAATACAAGGCCCTGTGCATTCCCCTCCACTTCAGGGTCTTTGCCTAGAATGTTGCCTCTCCCCAGAATTTTCTATACACAAACATACCCCTCCACAAATTAACACCAAACATCACTTAGATCTCAGAAATGGTCTTTGATTACCTATCCATCTACCCATCAACCTCCCTAGATCTGGTCTCCTTCTTATTCTCTCTCCCTCTCAAAAGCCGTGAGTTCGTAATTACAAGTTTATCTGAGTGTTTATTTGAATTAAAATGTCTTATCAACACCATCTTCAAGGGGAGTTATCATATCTCTCTGTTCACCACCCAATGCCCAGCACTATAACACAGCTGAGCACCTAGGAGGCATTCATTAATATTGTTAAAGCAATGAATGTCAACTTACCTTAATACCAAAACTGTTAAATCCCTTAACTCAAAAGACAGAATCCAGTTCTCAAATCAAACCATAAGCACCTTCCATGTACAAAACACTCCCCTAGAGCTACAATCATCCTTGTGTGACAGAGCTGACAAATCCCCTGTATTTACTCTTTGACCCAGAATTTCACACTTGTGAGAATTTATCTTACAGGAAAAACTCCCTGTGAGTTTTGCCATGTGAAATGCCATGTGAAATGGCATTTACACAAGTTTAATCACTGCAGCATTTGAAACAGCAAAAGACTAGAGATAACCTAATATTCATCAATATGAAATTGGATAAATAAAGATACATCAAACAGATATGCCTGGGTGGCTCAGCCGGTTAAGCATCTGCCTTGGGCTCAGGTCATGATCCCAGGATCCTGGAATCAAATTCCACATCAGGCTCTCTGCTTAGTGCAGAGCCTGTTTCTACCCTCCCCCTCCCCCACCTTGTGCTCACATGCTCTCTCTCTCTCTCTGACAAACAAATAAAATCTTTAAAAAAAATTGAAACATCAAACCATGTAATACCAGAACACTAAATATGTCCCATGAAGTCAGGGATTTTTTATCTCATTTGTTGAATATTATAGCCCTAGCATCTACAATACTACTCGCTCATAATGGCCACTCAATGTTGTTTGAATAAATGAAGAAAACTACAACCAAAATACGTATACCTGTACTGATATAGAATGATCTCCAAAATAACATGAAAATAGCATGGTACAAAAGAATGTATACAGAATGCTGTTCTTTCTGTAAAAAACAAAAAAATATATTTATAATCTTGTTTATATACACATCTCTTAAAGGATATGTAAGGTAATAGTGATTGTGGGAAAGAGACGTATTAATTCCTATTGTACCTTTAAAACTGTGAATTACAATATTCTCTGTTCACAGTAATGCCTTTGGTATTAAATGTCTGGACCAAAAAACTTGAATTAGATTCCTTTCCACTTATGATAAATCTAGCTTTTGGTGTTAGATGCTATAGTTATCAAACTAACAATAATTTTACACTTGTATAGCTTTTGAAAACTGTAAAACAAGTAACAAGATTATTCACAAACATTACCTAATTTGGTCCTTGCAACAATCCTATGAATATACGTTGTTTCTACCCATTTTACAGACAAGAAAATAGGCTGAAAAGAAGTTAAATGACTTGAAGTAACACAAGCTATGGCCTCCTAAGACAAACCCATTCATTCCTCTACTCAATACAAAATGTGTATAGTAGACTCCAGTAGGAAAAAGGAGACATAGGCTGCTGCCTTTATAGAGCTTACAGTGAGAAGGACATTAGTCAAATCATCTGATTCCAAATATGTTATGATTATAAACTGTGAAGAGTGCAAAGGAGAATTACTGAGGTCTTTTGTCTCCCATTCTACCATTTCTTCCTCTGTACTACCAAGCACCAAGTTTCCTCAGATACGAAACTTGCTTATTTCTCATCTCCCTTTGGCTGGACTGCTTGAATCTGTTAAATAGAACCTGTTTCAAAACAAAGGAGAAGGTGTAGGAAAAAGAGGCAAATCAAAATTACTACAACTATTTTGATGTATCAAAGCTTGCATCTTTAGGATAGTGCATTACCCAGAAACAACTTAAAAGGTTATTTTTAAGTTTCCTTCAATTTTAAAATAACAGACACTAGATTAATTTCTATTCTTACCCACTCTCCTAACAAAAGGCGGATAAACAGACATTGGAAGAGAAAAACTTTCCCATCTATCATTCCTAAATTTAGTACTAATTAAAAATTTAGCATTTTTTTAATAGTTAAAATTTGTAAGGACAAATATCCCAAAGAGACTATCACAGGAAAAAGTTATAGGCGCCTGGGTGGCTCAGTCAGTCAAGTGTCCAATCAGGTCATGATCTCAGGGTTGTGAGATTGAGCCCCAGTGGGCTCACACTAAGCATGGAGCCTGCTTGGGGTTCTCTCTCTCCCTCTGCCCCTCCCTTCTCCTGCATGCGTGCACACTCTCTCTGTTAAAAAAAAAAAGAAAGAAAAAGGTCATAAAACAGTACCTGTAATATCATCCCACCTAGCTGATCAAATATTAATAGGTACATGACAGAAAAATAAAGACACATCAATCAGTTAAACCCATCAGTCAACCAGCCAACCTTTAGAAAGGATACATCACATTGCTCACAACTGCCATCAGGATGCTGTCACTGTGAGTTTCACTTCATTCCTTACATCTTTTTGCACTCTGCATTATGTCATTTTGTCACTTTTATAAATAGAAAAATAAAACTTTTAATTTTGGAAAGAAAAAAGTTGCAATTGTCAAAGTAAGTTTTTGGTATTCTTGAGAATGGGTTTTTTGGTTTCTTATACTACTAAAGAATAGCTGACATAAAATGTTATATTAGTCTTAGGTATACAACATAATGATTGGATACATTACTCAATGCCTACCACAATAAATGTAGTCACCATCTGTCTCCACACAGTATTATTACATTATCATTGACTATATTCCCTATGCTGTACTTTTCAACCCCAGGACTTATTTTCTAACTTGAAGTTGTACCTCTTAATCCTCCCCTACACTTATACAGGCCATCCCCCAACGGCAACCAGTTTATTCTCTGTATCTATGGGTCTATTACTATTTATATGTACTTTTGTTTCTTAGATTCCACATGTAAGTGAAGTCATATGGTATTTGTCTTTCTCTGTCTGTCTTATTTCATTTAGCATAATACCTCTGGTCGATCCATATAGTCACAAATGGCAAGATCTTATCCTTTTTTATGGCTGAATAATATTTCTTGTGTATTTTTACATACACAAATGTCTACATATACATACTTATGATGCAGACACACACACCTTATTTAAAAATCTAGCACATTTTATCTTCCTAATCTATAGTCAAAATCATTCCCCAAAAGAACAAACTTAAGAAAAAAAAAATCAGTTTAAGTTAGTCTTTAGGGCTTAAAACTAAGTCAACCTTGTTACACAAATAAGTAGCATAGTTGTTTTTCTAATTATATCATTTTATAAATATCTGTCAAGCAAATTTGGATAAAGTCTTAAAACACTTAAGAAAAAAGTCTGGAGCAGCATTTATTAAATCAGCAAGAACCTACCTGTCTGACTTTAAGAATTACAACAAGTCCACAGGAAAGAAGAAATTTTAAAAGTATATATTTAGAGCATGACTGCTCAAACAACAAGGTATCAATAAAGCTGTTAAAATGTTAAGAAATGTGTGGTACCTGGGTGGCTCAGTTGGTTAAGCCTGTGCCTTAGGCTCGATCATGATCCCAGGGTCCTAGGATTAAGTCCCCCATCCCTGCTCCCTTCTCAGCGGGAAGCCAGCTTCTTCTTCTCCTTCTGACCCTCCCCACCGCACATTCTCTAGTGCACGCATATGTGCTCATGCGCACTCTCTCAAATAAATAAAATTTTTAAAAATAAGTAAAATGACAAGAAATATAAATTGAAAATTTAGGAGCTGGACAACCCAAAGCAGGTGGATAGAGAATGATACAGTAAGTGCCTAGTAAGAAGTGAAAGCTGATTTATATAGCTCATTTTTAAAGATGCCTCCTAACAGATGCCCCAAAACAGATTAGAGTCCATCTTTAAGGGGTGCCTGGGTGGCTTAGCCGGTTAAGCATCTGCCTTTGGCTGAGGTCATGATCCCAGGGTCTTGGAATCCAGCCCCACTTCAAGGTCCCTGCCTCACTGGGAGCCTGCCTCATTCCTCTCCCTCTGTTCTTCCCCACCCCCTTGTTCTCTTCTCTTTCTCATGCTCTCTCTCAATAAATAAATTCTTAAAAAAAAAAAAATTCCATCTTTAAGAGTTCAGCAAGGCATCAACTTATTACATATAATTTTCATTGTGATGGAGCTTACTTTTAACCACGTACAAAAGTTATTCCCTTAACCACTCAAAACAGGAAAGAGGAGAGGTTTGATTCAAGGAGACTTTGAAGATAACAAATGAAAACAGAGAAAGAAATATCTTATGACTATGCCAGTTTGTACCTTCTTCTGAAACCTTGCTTTGACTACCTGGTCAATTTTAATATTCCCTTTTTTAAAAAGATTTTATTTATTTATTAGAAAGAGAGAACATGAGCAGTGGAGAGGGAGAAGAACATGAGCAAAGGGAGAGGGAGAAGCAGGCTCCCTGTTGAGGGACCCTGGAATCATGATCTGAGCTGAAGGCAAATAGACTGACAGCCATCCAGGCATCCCTCAACTTTAATATTCTTACTTCATCTTTGCTTTCTAAAATACTACGACCGATCACTCTAAAGTAACTAACATTGCTTCCTTAAAATTCTTCTCAGTTTCCATACTGTCACACTCTATGCTGGATTTCTTCCTATCCTGTCCATTCCTTCTCAGGCTGCACTTTTCTCCACTCCAGATTTAAATATGCATTCTCCAGCACTTTGTCCTATCTAGGCCCTCTGCTATCTTAAAACTTACGGACCTCCCTCAGTGGCTACATCCATACTCACAGCTTTAGTTCCATGTATTCCAAATCCACATACATACACTTAACTACTGGGCATCATCAGATCTTACATGATCTCTTTAAAATGTCAGGAATCTCTCCTCTCCATTCCCACTGTCATTACCTTGATTTAGGTTCTAACCCCCTCTCTCTCAGACACAGCAATGAATCATCTATCCCTTCACTAGTCTCCCCACTACACCAAGCTGGGTCTTGCTAATAAACTTTCTAAAATTGAAACGTGATCATGCTGCTCCTCTGACAAAAATTATTGAATAGGTTTCTATGACTTTCAGGAAAAAGCTCAAACTGGCTTACACAGAAAGTTCCTGCCAATATCTCTAAACACTATCTCTACTACACTCATCCTTTGGCTTCTGCCTGAAAACGGGCATCCTGTGTAACCCCTCCGTGTGTCTGCATATGATGTAAACCCAACCAGGGTATTCCCCAATAAACCCTGAATAACTAATTCTGACCTAAAGTATTACTACATTCAGGAAATCTCCCCTTTAGTCATAGGCTGATTTAGAAGCTGCTCTCTATGCTCACACAAAATATTCCTCTTAAGTCACTTCCATATCAGTCACATTCATGCTTAGGTCTTCTCCATTAGACTATTAACAGTCCCCAGGGAAACAGCACTTAGTATTCTTTGTACCTGACATACAAAAACATTCAACAATTGCTGTTTGAAGGAATAAATGGGGATTATATAGAAATTTATATTATGGTGAAGTTATTCTAATGATAATGAACTTGTTCCTTTCATTAGAATAGTCAGTGGGCAAATCCTCTGCTGTCATTGAAAAAGCGATGAAAATTTTTCATTTTCTAACAGATCCACAGTGACCCAAAACACTTACCACCTCATTTCTTACTATCTATGAATCAAAAACTGATTTTGAAACTAAATATATTTTAAAGGCACAGGTTTGTCCTTTTGCCTTCCTTTTTAGAAGAGCAAATGGCATAATAAAACTAGATTATTTTAAATAATCCAAACTCCTTCCAATCAGTTAACTTCCAGTTCCTCCATTATCATCTCTTCCAAATAAAACTCCCCCCACCCCCCACCCCCGCTTTCTTTAATTCATTGAACCTTAGAGAACTGTGTGTGTTTGGGGCTCCCCTTGATAAAGGAGGGGGATGGAGGAGGGTGATAAGGCAGTTGAGTTTCCATTCTTCTTATCAAGAAAATCTACTCTACATTTCACTTCCACATCTACTCTAATCACATCCAAGTCCAAAGATATGCTTAGAAAAAGGTCCTCAACAATCATGTCCTCTCTCTTTTCCATGCGGTTGATGTCAAGCCAAATTAGTCTGATTTAAAATGTCCCAAAAGGGAAGTGAACTAGAGTAAACTGCATGGAATTTTGAGGAGCTGAAGATTACAATGAGTTCTATGAGGTCAATGACCCAAAGGGTAACTGAAAGGATTCTGTCCAGAAACACCTACTTCCTCTCACTCTGACCTCCAACCTTCCTTTTTGCCCACCCACTGCCAGCACAACCTCAGGAAAAGCATCAAGTTGTAATAATGAATACTGACATTAAAGGCCAAAAAGTTATACACTGTGCACTGAACATCTCAAAATATTTCTCTAAACAATCTGCATTTGTGGAATCAAATAACAAAGCAATTTCAGACTGTCATTCATCTCCCATACCAGCAAAACATAACTGGCACAACTCCTATAATGAAGTCACATACTCCTAGCTCACACAACGACCGCAGAATAGGAATAAGGTAAAAAGTGCAGTGAAGATTGATGATCAGAGTGAGGAAAATGGATATCAAACAATAAAAATAAAATACCTGATTAAGAACCCCAAATTCAATCCATTCTTTACAAAATTATAGAACCTATCTCTCAAAAAGAAAAAAAAAAAAGGTCAAAGGAGATACATTTATAAACTTGTTCCGCTCTTTTCAGCTACTTCCAAGCACCCAGAACTTTCAAATCTGAGTGTATTTTTTCAAATAAAGATTTCCAGGCTTCACCTGCCAGAAATTCTTTTGTAAATTTGGAATGGAGCCTGGGTATTGGAATGTTTACTTAAAAAGTTCCCCCAAGGACTCTGATCAGCTGCCAGGTTTGTCAGACGTGCTATGGATCTTTACAAGAAGGGCTCCTGCCAACCCTTACTGACATTCTAGCCGACTGTAAAATTATCGAAGTTCTTCCTATAAATATGCCAAATCAAACAGCACCATGCCACCTCACCTAATCCCTTTGTGTTCTCCCGCACCCCTCGAGTTACTGCCTTATCTTCAGTTCATTCCATGAAACTGCAATCTTCCTATCTCCACCTTGTAGTAACCAAGTAATAAGCAGGAGGGTAAAACAAAGGGAAACTATCACTTCAATACCCGGAAATCCTGTCAGTTCTAACATATGAGAGAAGAAAACCCATTCTAGATCATTCCAACATGTACCCAATTTTAAAGGAAAAAGAACATTTTCAAGGGTGGTCCGTGAAGCAGGGTGGAAGGGTAAGTTAGGTAAGACTTCTTGGATCTGAAAAGAATAGCCCAAGGTTCTGAAAGACGGGAAAACTTTAAAGCCCGGCAGGTCACAGACAGGAGGCAGTGGCGGGGAGCCGGCCCGTGCCGGCACCTTCGGCCGGTTTTGACACTCGACACCCCAGCCTTCACTCAGGTTGCTAAGAAACAAAAAGGCTCCACGTTCCCTGCAATTCCTCCCGGGCCTGGAGGAGAGAGGGGCCTCCGGGGCCTGAAGACACGACCGGGACGAGCCCGGCCACTACCCCGGGGGCGCGAAAGCAAGGGAGGGATACCCGGGGGGCAGGGGGCTCGGGCAGAGGGGCCGGCCCAGGAAGCTGGCCCCGAGCTCGGGAGGAGGGCGCGCCGGAACGCGTCCTCCGCGCTAAGGAGCGCTCGGGCAGGTCACGGTGGGCTCTGCTCCAGCCAGGCCGCAGTCAAGGGTCCGGGGCTGGATGCGGGGCCTAAACGACCACCCGGCTCGGCGCGGGGGAGGACGCATCTACTCACACGTGCTGACAGGCCGCGGTCCTCACAGGCGTTTTGAGCACCTCCTGACAGACAGGGCAGTAGAAATCATCTTCGGTGTAGGACGTGGCCGCGGAGAGTTCCTCGGCCATGGCGGGGGATGGGGGATCAAGGAGATGGCGGCAGCGGCGGCGGCGGCTACAGCGGCCGAGCTGACGGTGTCGGCCCGGGGCCCGACTCTACGCGAACCCGGAGGGGGAGGGGAATCGCGTCAGGAAGCGGCTCGCGCCAGGAAGGGGGCGGGGCGGGGCGGGGCCGAACGCCGAGACGCTAGGTCCGCACGCGCCGGGCGAGGGCCAGCCCCTGGGGCTGCCCCTCCCGACGGGGGCAGGCCGAGAAGGTGGTGCCAGGCGGGAGGCGGCGGTGGAGAAACCGGCCGGTGGCTTCACTTTCGCTTCCACCCCGGCTCGGAGCAGGCGGGAAGCCGCCCCTCCACCTGGGAAGGAAGGCGACCGCCCAGCCGTCCCCAGCCGGCGGCCGCCCGCACGGGCCGCTCCCTTACCTGCCTCCACGAGGCGGCCGCGGTTCCGCCCTCGGCCGTCTTCTCCGCCTCCGACTCCTTTGTCCCCACCCCCACCCCCGGCCCCCGGCCCCAGGCCCCAGCCCTAGCCCCAGCCCGCACAGCCCGCACAGCCCGCACAGCCGTCCCACTGGGGGCCTCTACCCACCCAGTTCGGCAGCTGCCTGCCCCGCCCCACACCGCCTCCGCCCCGCCCCTCCACTCTGCTTGCGTAAAGACTCACTTAGGTGTCCCGGAGTCGCGCCGCTGAGAGATCTGTTTTCCGGGCACGGTTGGTGGAGAAGTGGCCGTGCGCCGTCTCCGGGCTTCTTGTCCGGCCGCTGCAGCCTTCGCCGCGGAGGCCGGGAGGGGAATGGTGAGCGGAGTGGTCAGTGTTCATCGGCCCGAAAGGGGGCCGGGCCCGAGGCTCATGGTGCACCGGGATCCCACCGCCCCCTCCAGCAGCTCTCCCGCGGCATTGCGCTGCCCGCAGCCAGCCCGGGGTTGTCACCGAACACAAGAGGGCGACGAACCGGGGGACAGAGGAGTGAGGAGAGGGCGGGGTGGGGAGGGCGGCTTCCATAGCAACCGGCGCGTGGCACCCGCAGCAGGTTGTGACATAAACCGCTGGGTGCCCACCTGTACCCACGTCCCGCAGTCTCCCTTAAGCGGGATCCCATTTCTCACTGCTTCTATCAAATATATTGGATTTTTCAGGAATTTTTCCTCAAAAAATACCGTCTGTTAAAGGTATGGATGGATGGTCCTTACTATATGCCCTTGACAGTATGTATGTCAAGATGTGTTACGAAGCCCAAGTAAAACCCGTTATGGGATTTTGATCCTTTGGGGCACAAGAATTAAAAATAAGCTCCCTTGAGAGGGTTTGAACTTTCGCCCTTAACACAGTCTGAGGAGTTACAGTCTCAGATGCAGGCTTCCGCCACCAACACCTTTGCTTTTTGATAGCTTTGAAGAAAAGTGAGGTAGGAGCACGGATCTAAGCATTTCACTAATTAGTTATTCACTAATTTAAATGTTTCTATTTTTTTTCAGTGGGCCCTTGCCAGATACATCCACACAAATGATAAATCGGGAAGATGGGGGTCACAACCACATGAAAGGAGCCAAGGAATATCTGGAATATCAATTCGCTTCGGAAAAGAAAAAAAGATTTCAATTCCATGCTTCATTTCCACCACAGTCTCAGTGAATCATAAACAGAAGCCATTGAATCGTTAATTCAATTCTGTCATTTATTGTCTACATTGTCCTTAGAACTGTTAGATGTTATGCTGGTGTCATGAACTTCGTTTTCAACTAGTTTACACTCTGGAGTGCCTAACACTATAAAAGAACAAAAAATGGTATTTGCCAAAGTGTTGCTTTTCATAAACAGTGACTATAATGAGGACAGGAAGTGAGATGATTGCATTGGTATGGGTTTAGAGAAAACCTGATGAAGGAAATAGGTCTTAATGTGCATCTTAAAATGACAATTCCTAGAAAAATACAGAATTGTTTGTCCAATGAACAGCTAATTCCCTTTACCAAACTACAACATTTTGTATTTTTGTTCCCTTTCCTCCCAAGCAAGAATAGTGGAAGCAGACCAGGAAAGCTAACTTTAGCTTCACATTTCCTGGGAGGAGAAAGAGCATTGACAGGAGGGACACCAGATAGCAGTAGTCTAGGTACTTTTCAAATTCATTTATAAAAATGGTTCTTGGATTTCAGACTTCACCTTTTTCACCTTATGGCCAATCATATCTAACTCATTTTGACCCCTTTAGAAAGTAAAGTGTATTTTCTGTTGAATAGAGTGTTTCCCTTTACTCACTGGGAATCCTTAACCAGAACTTAATTTCGTGACTTTAATTTTATTTGCTTCATTGTTCCTCTGGCAGCTTTACTCATGCCCTAATCCAAACATGTTTGTGTTACTTCCTTATACATTCTAAGAAGTCATTGTGATGGTACATGAAAGCATAGAGTTGTTAGTATGTGGAAATCCATAAAAAATGTGGGTATAACGAAAATGTGGTTACCTTCTGAGTGTTAAGCTTAGACAAATAAACTGTAATGGCCAAAAGACACAATCTGCTGTCTTGGCAGCATTTCCTATGAAAAATTACTTGATATTTTTATGGCAATGTCACAGATTTACTCAAAATCCCTTCAGCTGTGTAAATAAAATATCCTCAGCCTTTGGGTAAAAGGGGGAAAACTCTACATATTATACAACTTGACAAACTTAGTCTGTTGCAATAATTTAATCCATTCCTTTACATTTTGGTTAAAACACTTAAGCTTTTAATATGCCGTCTCTCTCAGTCTGCTCCCCTCAAAATGGCATCTGGAAGGATAAGAGGGAGGACAAGGGGTAGCTGACACAAACTTGGAGACACTATTGGAGAATCTCAGTCCTGACATCTGCAAGGTCTCCTTTGAATTCTTGCTGGACTATTCTGAAGAGAGGCTAATGTTGACTCCTCTCTGAGATGCAATGTGTGCTGGCCATTCTGCTGATGGTACCTGCTAGTAAAGACTACTCCTGCCTGCCTCAGCTGGGTCAAGGCCCTGGTTGATTCAGGATTCAGCTTCACCAACACTATAGGACCCTATGAATCTCTCCCGCAGTCATCTTCTAGTTCTTGGTCCTCAATATGGAAGGTCCCTCTTGCTCTGCTCTCAACACACCTACTGTCCATGGCATCCCTTGGGGCCCTCTACACACTCAGTCTGGGAGGGAGAGTCATTCCTTCTAAACATCCCATGTCACTGAATTTGCATGAAGTGGTGCCCCCCAGTTTGGTTCTACACAACTTATAAGGCAATGTGCTTTCTGCTCCCCAGCCCTCACCACTCCCCTCAACCTAATACACCTTTCCCCTATTCCACCTCTCTTTTCCAACCACAATCCCTTGGCCTGGAAAGAATGGACCATTTTACCTTGCTGCTTCCTGCTGATTACCAGTAATGCTCCCTTGCAAAACTCTAGCCAAGTCCATATGGCCAGGTAATGAACATACTAAAAGAGGAGCTGGATGAATTTAGAAAATTAATTTCTTTCTTCACAAAGCCTGGCTTTGTCTTACTACAGGGCCTCAGAAGTCTGTTTTGCTGGTAAAAGTGGTTGCTTGCCTTTAAAGAAGTGACTGGGAAGCTGGGGATGGAGGGGGAGGGAGGCTCATGTTTCTCTGTCTATCCTTTGGTATCTTTTTAATTGGTACCATGTGCAGTGTCGACTTTCAGCTGGTTTGCACCAGCATAGCTCTGTGAGTCCTTTTTAGCTTGCCTATTCTGGTTGGGCAATAGTCTGTCCTGGTTGGCCAGTGCCCATTTAGTTCCAATTGTTAAATATTCTTAACATTAATCCTGACCATGTACATAAATAATCTATTTGCTGAAAGGCATATAACTTAATTGTTTAAGCCTGTTTTGGAAATGTTCTTTTAAAAAAAATGTTTAAAAAAAAAACATTCTTTACATTCCTGATGAATTAATCCTAATTTCTTCTTTTCCCCACCTCACCCCAACACACACACACAGGCTGATGGATGCCTCAGGCTGAGTAGGAAGGAGGTCAAGTGAATAAAAATGTGAAAGGGAAACCATACAGGGCACAATGTTCTCATCAACAAACATTTATAAACCCTGTTCCCATCCCCCACTCTAATAAATCATGATTTTTGTTCAGTTTTCTTTTCTTTTTTTCTTTTCTTTCCTTTTCTTCCCCGCCGCCCCCCCCCCGCCCCCGGCTATGTCCTTTAGGAGGACATTCTCAGCTCAAGGGGAACTACCATGATTGAGAGAAACCAGTTTGAATGGGTCATGTCTTCTTGCCAGTAGTTTAAGCTGGGCATATGATTCAGTTATGACCAAGGATGTGTGAGGAGAATTCTTCTGAAGGCCTTCAGCAAGTGCCTTTCTTCGCTGATTTAAAAAAAAAAACAAACAGGAATAAACACTTCCATGCTACATCTGAATGTTTTCTTGATCATCTGTGCTGCCTGGGACTCTGCAACCGTCCTGAAACCATGAAAAGAACAAGCCAAAGAATAAGCCAATATGCTGATCGTGGTGGAGTGAAAGATAGAAGGAATGCAGGACCTTAACGTAGTTGAACCATTCTAATAATCTAATTAACCTTGAAACTGTCCTACCTACTGTTAAGCCTTTCTACTCGAAACCGGTCCCAGTCGGCTCTTCTGCTACTTGTAGCTCAAAGTATCTGAGCCAGACATTTGGGGGTTGACTATCAGATCTGTTTCCCTCCCTGTCACCTGTTCTGGTGTGTATTGCTGGAGCTAACCGTTACAGACAGCTTCCCGTTTCCCCTTGCCAACTGACTTCTGTCTATATTCAGCCAATGTCAGGTACTGGTGAGACACTAGAAGGAAGAAGCCAAGGCATTTTTTCCTCCCTCTCTCTGCTTCTGGCTGTGTCTTCATTTCTTCCATGTTTTCAACCTCTGGAAGACCACCCTTCCCTTTGAGGTCCTGGAGCCTGCTGGGCCATCCCTGCTTTTTCTCAGTGGCTTCTGTGTTTGCCTTGCTGTCACACATGGTCTTTCAGCTTTCCTGATATCTTTGTAATTGTTTTCCATATTAAACATCCTCTTTTGAACTACTTACTGAGAGCTCTGTTTCCTGATGGGACCTCAGTGGACTTTCCTAACAGAATCAACACTTTAGGAGGAGATAGGAAGGCAAAGGAGGATGAAACACTGCAGAAGTGGCTCCTCTTCCCCCAGAGAGAAGGAACCAAGTTACTCGTCATTGTGAGTTTAAATCCTCTCCTCATAATTCTACAAATTAACACAAACAGAAATTCAAAAGTGAGATTAATGATATCAAGTATGGAAAATAAGGGAATTTACCCATTTTTAGCCCACCACAGTTTGGGACGGTTACATTTCAAATCCTTCATAAATGTCACTATGAATACGCATTTTTCATGCTATTTAATAACATTTAATTTCCTATCAGCAGTATTTTACATACTATTGGACAGCTATCATTTTTTTTTTAGATTTTATTTATTTATTTATTTGAGAGAGAGAGCAAGTGATAGAGAGCATGAGAAGGTAGAAGATCAGAGGGAGAAACAGACTCCCTGCAGAGCTGGGAGCCCGCTGCGGAACTTGATCCCAGGACTCCAGGGTCAAGACCTGAGCTGAAGGCAGTCGCTTAACTGACTGAGCCACCCAGGCGCCCAGACAGCTATCATTTTTACTAATATTTCTATTTGTAACTGTAAGGGCCTTTTGATCCCGTAGAACCCGGCTTCCATGATACAGTTGAATAAAATAGAGGGGATATAGTACAAACATGTGCCAGTTACACTCTCTCCCAAGAAAGTAGAATTGAGATCCCTCTGTTCTAGTCAGTCTCTATTAGTGCCTTACCTTAGTAAGTATATTAACATGATGGACAGCACCCTTTTCCTTTGCCCAAGCAGAGAAAGCCGCTCAGTAGAGAAACCCAGCCAAAAATGAAACAGGTATTTTGAATGCAGCTGAACTGTTTCATGGACTAAACTATGCTGTCCTAGGAAGCAGAGCTATGGATTAGACCAGAAATGTCAAGAGTCCAACAAATTAACTCACCTTTCAACTTTTGTTTGATGTTGCTGGGTTGCTGGGTTTTTTTCATCTTTGAGAGAAATACAAAATTTTAAATTAAAACCTCTCCTTTTCTTTTCTCCTCCCCTGCCTTTTTTCTTTTTCCTCCCCTCTCCTCTTTTACTTCACACCTTTATCGACATCCTCTGGGAACACAGCTTGGATAAAGGCAACTATAACAAGATTAGTTCCAGTGTAACAGTGGCGACAAAAGCCTGACACCAGTTTTAAAAAGCAAACAAAGCCTGATTTTTAGAGAAATAGAAGAACCCTCCAGTGGAAATATACACCTTTCTTTCTTTTTTTTAAAGATTTTTATTTATTTATTTGACAGACACAGATCACAAGTAGGCAGGGAGGCAGGCAGAGAGAGAGGGGAAGCAGGCTCCCTGCTGAGCAGAGAGCCCGATGTGGAGCTCGATCCCAGGGCTCCGGGATCATGACCCGAGCCGAAAGCAGAGGCTTTAACCCACCGAGCCACCCAGGCGCCCTACACCTTTCTTTCTATACCTAAAGTTGAATTATTCCGTCCATTCCTCCTCAATACATACACATATATTACTTCTTCTGGACACAATCTAAAGTACCATCCATCTATGATCCTAGAGGCAATGTCATGAGACCACTATTTTTCCAGTCCAGTGTCTCATAATTTATTTATTTATTTTTAAAGATTTCATTTTATTTATTTGACACAGAGAGAGAGCACACAAGTAGGCAGAGTGGCAGGCAGAGGGAGAGGGAGAAGAAGACTCCCCGCTGAGCAAGGAGCCCAATGTGGGGCTCAATCCCAGGACCCTGGGATCATGACCTGAGCCGAAGGCAGCTGCTTAACTGGCTGAGCAACCCAGGCTCCCCTCATAATTTATTTTAAATAATTTATTTATTCCTTTAGTTGAGTCTTAATCTGATCCACTTGTAATACTTCATGATCCTGTAACCTTAGACTAAATCATAAACGTAATCCCTATCAACTACCTCTTATGTACCACAATGCAAAACAAATACAACTACTATGAAACTTTCTATGTTCCACTTAGAATATGAAAAGAGGGGAAGAAATCAAGGATATGTACCATTTGCTGCTGGCCAGAGTTGATGAAGTGAAGCAGAGAACCATTGAGTCTCATTGGCATCATTTGTTTGACTTGGCTTGGTGAGAGTTCTGTTGTCACTAATACAGCTCTCTGATATTGCCTGCTAGAATCATTCCTATCACTAAGGGAACACCTAAAAGGCCATTAGAGTAAACAACCTGTTTGGGGAAAGAGGAGGGGCATATTTCATTTGCAATTCATTTGTTAACTGTATGGGGTGGAAAAATGGCCTGAGGCCATCCAAGGAATTTGGACATTCTGTGCCATTGATTTCAGTGCATCACAGGCCTGTTATATAGTTTGGTTTTTGCTGGTGCTACAAATTCGAATAAAACCACAGTCACCTGTCTTATCAGTTTCATTTTATGGGAACTTCCTAAAAATTAAACACCAAAAACTTTATCAGGTCAGCATAGCTGCTCAGTGGAAGAGCCAAGGCTGGGCTATAACTCACAGATTTTCTGTTCAATAGCAGCAACTTTGGGATCCACACATATGCAGCACACTCTGTTGGACAAACTTTATTTCAGGACAGTGTGGGTGAAGAAACTGTCTGAGCTGGCAGAGAACTCTTCTTTCTCTTCTAGAATAGCACCCTGCTCCCAAACTGAATTCCAGGCCAGTGTAGTTGGCACTGCCAATGTCATCCTGTTTGTCAGGAGGGGAGCCAGGGTGAGGCACCGTGGTGGGGGCCCCGTGTATCCAGGTACCCCACATTCTCCATTAATCCCACCCCTTTGTAGTTGACAGGATCTCCCATTTTCTCAGTCAGCATCTCAATCTTACACAGAGAAGATGAAGCAAGTCAGAGAACTTGATCTCTCTGTCCTTGGGTCTGTCTTGCTTTGGACCTCAGCCTTATTAGTTCCCAATTCCTCTTTTTTTCTGCTCACATTCTGGAAAATCTTGATGGCTGCAGGCAAATTTTTTGTTGTACCTTATTGGAGGTACTCAGGAAAAATCAGCATAATCTGATGTATCAGGCTGGGTACAATTCAGAGAGAGAAATTACACAGTAATTTGACCAGAGAAACTTTAGTAACTCTAATAGGGGATTGGTGTAAGAAGTAAAGAGGAACGTGAAGAATATAAGCTCAAATCCTTGCTTTAGCAGTACATGTCCTAAAATTAGAACCATACAGAGATTCGCAAGGCCCTTGCATAAGGATGACGTGAAAATTCATGAAGCATTCATGCTTCATATTTAAAAAAAAAAAAAAATTAAAAGAGAGTTGAAATAGAGTACCCAGAGAAGGGCCCCACCACTCTGGTTGGAGATCCAGACCTTGCTGGAAAGGAGGACCCAGCTGTGGTTCACCGGATGGCAGAAATGTCTCTGTGGTATCATGCTGGTAGAACTGGCTGGAAACATATCCCCTAGGATGCAAGGGAAAGCTGTTCACAGAGACATGTCTCATGGAGACATTCTGTTGCAAAACCATCCAGGGGGACTTTGGAGGAAAATGTGGTCTGGCAGATGCAGCTGGGCAGTGCACACTGCCGAAGCCGGGGTTGGCTCTGTGCGCCATGGGAAGCAAGCAAACGAGAACTGGGAAACAAAACCCTTTTCCTCCCGCAATTTCTCTCTAGCGCCCTCTGTTGGAAAAGCTGGCAACTATTATTATTATTGTGCCAGCTGGCAAAGGCAAAACATTTAAGGGCCCAGATCTATTTTCACACAGCAAGCAAAAAGTATAAATTTGGAACTTTGAATTAACAGAACAGTAACTGGCAGACTGACCCAGTGACATTTTGCTACTAAGTTTTCTAAAGCTTTATCCTTTATAGCCATATGCCTTAAGCCCAAGAAACTTAAGGATATAGTGTTGGCAATTGCTTTATATCTACATACAAAATCTTAAATTTCTCACCTTACAATGCAGGAATCTGTACCTGCCCCCCCCCCCCCCCCCCCCCATGGAACCACTGCTCAGCTAGTTCTGCATTTTCTCTGATGATCTGAAACAATGATCCCACTTCTGGTATTGATGTCTGTATCACTTGGGACTCTAAGGTGGTTAATTACAGAATCCAACTTGAACTAGGTAATGGGGGATATACATTTTAAGAATGCAGAAATATTGCACAGAAGCCATATGAGTCAAGTTTATTTTTGCACAGGGAGTGATAGAAATCAAAGTATTGCTTAAGCAATAAATAGAATTCTCTAGTTCACATAATTCCAGTGATAAAGCCAAGATGATATGTGTTTGAAGCCAGACATTCAAAAGATATCATCAGGATTTAGTTTTTCACTTCCTCTTGGCTCTGCCTTTCTTGGATTCACTTTAGCCTTAGGCATACTTCCCTCATAGTGGTCCCCCAGTGCTAAATTATTTGAGCTTAAGATACTCAGTGTGAAAAAAAGTAACAACAGCACCAGCAACAAGAACAAAAACTGCCTTCTTAAGAGTTCTATCAAAAATCCCATAATGAATTGATATGAACCCAGACTGCTGACTCATAACAATAAATATCTAAGAGAGCGTACAACCACTGCAAATAGGGGGGAAAAGAAGCAAACAAAGCTGTCTGCCTTAAACTTTATCCCAAGTCTGGAGAGAGAGCAGTGGGTGGAAAAAATAGCAACAGGGAGGAGAGTTGTTCAGTCTCTATATTTAAATAGTTTATTTTTGAAATCTCAAGAACTTTACCAGTATGATACTTCTTTCCTAAATTTCACTGACAATTATAATTTTCCAAACTGGGTGGCACAGAATTATATATAGACCATAGTATTTGGTTTACCCACACACCAATTTTGTTTGTTTGCTTGTTGTGGTAAAAAACCATATAACATAAAATTTACCATTTTAGCCATTTTCAAGTGCATAGTTTATTAGTGTTAACCATATGCACCATGGTATGCAATGGGTCTCTAGAACCTTTTCATCTTTTCAAACTGAAGCTCTAAATCCATTGACCAATAACTCTCCCTCCCTCTTGCCCCTAACAACCACCATTCTATTTTCTTTTTTTTTCAATTTTTAATTTTTTTTAAAAGGATTTTATTTATTTATTTGACAGAGAGAGACAACATAAGCACAAGCAGGGGGAGCAGCAGGCACAGGGGGAAGCAGGCTCCCCACTGAGTAGGGAGCCGAACATGAGGCTCAAATCCAGGACCCTGGGATCATGACCTGAGCTGAAGACAGACATTTAACCGACTAAGCCACCCAGGTACCCCACCATTCTATTTTCTGTTTCTTAGAGTTTGACTAGCTGATTACGATTTTTTATTAGAAAGTTATTATTTCTCTCTTTAAGATAGTTTTCAAACCAGCGTGCCTCAAGACTGAATATTTAGAGAACACACTTTTGAAATACTGTCAAAGGACAGTATGAGTTTACTTGTAAGATTTTGATTTTTTTTTTTTAAGTTTTTTTTTAATTACTCATTTGGGAGAGAGAGTGTGTGTGAGAGTACAGGCGGAGGGGAGGGTTAGAGGGAGAAGGTCAGAGGGAGAGGAAGAAGCAGACTCTCCGCTGAGCAGGGAGCCTGACCTAGGGCTCGATCCCAGGACCCTGGGATCATGACTTGAATCAAAGGCAGACACTTAACTGATAGAGCCACCAGGCGCCCCAGATTTTGACCTTTTTGCATACATTATTAAGAATGTATCAAAGGGACAAAAATCAAATACACTTAGAAGTATATTAAATCTGGGGCGCCTGGGTGGCTCAGTGGTTAAAGCCTCTGCCTTCCGCTCAGGTCATGATCCCAGGGTCCTGGGATAGAGCCCCGCATCCGGCTCTCTGCTCAGTGCAGAGCCTGCTTCTCTCTCTCTCTCTCTGCCTGCTTCTCTGCCTACTTGTGTTCTCTGTCTGTCAAATAAATAAATAAAATCTTTAAAAAAAAAAAAGAAGTATATTAAATCTTATATATATATACATATATATGTATATCATATATATATCATATATATACTGTATATATATACAGTATATATATATATATATGATGTATATATAATATCAAATTCCTCATGATGGGGTTCATGCCCTTATAAGAGAGTGTTCGTGCGCTGTTTCTGCCACTTGAGAGTATAGCAAGAAGGTGGCCATCTGCAAGCCAGGAAGAGAGCTCTCACTAGAAACCAAACCCTGATGGAACTTGATGTTGGACCTTCCAGGCTCCAGAACTACAACAAAATACCATTTCTGTTCTTTAAGCCACTCAGTATAAGGTATTTTACTACAACAGCCCTAACAGCCTAAGACATATGTATTGATTGAGTTTATAGTGAGGCTCTTTGGAGGTAAAGATAAATGCCATCCCCTGCCCTCAAGGAAATTTCAGTCTTGAGAGCATTTGGCCTATACACAAAGAAATAAGATGACTGTAGCAATGAAGGTGAGGTTGAGGGACAGATATAAAGGATAGTGCCATTGACTCTACCTGGATGGCTCAAAAGAGTCTTTTGAAATCATGAAATTTATTTTACGCTAAGTGGAAAAAGTATACAAAATCACCGAGGCACGAACATATGATGGCTTGGGGTTAGGAGGACTGGAACAATAAAATATTTCTTAAGAGCTTAGAAATAGGGGTGCCTGGGTGGCTCAGTGGGTTAAAGCTTCTGCCTTTGGCTCGGGTCACCACCTCAGGGTCCTGGGATCAAGCCCCGCATGGGGCTCTGCTCAGTAGGGAGCCTGCTTCCCTTCCTCTCTCTCTGCCTGCCTCTCTGCCTACTTGTGATCTCTGTCTGTCAAATAAATAAATAAAATCTTTTTTAAAAAAAAGCTTTTCAAAGAGCTTAGAAATAATTTAACTCTCTGGGAGTTAAAACTAATCAGAGTTGACAGGGTTTAAATGTGATAATTTAGATATAAATTCTTCCCAGGCTGACCTGAGAGTAAACTGAATGCTGTATTAACATATTTAGTGACAGTGTTGATCAAAAGGCCACATTTTAAAAACGATTGGCCTGAGGGTGCCTGGCTGACTCACTCAGTAGAGCACGTGACTCTTGATCTCTGGGCTGTGAGTTCAAACCTCATGTTGGGCATAGAGATTACTTTAAAAAAAAGCAAAATACAAAAACAAAACAACAAAAAAGAGGTCTTTAAAAAAATAATAAAAATAGGGGTGTCTGGGTGGCTCAGTCATTAAAAAGCGTCTGCCTTCGGCTCAGGTCATGATCTCAGGGTCCTGGCACCGAGCCCCACATCGGGCTCTGCTCAGCGGGAAGCCTGCTTCTCTCTCTCCCACTCCCCCTGCTTGTGTTCCCTCTCTCGCTGTTTCTCTCTCTGTCAAATGAATAAATAAAATCTTTAAAAAATAATAAAAATAATAAAAATAAAAAATATTGGACTCTAATTTATGCACTTTGTTTGTGTGAATGGCACTGCAATAAATATGATCCTGCATATAGGTTCCATTTTGGAGTAGAAGTGCCAGGAAATATTTCCAGAAGTAGAATTATTATGTCAAGAGGTAAGATACCACTACCAAATTGCTTTGGAATGTTTAAATTATACCACTAAACCACCATAGTGTGCCAGCTCCACCACAGCTTTCTTGTGTGAAGAACTATCAATTGAGAAATTTTGCTGACAGACTGATTCAAAAAATACATGAGATCATACTATGTCAGACATTGTGTTGAGAGAGAAAAATAGGATCATTATAGTGTTCAATATCTCTGATAACCAGTAATGTTTGCATGTTTTATATACATACATATATGCTTAACAATGTTTGTTAACTATATATTTACATTCATTGCATATTTATTGTTACAGATGAATGTTATCTCCCAGAATTCATGTTAAAGTCCTAACTCCTTTTACTGAAAAGGAAAAAGTGACTCAAAAGACAAAATTACCGTTTTATGTTTGAGAAACTGAAACATCTTTCATTTGGTAAAATAATCCTAAATTTTGAGTAAAGTTAAGCAAAACAAGGCAAAATGAATATGAGTTTATGTTTCTAAAAAGGTAGTCTCTTTTCAGCGTTTTGTCTCTCCTGGCTCAAATTCATGACCCCGAGATCATGCTCTACCCACTGAGCCAGCCAAGCGCCCCTCCACACGTTATTTGTAATACCCTTTTGCTGTGGACCTCCTGGTCTCTGTCAGCTCTTCCTAGCTTTCTACTTCCATGGTCAGCATTACTATTATATCCCAATATTCAGTTCTCTCCTACCTAAGGAAGATTGCATTTCTCCCAGTGGCTTGAAATTACATCCGGCCGTGACTTGCCTTGGCAAATGAAATGTGAGTGGAAATGACCTGTGTAACCAACTCTCCATCCCACTGTGGTAAGGGGTGGTGGGGAAACACGAGGTAGTATACAAATGCCATGAAATCAAAACAATCTGGGATTCTGAGGCTAGAGAACAGCTATCTGGAGAATACCCAGGAAACACAGGAGACTTTGGGTGAGCGCAGGGTTTGGGGTTGTTTGTAATCACAGGATGACCTAATCTATCTTGACCAATCTCTCACTTTCTCTGGGATCTCATAGGGCTGCTTTGCAGCAATGATTAGCCTTAATCAAGACCCATGGGTGGCCTTCTCTGAAACCACGATTAAAAAACCAGATGATTTTCCAGTAAAAAAAAAAAAAAGTAGAAATTTAAATATTTAAATTCAATGATCTCAGGCATACGTTTCCCTCTGGAAATTATTTTCTTATCTTCAGTAAAGATAATCTAGGTGATAAAGATAAGTCTTCTTAACCCATTCTGAGTTGCCTCTATCTTTTACTTTCAGTAAACAATCATGAGAGGTCAAGTCAACAACATCTGTGTTCTGGCCTTTACTTCTTGTGAAAAATCCAAGCTCTTATATGTTTGAACATATTCTGATCTGGGGTACATAGGATAGCTATTGCCACCCAAAATTTCATATGTATTTAGTAAGGAGTAGGATTTATAGAGTCCATTTACATCTTACCTTTTAAATTTCAATGAAGCCCCTTGTAAACAGAACTAAGGTACTAAGTCCGTGAGGCTCAGCATTACCTTGGCCTAAATCTGGGTTTCTAAACCTCAGCACCACTGACATTTTGGGCAGGGTAATTCTTTGCGGTTGAGAGCTGTCCTATGCACTGGAGATGTGGGGCAGGATCTCTGGTCTCTACCCACTTCCCTGCAAATAGCACACCCCAGTTACGACAACCAAAAACGTATCTGGACATTGCGATGTCCCCTGGGAGGCAAAATCACCCCTATTCGAGAATTACTGGCCTAAAATGAAGGTGTATGTTTGCGATAGATATTGCCAATGATGATAATTTAAAAGGCTAAGTTTGTAAACAATTATCAAATCCATACTTAAGAACAGACACAGTGGATATTTTAATGAAAGCAATGGTCCTGCCATTCTTTATTTCTGACAATAATACATATTTACAGAAGGAAAAGAATTGTACATTTTAAATTCTGATCATTATACAGATTTGTTGTTGCAACTAAATAATAAAAGAACAAATCTCTTAGTGACTTTTTAAAATAACTTCAATGTTCAAAGGTATAAATGATGACATCATAAACTTTCCATAGCTGGAGTAAGCTCACTTCAAAATGAAAGACACCTAGCACCAGGAAAAGAAATGAAGCAACAAAGGATCTCTTAGGAGATCTGATCTGAAGCTCTGTTTATCACAGAGGCACTATCCAATTTTTTCAACCTACATTTTAGAAACTTGAGGAAAAAGCACATGAAGAAAATCTCTGTAGGTTTTTGTTGGGTTAGAAGACTTTAGCTTTTAAAGAGTAACGTGTGAATCAGTTTTTCCCTTTATAAGGCCTTGAAAAAAATGCATCTTGAGGTGCTATAAAGAAAATGAGTGAAACTTTTTTGTTAGTAGTCAACAGTTTCAAATACTGGTTTTCATCCCCCTCCCCTTTATTGAGAAATAACTGACACAGATCAGTGTATAAGGTTTAAGGTATACAGTATGATGGTTTGGTCTGTGGTTTTCCCTTTTTTAAAACAATGAGTTATAAATTCCTTTTTATAAAAGGTTAAAGGCACAGTGAAACAATGAATATTTGCATTTCACCATTTTAGAACTCAAAATAATTCAGAAGGCAAAATAATTCAGGTGGCCAGCACCTCATTTGTCCTGTAGGTGGCAAAATTATCCTAAGAGGAATCCAGGGAGAGGCTGCAGGTTTGCTGCACTGAGGTTAATAGTGGTAGATGACTTTTCCAAGCTTTACTTAAAAGCCAGGTTTTAAAGTTCTGAAGTTTTCTCAAGTTTTACAGATTTAAGGATCCCTTTTGTGTAGCTCTGAACTAAGACTTATTTTCTGGATAGTCGGTACTCAAGCTCAGAAATACACTGTTTTATTTTTTAGGGATTAGATTTTCAATCTGATTATCTCTGAAAAATTCCTCTCTTTTTGCACTTGTAGTCCGGCGGGTTTTGCTTTATTGGATAACCCATCCAAATGGCAGGCCAAGAGCTTGTGAAACTAAAAATCTGTTCTTACTTGTCTGCAGCTGTGAAAAGCAAGCTTGAAACCAGTATCTAAGAGGGAGGGAATAAGGCTCTCCAGATTTCATCTGGGTTTACCTTTTTCTAAATACTTCACAGTGGATAGCAGAATAGTAATCAAGTCTTTAAAGAAGGAAAGGATAATTTATTATAAAAAATTGGGGGCATCGTGACTATGACTACATTTATGTGTAAGGAACTAAGTTCATAAATGATGACGATTAAAAAGCTAACTATGGCCAAGTATTTTATCCTCAGTTGTTATCACTAGTCTTCATAGCTTCCTTTGCTTGCTTACACTACAGAGACATCATTCTGCATCCTGGATGTGTCATTAAAGAGCCAGACATGAAAAATAGAGCCATCAGATAATCACTAGTAGCAAGCACTGACTATACAGTTATTTGATGAACTAAGACTAAATGGGGGTTAGAAGGGAGAGAGTATAGTATGTTATACCAGTATGTTCTGGAAACGCTGACATAGTATGACTTCTGAAAACAGAGAATGGGAAAGGCAAATGGAAAAATTTTAATTGTTTCAGTTATCCAATTGTAACTTGCATGTGTAAGGTAAGTAAAGGAAATGAGTAATTGTGGGATATTCTAACTCTATCATGTCCTATATAGGTCCTTGAAAACCAGGATTCTCAGTATAGAAAATGGAAATACAGTTGTAATAGAAAGCATTAAGAAAAACTCTGTAGTATTCAATTTGATTTGGAAGTTTCACAATAAACTCACGTGTTTTATTGTACTAAAAAAAAAAAATAGAGATTTCCTAGCTCTCTCCTAGAAACAATGGCCAATCTAACAGCAATGAGCATTCTCAGAGTCCTGATTATGGTTTTGAAATACCATTTCTTACTGAAAGTAACCAGGCTTCTTAGAGAAATGGCTCATTCCATGTCTGGGGCAGGAAACACACCAAGTTGAGCCTGGAATATCTTGTCTTCCAGATAGCAAGGAAGGTAATAAAGACAGTTAGTGAAGTGTCAAAATGACTCAGAGGCAACTTGGTGAGGCTCCCAATGGCAAAAGATGGGGACAATTTGAACTTAAATAAGGTAATATTTGAAATGGGTTGAAGCCTATCAAATATGTTTGAACCCATGAGTTCATAACAGTGAAAAAAAGTGATCTCTGGAAGGTAACTGGAAACAAGTTTATTATCTTGAAAATTAGTAAATGAGAGGAAAATACAAATATTTAGTTTCCCTTTCTTGTACAAACTTGACCAGTGGTAAACCAAATAGTGGATGTGGGGAAACATCTCTTTATAAAACTATTTTATCTAATAAATGAAAGAGAAATGATAGAATTAGAATATCCTCCAACTCACAAATCAGTGAGTGGATCTAGGCATTGAGCATCAACTTCAGCTGACATCACAAATAGAGAGAACCAGACACTGTGTACCCTCTGGCGAAAGAACACACCATAACCTATAGTCTTGCCAAAAAGGACTGAACCTGAGTCTATTCAAACATCTAGATCCATGTGTCAACATCCAGAGAAAAGAGCAACATGCTGAGTACCATGAGTACATAGTCAGCAAAATACAGATTGTGGGAAACTCTATAGGTCATGAGATGAAGTTCTTCAGTAAATTCTAAGGAAAAGAAAGAAGGGAGAACCTATAGGTTAAAAATATATAAGAGATGTAGCCAATAAAACAATTTTAAATGGATAAGATTAAAATATAGTGTGCAGAGATACACACTTGGGTAATAATAAAGAATTGCAAAGAGGTGATTACAATGGGTATCACTGTAGTGGTTACTTCTGTGGAATTTGGGAAGATGGTTGATAACTGTGGCTGGACACACACAGGATAACCAAGTGGCTGTCAGAGTTCTAAAACAGTGTTTCCTTATAATGATGTAAAAAGCTACATTTTATTTGGTTTTCAGTATTTATATTTTGTATTTTTTCTAAAGAAAAAGAAGTAAAAAAAAAAAAAATCAAAGCCCTTAGAGTTTTCCACTAAAAATTATGGATGTGAACACTTCTACTATAAATATCAGGTTCTTAAGAAACTGCCTACATTGTAGAAATAGTTCTAAATAATAAGCTACAAATATTTGAAAAATATAATATTAGATTCTTACTGTGCATAGTTATAAAATTCAAAGAATTAAGTATACATTCCTAACACGAAATTTATTTTGTTACAGTATTATGTTTTACAATGTGGTTAAGTGGCCTTTGTTGACTTCCAAAATTTTCCTTATCTACTCTAATATAAGGCTACTCATATTATCCTATTAGAGATTAGATGTGCACTAGAACAGATTTTCTATTTCCTTGAATGTCCACACTTGGTTTTATTCTCCATCTTTTTACATAGAACAAAGATTAGTTATCTTGCTCAACCATGATAGCAGATATTAATATGTAACATTACACACAGTATCATTCAATTTGCAAATAAAGACCCTTCGCCCACATATCCTGCCTTATGTTCTCTTCCATATATTAATGGCTGATGGAGACTACTTTTTGTTAAGTTTCTAAAAAATTCAAGAACGTAAAACAGATTTAAGCCATCAAGATGAAAGCAGTTTTAAAACGCAATATAACAAGAACATGGACAAACGTATAACTGTGTTGTACATTTTCGCCCACCAAACACTGACAATTCCCCTCCACTTGTTCAAGCAGCATCTTAACAAATGGTGCAAGTCTATGGTCTCCTTCTCTTTCCTTTTAATAAAATTATGTGGTGTTTGAGTGATTCACATATTCCAGAAGTGACCGGTCTAAGACCCTTCGGATAAGAGCTTCTTCAATTATATTAAAATCCTACAATAAAGAAAAACAATTAGAAACATATAATCAGAAATGATAGTTTTCAGCAACTGGAGGATAAAGGTCAAGGCAGTGTCTCATTTGGCAGGAAAGTAGAGCCCTGAATTTAGCAACCAGTCCAAGTTTCCACAAAAACTATCATAAATACCCAGGACTTTTGTTCTGGGGCTAGTGCATTTTCTATTTAATTTTACTGCCTAACAACTAACTCGTTATTGTCATAGTAAAATAGTCTTGATTTGGAATTTAAATTAGTAATTTTAGTCAACATTATAAATTGCAGTTACGGTGCTATGTTCCAAATAAACAGGTAATACAGAGTAAAGTCAAGACATTCCTGCAGAATTCACCAATCTCAGCAGTACTATTGAGTATCTATTTCTGAAAAATCTGTTGAACACAAAACTCTCTTTCTCCCTGCCTCCCTATGGCCAAAATGGCTTTCAAAACTTTAAGTCAGCACATTCTGTAAATAAAACAAAAACTGTTAAGAGCCCTATTCTCTGAAATCCATCTCCTCTTCTGCAATAAATCGAATAGAAAAAAGTAAAATCTCTTTTGGAAATCCATTCTAAAACATAAAAACATAAAGGCAAATCAACAAAATCCAAAGGGAAGCCATAAAGCCCAGGAGAGCACAAGATCTGGAGTGAATCCTGGCTTTTTCGTAGGCAATTATTAACCTTTGAGCTTTAGAGGGTTCATGCTAAGTGAGGACAGTGACACAACACTCACTTCACAGAAGCTGCTGTAGGGAATAAAATGAGACACTATACTTAAGGTGCACAGTGTAGTACCCAGTAGCTTGGGAAACCAAAAGTCCAAACAAAAAACATGGCTTCCACCTCACTGCCACATCCAAGTGGCATCCAGTTTTGAGTTGGCTAAAAGGACTCTCATCAAAGTTGCTTCCTCCCGACCAGTCCTGGATCATACTTTGGAAAATCCTGAGAAGAATGGACTGAACATGAATAGCTGGGACAGATATGAAATCAACCTGGCTTTTAGAACATCTCATGGAGCGAAGGTAAAGAGGAAGCCCTATGGGTTGAAAAAAATGAGAACCTATAGACCAGAACGAGCCTCTGCTGAATCCGAGTGCGAGTGCGCTTCAGGTTCCCAGAAAAGACATTGTTTTAGCATTGGAGCCTGTGTTGTGGCGCCTGCTCGGCTCTTCAAGCGGTCCTAGTACCTCCATTTACCCTCTCCCCTTCTCCAGGTGGCCTAACGTCCTTGCCCAAACTGTGCAAATCACTTTACACGCACTGTCACATTGAATTCTCAACAAGAGCTTTGGGGATGAAGTGCTTTTCCTCTCCTCACTTCACACATGAACAGACAGGCTCTGTGGTTAAGTACCTTGCCCACAGTCACAGAGCTATGACCGAGACACAGCTGTTACTCAAACCTAGGTCAGAACCCAAACTCCTTGTGTTGAATCTGGATACAGTGGGCAGATCAGAAAGCAAGGAGACATTTTTAAGGGACAATCTTCAACAATTATTAAATTCTATCTTGAAATTGCATAAAAAGACAGCAGTCAAAAATCATGTGAAAATTACATACAAAGTTAAATTTAGCTCTTAATACTTCATGTATTTAGATAGCGGTGACAATAATAATACACTACTTCACAACATGGCTATGAGGAATTTTCCTTCCATAATAGGCAATACCCCTATGCTGAAAGGGACTCAGGAGATAACACACTACCCTGACATGGCAACACATGGAGCAAAGCAGAACAAAGGCTACATTAACTTTTCACTTGTTATTCTCATTCCTGATCATGGGAAATACAGTCATAAGTTAGAACTATTCAAACTACATCTAACTTTTCTTCTATCCTAAAAAAACCAAAAAACCAAACAAACAAAAAAACTAAGTTAGAACTATTCATACTACATCTAACTTTTCCTCTATCTTAAAAAAAAAAAAAAAATCGTGGGTTGGGGGAGGGAGCATTGGAGGAAAGGCGTCAAAAGGCACAAACTTCCCCTTGTAAGTTAAATAAATACTGGGGATGTAATGTACTACATGAGGACTACAGTTAACACTAATGTATGGCGTGTTTGAAAGCTGGTAAGAGAGTAAATCCTAGAAATTCTCATCACAAAGAAAAAAAAATTTGGTATCTTTAGGAGATGATGGATGTTACATTATTGTGGTGATAATGTCACACTACGTAAGTCAAGCCATTATACCGTATACCTTAAACTTACACAGTGCTACATGTCAATTATTTCTCAATAAAACAGAAAGAAAAAAATGGTTAATATAATGAGATTGGCCATTAGTTGGTAGTTATTGACGGGTAGTTACTGATACATGGGGGTCCGTGGTACTATGTTGTCTGCTTTTGTATGTGTTTATAATTTTTCATAATACAATTTTTTTAGTTTAAAAATGCTCAGTAGACACGAGTTTTGTGTCTCATGGAATTTAAATTAAAAATGAGGCTTGTATGTCTTACTACACTGATAATGCCATATCTGTTTTTAGCCATTCAATGCACTATAATAGCAAGACGCAGAACAAACTCTGAGGCATTTCTTTACTGATGTGATTTCATCTCATCTCAGCTACTAAGTTTTCAACTTCATAAAAAATAAAACTATATATAGGGAGGGGCCTAAACTAGAAATTAAAATAATTTGAAAGGGAAATCTAGTACCTTATACAATGACTAATTACCCAAATCACAAAGAAAATAATTTTGTCTAAGGCAGATGATATCAATAGTCAAGTTTATAAACATTGCATTTTTATAATTTCTTGCTTAATGTTAATACTTAACTTCAGGTCTGTACATATTTTTTTCTGCTGTAATTTTATTCACTTGGATTTAAAAAGGTAAGCTTAACGCACAACAAACAGAAACATAATGTAAAAGTAAAATAATATACTTACTATGAAATCATCATAAAACAAAGTGTGATTGACTTGCAAATGTCTTATTAAACTGCCACTAAAGCTGCCTGGATTCTCATTAGGTAGTAAACGGCAAAGTGGACAGAACTGGAAATAAAGAAAATCAGGTGTTCAGGAAGGAATTTAAAATAATCAGTGTCGGAATTAAAAAATTAAATAACCATTCAACAAAATGAAGTTTAACTTTATGAATCTACTGGCCATTTCTCAGCATAATATTTAAAAACTGCATAAATATTAACAATATTAACCAAATAAAATTGTATTTATTTCTTCATATGCATTTCCTGTACTTAACAGTATAGCTATTTATTTCATATTTATCAATCTATTATTTAAACAATATTGCATTTAGTAGATGTATCATAACTTAATTAGCTGCCTCCCTTTTTAAATACTTAATGGCTTTAAAAAATAATCTTTTTAATTTTCAAGTATTTATAAACGCAGGAGAAATTACAAAAATAATGCAAGATTTCCCATGACTCCATCATCCATCTTCCCCAGTGCTAATACTTTGTAAGTGCAGTACTTTACTGAAACCAGGAAATTAGCAATTAACTAGACTACAAACCTTAGTTAGATCTCACCAGTTTTTGCATAAACTCCCATTTTTTGGGTGTATGTGACGAAAGACTCTGGGCACCTGGGTGGCTCAGTTGGTTAACTGTCTGCCTCTGACTCAGGTCATGATATCTGGGTCCTAGGATCAAGCCGCATGTTGGGCTCCTTGCTTGGTGGGGAATCTGCTTCTTCTCCCTCAGCCCCTACCCCACATGCACCTGTGCTCTCTCTCACTAATAAATAAAATCTTTAAAAAAATATATACTACTTTATTATTTTTTTTTTACTGCTTTATTACATTTTAACCTAGGGTTTTTAAAATTCGATTTCTTCACATTTTCCTCTTTTAGAATATGAGATGCAGCACCATTACTGACAGCCAGGTATGTGTTAGGCATTAAATTAGGTGGTATTCTCATCTGATCCTCACAACAATCTAGTGAATTAATTATTATCCTATTTCTTTCATGAGCCCAATCTCAGAAAGAAAAAAAAAATTAGCTTAAATTTAAACCACTGTATATCCGAACTGGAATCTAGGCCTCCCAATAGACAATTCAACATTATTTTCATATTATAATAGAGCTTAATTTATCTGTCTGGATGGTAACATCTCCCTTTAAATTTAAAAGAGGACTTCTTGTAATTCTCATTGTTTTATAGGGGTGTCAGTTTCGGTATGCTTAGTATCTAAACATAGTTCAACTTCCCAATCTTGCTTTACTCCATTAATCTTTGTCTTATTTTGAATAGAATCACATCATTTAAGTTACTACTGTTTTATAGTCACTTATGATTTTCTAAAGCTCTAGATATCTTGGTTACTTGCCAACAATGGCTATCCCCAAGATAGCACTTAATCTACCCTGAGACCCCTAGGTAGTAATGAGAACACAGCTGAGACTAAGAAATATTTTAACAAAAAAGCAACATTAATTTTTTTGTGATGTGAAAGGAAGGGACACTAGTATAGAAATTTGTTCACTCCGTACTCTTTATGGTGCCCTCTACTATATGCTGTGCACCTGGAATATGGAAATCAGTGAAGACACAGTTGTGCTGCATGACTTGTGAAGTCAGAAAGCCTTCAAATCCCAACACCAGCTCTTACCAGCTGTGTCACTGACTTCAGCACCATGAACTTCCCTCTTGGGTCAAGTGGAGATACCACCATCTAACTTGTAGTTATGATGTTTAGAGATAATGTCCTCTATGTGCCAGATACATATTAGGCATTTAATAAACACCATGTGTTTACTACTGTTTGATCCTTGTTTCTGAAGAGCTGGAGCTCCATGAGGGAAAAAGTCCATGTGTCCTGTTCACTCCTGCATTCCTAGGACCGGGAAAATAGTTTCCAATTTCATCTCTGCCTCTCACTGACTCGGCCTTGGCAAGTCATTAATCTTAACCTGCAAGAGGAGACTTAGCTCTGCTTTGCAGAGCTGTTTGTATATTTAAAAGATGCCATTTAACATTATGAAGCTCGGTCATTCTATTAGCTCAGTCCTTGGCACAAATCATAAATGGTTGCTATCATTATCATGTAAGCAGATACTTTCAATACTGCATAGCAAGTGCTATACCCAAGATGTTACACCATATATTCAAATGTTATACTCAAAAAGGCAGTTCAAGACCTAAAAAAGGAATCATGAATTTTGCCCAGGAAATCAGGAAAGGCGTCAGCCAAGCTGCTGGTAACTGAAACGAGTCTTGCAGAATGAGCCAGCAATGCCAGAGTGAGAAGCATCACAGGCAGAGAAACTAATGTGGGAAAAGAACAGGCCTGCTTAGGGAATGGGAAAAGCTCTGGGAAGCTGAAGGTAGGGCATGTTGGGGGAAGTGGCAGAGGACGAGTTTGGAAGGATAAGTTGGGACCAGTTCTGCTCAACAGATATTTCGAGCACCTATTAGGGTTTCCGGAGGACCCACGTCAAGAGTCAGAGGAACAGAGATGCTAAGTCCTGATCCGACTATTAAGGAGATTCCAGATCTAGAGAAGGAGAAAGATACAGAAAACCTGGAACTCTAAGCCAAGTAGTTTTTGTTTTCAGTCTGATTTGACAGGAGGTAGTGGAGACTTTGGTCTTCTACTGCACATAGTATTTAGTTGTGTAACTCAAGAGATTTCTTCCAGAAGGACACTGGAAAACAACAGGTAGTCGACTATCTGTACTACTCCAACAATTTATTTTGTGTCCTAAATCGAGGGATCTGACCTGAGGGAGGAGAACGAAATGGTAAGAGACTGACTAATCATCGCCAAGTACCTAAGTGTTCACCTACATTCTCACTAACATTGCCAACTTGCTACCATCAGCTCATCCTTTATTATGTGCCTCCACACAAAGCTCCCAAGGCCATGATACTCATATTAGGAATCAATCAGTGCACAGTGTATATTCAAAGGATGCTGACCTCATCTCAGTATGTACTTTATCTGGTGGTGAACTCCACAGGTGAGAACAGCCACCATACCAGAAGTTATCACCAACTTCAATCCTTCAGAACATTTATTAAAAGGAAAACCCAGTTCTATCTATGGTTTAGATTAACCTCCACAGCAACTATCTGATGGATAGTGCCATTTGGGGAAGAAATTCAAAATTCCTAAATCCAAAAAAAAGAGAAAAGAGACATGCGCTAAAATAATTACAGGCAAATATGTAACCAAAATTAAGGTACCAGATTGCACATCTAATTTAGCGAGAGTCTGAAAGCAAATTTAATAAAGATTTTTCTTCCTTCCAAAACATTTATGCACATACACTCCCACAGCCTAGTTGACTCACAGATATTCTAAATACCCACAGAAATAAACCACTGTGGGGCAGGTGGCTCAGGCTCTAGTCACCATAGTTTATGTTCCAAACCAATAAAAGTCCTGTCCCTTCCCTTAAGAAATGAATCTTGGGAGCAAGGCAGAAAGTAAGAGACTATTGGAACACTTGAATCTGGGTGAATGGAATTATGTTTTTCTTTAGTATCTTCTTTTTCATTATCACTATAGCCACCCATGCGCTAGGTTCTCTGCCAAGAGGTGGGCAGGCAGTGTTGAACAAGGAAGTTGAGTTCCATGACTTCATGAACCTGACAGCTTATAAGAAGAGACAGACGTGAAATGAACACAAATTGTGATAAATGAGAAAAAAAGAAGGGAGGAAAGCAAGAGCTGAAAGTAACTTGAAAGTAACTTGAATATCATGAAGGGCTTCCCTGAGAAGAAAGATTTCAGCAGAGTTCTAAAGGATGAATAGGAGCCAACCACCGAAAGAAAGAGCACTCTGTGGAGAGAACAGCCAGAAAGTGTGGCTCTTGCTGAAACATCTTCTCTCAAAATACCAAATTTCTCTCAAAAGTGGTCTCTCAATTCAATCTGAAGCATGCTGCTTATGTCACTGGTCTCCTGGAGTTTAATATTCCACAGACACAAATTTTCAAAAAATAAAACATGGCAGAGGTGCCTGGGTAGCTCAGTCGGTTAATGAGTTTCGGCTCAGGTCATGATCTGGGGATCCTGGGATGAAGCACCATGTAGCGTCAGAGCTCAGGGAGGGAGGGGTCTGCTTCTCCCTCTCCCTCTGCCTGCCCCTCGCCCACCACTCCGATGAGTGCTCTCTCTCTAATGAACAGATAAATCTTCAAAAAAATAAAACATGACAGAAATAATTACTATGTGACAGAAAGGAGCTGTCAGTTCTTAAAGCTACATTTAAGAAAAGTCAAAATTCCTTCATGTTCTTAACCTGCTACCCCAGTTGTGAGCAGCTCAGAAAAGATTAGTTGCTCAGGGTTCGATCTCAGAATTATCTAATTTTATCTAGAAGGCAAAATCACTTGCTTAAATCTCCAACTGTCATGAAACTTCTTACACCAGATTAAGTCAGATGAGGTCACTGATCTTATCGGCAAGATACCCAACAACCCAGCCCCTCAAAACAATAATTCCTTGCTAACTTCCGCACCAATCCAGAATCAGCCTTGGATCTAGGACTTCTCCTGGGGTGTTTTCGCCAACATGTCCCCACTGGGCATCCCTAAGCATGTGAACCCCAAATATGCCACAGTACCTACTTCCAGCCTTTTCATAACCAAAGCACATATCCTGAATTCTAGTGGTTCTAGATCCTTCAGAGTGACACGTGGCTCAAGTTTCTACTCAAGGATGAAACATTAGCAGGAAAACTGAAGGTTTTCTGTTCTAGAGACCACCTCTAGACAGCCCTCATGTATTACAGAACCACAGATTTTGTCAACAATCTGCTCCTTCCTCAAGGCCATGACAGCATCCTGGTCTTTTGAAATTCACCATTTCACTCCCCTACCCTTCCAGCTTGGGTTCCCCAACTACAAGAGTACATGGCTTCCTCAAAATCTCCACGAGCCTTGGTTTTATGTAGTTGCTAAAGTGGTAGTAGCCCACCATTAACCCCTGACTCATTCACTGCTACCCTGTGAAAAGGGCATCATTATCATCCCCATTTTACAAATGATGAAAGAAGAGGCAAAGACACAATAAACCAAATAAACACAATATAAAATAAACCAAAAAAATAAACAAACAAACAAAAAACCACAATAAACCAAAGTTTATCTCCTCCAAAGCCTATGTTTTTGACTATTAATTCTACAGGCAAACCGATCCCACCATTCCTGGTTTATTTCTTCCCTTAGATCCATTATCTTCAATGTCCTCTATCTATCACCTCTAAATCAAGAAGACCTAGCTTCCATGGGCCACCTTCAATCTGATGGTCAAACTGAGCAGCACGGGGACTGGGATTCCTGCTGGAACAGGTACACAGTACCAATGGCCAGCCCAGTACATGACCTGCCCCAGAGTGCGGTTGCCGTGAAGCCCAAGACCACAGTCCCAAGGACCTGGTGTTCCTCCAGCCAGAGCAGCGCCTGGGTACTAGTGGTTAGGGCTCAGGTTTTCTGGCTAATACCTTCTTAGGGTTGCTAGGAGACAAAGGAGCACTTAGAACTCAGTTAAGTGGTCACTATTATTATGCCATCCTAACTCTTCTAACTTCCTCTAGCTCCCCAGGGACCTGTCATAAAACAGCTCTGTAACCCAGTTCCTCCCACAGAGCTACTACAGCAGTAAAAGCCCATGATAATCTCCCTTGCTCTCCCAACCCACATCAAGCCATTCCAAGAACCAAAACCCCTAAAACATCAGGATCAGTAACAAATTCCTTTGACTGTACTGTGTGGCTTTTCTTGGGAACCTTCTAGTAGAGCACAGGGGTTCACCATGCTCAGGGGCTAGACTACTGTATTCAGATTGGCTCAGCTATTTTCCAGCTGTGTGAACTTACAAGACTTAATTAACTTCTCTGAGCCTCAATTTATCATTTGTAAAATGGAAGCAATCACACCTATCTTCTAGGACTCGGAGAACTATCCTTGTTGGTAAATTATCTATCTATCTAGTATAGTAACTGTGTTTCAATCTCATCACTTTCCAAGAGGATTTTATAGAAAAAGAAAATCCTTAATACTCAAGATAAAACAAAACTCCTATCTATATTAACCACACACATACACATATCTTTGTATACAGATATATATGCATACATACATATATACAAATATATACATGTACATATTTATAACATAAAACATTTTATATCTCCTAAGCCTTTAATTTTATAATAAATGCACCCAGTATAAGCCAGGTCAGGGTGAAAGTGGTTTACTCCTAAACTACAGACAGAAATATAAATTGACACAACCTTTTTGGAATGCATTTAGAAGTATATTTCAAAAGCTATTAAAAAGTTTGCAGTTTCTTGGTCCCAGAAGATAAATCTAAGGAATTTCCTCTTGGGGAAAAAAATGTAATAGAAGAAAAAGTTCAAATGTACAAAATGAATTAAAATCCTAAAATTGGTAACAAGTGTACAAAAAATAGTAAAATGGTTAAGTAAATGAGGATGTACCCAGAACCACCCTGCCTTCCTTCACAACTACACAAAAATGAAAATTATCAAAGCCACACTGCAAAGTAGAACTAAAATGCCAGGCTGAAAAGAAAAAAGGAAGCATCACAATGAACTAGGAAATGATGAGCAGTATGTATGGGTAAATACTCAGACTATGAAATAAAACAATAAACTGAATAACTACTTTTCATTTCTAATAAACTGTCATGATATCCCTATTTGTATTTTTTTTTTAAAGATTATGTTTATTTGACAGACAGAGATCACAGGTAGGCAGAGAGGCAGGCAGAGAGAGAAGGGGAAGCAGGCTCCCTGCTGAGCCGAGAGCCCGATGTGGGGCTAGATCCTAGGACCCTGGGATCATGACCTGAGCCGAAGGCAGAGGCTTTAACCCACTGAGCCACCCAGGCGCCCCCCTATTTGTATTATTAAAAAATGTTTTTTACTTAGGATGTGACTACGGTTAGTATACTTAAATTGGATCTTAGCTATGTATTTCGGATCTTCTTAGTTGATTATGCCCGTAATTATGTGTAAGAGAGAATGTGTAAGTTCATAAACGAAAGAATGATTGCACATTAGTAATTCTTGCCACTTTCAATTCAACACCTTCGCATATCATTAACAGTCTCGGAATTATCACAACCTTGACATAAACTATCCTTTAGAACTATGAGTAGAAGCCTACTCAATGATTTCTAATATATATTACACATAGACATTACAGAACTGTCTAGTAATGGAATTCCTTACCACAGACCTCCTTTCTGATCTGTGATGAGTAATACAGTGATCCAGCAAGCTCTCTTCTTCCAACTCCCTCTGACAAAATGGACACACACACCTGGAAATCGCACAGAATAAAAAAATTACGAACACTGTCGGCATTTAACTAAAGGTAAAAAACAGAATGTACGCAGATCTAGTTCCCAGCCCTCGTTCTTTCCGATTTGACATTACTTTCCCAATCTGGTAATGGGCAGGTGCCTACGTTTTCTCTCGTGAGAAAAGTAAGTATCCTCATAGGGACAGGATAGAGAAACAGTTAAATAAACGGAACATGAAGCACTTCATTCTCTTCGGAAGAGAAGCGCAGACCGAGCTCCCACTGACTGAGAAACTCAGGGATCACATGACCCAGCTGTCCCTGGGTTACTTTTTCTGTTTCTTTTTTTCCCTCCCTTTCCTGATTCAGGTCACACAACTGGGTGTTACTTGTTCTCCCAAGCATCTGTAACTACCGGGGTAGCTAAGGAGTATTTGTGCCTTACACTGTGCTGTCCACTACAGGAGCCTGTAGCCATATATGTCTACTGGTACTTGAAATGTGGCTACTGAAATTGAGTTATGCTGGAAGTACAGAATACACAATGAGTTTCAGAGGCTTAATATTAAAAAAGGAGTAAAATATCTCAATAATGTTGATTATCGATTACATGTTCAAATGATTGTATTTAAGCTATCCAGTTAAATAAAATATACTAAAAATTAATTTCACTGTTTCTTTTTACTTTTTTAGTGTGGCTACGGGAAAATATGAAATTACCTATCTGTTCTATTGGACAGTGCTGCCTTAAACTCCTAGGAACAATATGGAGGCTTGGAATTTTTTGCTCACTTTCCATCATAGACACAACTTCCTGTTCCCTGACACTTGTACTCCAGATAAGCTGCCTGTGTTAAGAATTTTAAAAATTTCAATTATGTACTAATAACTTTTTATAAAGCAAAGATTTCTACCTTTGATGCAAATATTAATTTATCTTCTAAGACTGATTAATCAAAACCCCTTCTCATTTTCTGTTATTTTAATTCTTTATTATCAATTCTAATTAGCAGAAGAAATTAGGATTTAAATGAGCTCACATATATTTTTAAATTTTCATGAAGCCTATCAACCTTACAATCAAACCCACACCTTTTCTTAGCCCATTTATTATTCTTCCTTCTTACTGGTCCTTGCAGCCAATCTAACAGAATTCATACTCTGCTTTGAGCTAAAATCCTCATTTAAATTTATAACATCACGGTATAAAACTAATCCTACAATAAAGAATACATGTGCAAAGCAATATCTAGTAAAACAAAAGGAAGTATGTCAATCTTTCAGACTTTCCGGCTAGGAAATTTACACTTTGAGTGTATTTTCTTAAATAATGAAGACTAGCATTTTCCTTCAGGAGAGAGAAAAAGAAAATCACACTCCTACTGAATACCACTACTCGTAACTGAGCTTGTAAGGAGATTTAATGGTTTCCAAGCCATTAGCCTATGTAGGGAAACACAAATCATTTCCTTATTTTGTTGGGAGAGAGACTCCAAACTTTGCAATTATAGGATAGGTCATGGCCTAGCAGGATAGTAATGGCCCAGATTCATTTCTCTCTCTTTTTTTTTTAAGGAAAAACAAATAACAATCAATATTCTCCACTGCCCCTACTAACCACCTCCATCCTTTCTCCAGCCCCATAAAAGATTACCCACCAAAAAGTACCGGGTTCAGGATGCCTGGCCCAGGCCTGTTCTTCCTTGCTAGACTATATACTGAGATGTCACTTCCTACCTTCTAAAGCCAAACCAGCAAAACCAGAGGAAAGGAGCAGTGGCAGTGGAAGGGTGAAAAAGAAAAGGCTCTGAACCAGGACCGACTTAAAGCCATTAGTCAGAAAGCAGAGCCTTGAGGAACTTGGACAGTTCCACATTCTATTTTTGGATCTTCCTTAATGCAAACTTGTCTGAGGAAGTTCTCCCAATCTCTCCAGCACTCGGTTGGTTCCCCTCATGAAATGTTTTTTTAAGTAGAGAAAGCAAAATTCTTTCACAGTTATTGCCATAAACAAATGACTACCAACAATAGGTGTATGGTTCAGAGCCTAATTATTACTCCATACATATGTTCACAATAGGAAGGTCAGCCTGTCCAGCCTATTAACTTCTTTACAGGCAAATCAAGTTTAACATTTAACTACATTGTATCAAAACAAACCTGGTTGTGGTCTCCCCAAGTTCCTGCAGCGGTCCATACTTATCTATATACTTCTCACAAGATCTTATGTGTGCCCTCATTTCGCTGAGGCAAACCTATATAAAAGCAAATTCAAAATAAAGTCCCTGTTGAAAAGGGGCTCAATGAAGTCTTACGTGATCCAGCTTTATGACTTTCATTATTGCAAATAAGGTCATAGCAATGGGTCAGCTGATTGAAAGGATATATTCCTGACAAGAGTAAAACAAAGTTAAGGCATTATCAAGAATAACACTTTACAAATGTTTCTAGTACTTAGAAGACCCAAATGTTGAGTTCTTGAGTTTGTTCTTCTAGAAAGCATATTTTTTTAAATTTTTTTTTAAAGATTTTATTTATTTATTTATTTGACAGAGAGAGAGAGAGAGAGAGAGAGCGAGCACAAGTAGGCAGAGAGGCAGGCAGAGAGAGGGGGAAGCAGGCTCACTGCCGAGCAGAGAACCCGATGCGGGGTTCGATCCCAGGACCCTGAGATCATGACCTGAGCCGAAGGCAGAGGCTCAACCCACTGAGCCACCCAGGTGCCCCTATTTTTTTTAAATTTTATTTTTATTTTTAGAATATTTATTTATCTGAGAGAGAGAGCAAGCACACACATGCCTGAGCAGTGGGAGCAGCAGAGGGAGAGGGAGAGAGACTCCTCAAGCTAACTCCACGCTGAGCACAGAGCCTGATGCAGGGCTCCATCCTAGGACCTGAGATCATGACCTAAGCCAAAATCAAGAGTCAGATGCTTAACGGACTGAACCACCCAGGCTACCCTAGAAAGCATATGTTTTTTAAAGTGGAAAGACAGGGCACCTGCGTGGCTCAGTTGGTTGGGCGTCTGCCCTCAGTCAGGTCATAATCCCAGGGTCCTGGCATTAAGTCCCACATTGGCCTCCCTGCTCAGTGAGAAGCCTGCTTCTCCCTCTCCCTCAGCTTCTCCCTCTCCCTCTGCCCCTTCCTTCTGCTCATGCTCTCTCTCAAATAAATAAATAAAATCTTTAACAACAACAACAAATGAAGAAGAAAGACATATTAACTCAAATTTACTTTTTTTGGACACCATTACCAAACTTGGTGATGGTAAGAAGTGAGAAAGAGAAAGGGGTGAGGGGAAAGAGATCAAGCAAGATGGAAGGGGGAAAGAAGTGAGAAGAGACAGAAAGGAAAAGAGAGATAAAGAGAACCAATAGATGCATTTTAATTTTAAAGATGGCCATAGTAAGTAAAAGGAAATCCTGTGCCTCGGGGAAGGATATAAACACCATGGTTTTATAATATATCCAGCAGTATTACATGAATTCACAATACACAGTATACTTAATGACCCCATTAAGAGCAAACATAAAAGACCGCTCTTACAGTTCATTTTTACCAAGGCAGAATAAAGAGCCCTTGTTCCTCCAGATATACATTCAGAGATCCTCACCATGAGGATCTGTGGCTAAATAACACAGCCTACTAAATGTTTCATTAGAAACTCTGATAAGATCTTGCACTAAAGGAAGCTTTGCATAGCTGTGGTAAGGTGGTCCACCCACCCTGCTTTATTTTGCTTGAGCTACGGAAGTTAAACCTCAAACATGAAATCTACCAGTCAAGGAAACTGTTATGATTGCTTAACAAAAGACAAAAATAAGAGCAAGTGGAAAATGAAAACAAATCCTTGCTTTACCAATATCCACCTAGGCCCCATTGAGGTAGCTGCCTTAAACACACAGTTTTCCAAGCTTTCATATCCAGCTTTGTTCATCAATTCTCCCGCATCTCTATTACTTTTCTTAAAAGTGCCTTTCTTCCTCTTCGTATTCCTTGAACAACAAAGATAAGCAAGCTTTTTTTTTTTTTTAAGCAAGCATTCTTGATACAAATTAGAAATCATGGCGTGTCTAGACACAAAATTATAGAAGACATTGTTAAGAGATGGCAGAGGAAACATAAGCCACTGCGCTTGCTCTAAAGGGGCTTATCACCTAATAGAGGGGGGGAAACCACACCTGGACAAGTAGACAGGAAACTGCAATACTAGGAATGGAGACCTCGCCGGGACTCTGAAGAATACAGAGAGTCTGAACATTTGATTCTAGAAGGAATGACAATATTCCTGGCAAGAGGAGTAACATAAAAAGGAAGGGACGGATATAAGAAACACTTTAAAGGAAAAATAAAAATACTTGTGAATGATCAGATATAAAGAGTGAAAAAAGGAAGGGGCTTTCTAGTCAGGATATTTGAGAGAATATCCCCGTTTCTGACAGACACCAAAGGTGGGATGAAACACTGGATGACAGAATACTATAGTGAGTTTGACTTTGTGCGTACTGAATTTTATATGATGACAAAAAACACCAACGCAAAAATAAGTCATAATCTATTATTATGAGTGTAAAAAGCTACTGATTTTGAGCATTTACCATGTTCCAGACAGTGCTACAAGCCATATATATTTTATCATTTTCCCTTACAACTATTCGCCATTGTGTGACACGAATGTTATCTTTTCCCTCCTTTTACAAAAAGATGAACAAAAACTTAGATAATAACATCCCTACATTACAAATAGTGTGTGAGAGAATTCATGCTTGATCCCAGGAAGTCTGACTCCAAAGACCGCGTATACATTCTGTAGTCAGACAGCCCTGAGTCGGTTACTAGGTCTTTGATAAATATTCAAAAACTGTATCAAACACTAACTATGTGCCAGTCACTGTTCAAAGGGCTGGGTTCACACCCAGTCTCCAGTAAAACATACACAGTCCTAACCCTCATGGAACATAACTCTGGTGGGTATAACTGACGTATGTAAGTTTAAAAATCACAAAAGCATAATTCTAAATGGTGACAAATAGTACGTAAAGAAAGCGCAGGGTACTCAGAAAGCATAACGGGCTGTGATGTCGATTAACAATAGAGAAAGTTTCTTTGAAAAAATTCAGACCCTTAACACATCATCTCACTCTTGATCTCTAGACTCCCTATGATAGTATCTTCCCGTTAGCAGTTCAAACGTTAACATATTTAAAAATTGGTGGATTCTTCTCCAAATCTGCTCCCCATCTCAGCACCTTCACTTACACCTACATGTGTCAGAAACCTAGGAGGTATTTTTGACCCTGTATACTCTCATTCGGCCCCACACCCAGTCTGTTACCAATTTCCTTCAATTCTCTCCTAAATGCCCCTTAAAAGAACCTCTTATTCCCTGCCCAATGCTCTCACCCTAATCCAGCTTCCTTACCTGACCCATCCCAATAGCCACTGCATTGGCTCCACCAATCCTGCTCTTGCCCCCTCCGAGCCATTCTCCATGCACATGAGAGAGCAGTTATCTTAAAAATAGATACCCAATCTGGAGCACCTGCGTGGCTTAGATGGTTAACGGTCTGCCTTCAGCTCAGGTCATAATCTCAGGATCCCGGGTTCGAGCCCCACATCGGGCTCCCTGCTCAGCAAGGAAGTCTCCCTCTCTCTCTCTCTCTCTCTCTCTCTCTCTGCCTCTCCCCCCCAGCTTGTGCTCTCTTTCTCTCTCAGATAAACAAATAAAATCTTGATAAAAATAGATGTATAAACCTGATTAAAAGCATACACTCTTTCCATGACTCACTATTGCATTTAGGATAAAATCTAGACTCTTTTCCACAGCCTCCCAAGACTTCACATGATCTAACCAGGGCAGTACAGTGTCAAAGGAGGGAACTCGTGACAAGGGGGACAGGATCAACACAGAGAAATACTGCAAAGTCCTGAATATAGAAGGAATTATGCCACCAGATTTAATAATAAAGCTATTCATGGATAGGCTGCAAAAGGGTAGCAGGACAGGAGGCCAAATGATGGTGGGGGGGTTGGTCACGGGACTGATGGGAAGGGAGGAGATGGAGGTGGTCAGTAAAAGCATTTTGAAAAATGAGGAGATGGTAGGAGTCGGGTGCCAAGTTCACCACAGCCTACCCATACAAAATTGGAGAAAAGGCACGGGAGAGAAAGAGACAATAAACCTGAGAAAGATGGGGTAGGATGAAGCCAATGGCACAAGTGAAATGATTTGCCGCATGACAATCTTCTCAGCAGTCCAGTAACTGTGGGCACAGGCAGAAAGAGGGTCACATACCGGGGTGTCACACTCAGTGCACTTCTGGTACTCGGATTTCATTCTTTTCGCTACATCAGTTGCTGGAACTCCTTCCGAAGGAAGATAGGCTCGGCAATAAGGACAGGTCCATTTGTTGTTCTTTAGGCTGGTAGCAATACAGGAACGGCAGAATCTGCCCAAAATGAACCGAGAATATGTTATTTTCCTTCAAAGGTATAAGGGAGCCGGCACTATGTGTTCCTCTGTGTAAAGGGTATTTTAATGACACCCTGTACACTAGGAGCTGTGTTGTCAAGTTCACGGTGCATTTGCACCCTCAAGCCTCTTACCTTCCCAGGAAGACTGCTTTGGAGTCACACGTTCTCACTACACGCACTGCATGCATTTGAACAGAAGGGCACACAGTGGTGAAAAGAGCATTCCGATATGCAGGATTAAAAACTATAACCCAAAGGATAGCTAATGTGTTCTGCCTTTTCTCTAATCCTATTTTAACCCAAATGTTGGCGGGGGGGGCGTTGGAAATAGGTCTTTGCTCTGTGGGATTTTGTATGTTAGATAAGAAAATAGCAAGAGGCCAAGGAGGCAAAATACCATGCATGCTATCCATCTTGTAACAATTTTCATGTCCTCCCCAGGTATAGAAAATTATCTAATCCAAATGACCACTATTAGGAATGTCCTCTGAGTCAAGAAATTTATTCTCTGGTTTATTTAAAGATGATCATAATAAAATCTTAACACAATCAACAGAATTCACAGAAAATCTGGACCTCTTTATAGGATCTGTTGAAGGCTAAGTGTGCACAAATGTAAAAATGACATTTAGATAAGTTATACACGTTAGAGTGACTTGAGAGCTCTTAAGATACTCATCATATACTATCTATCTGGGAGTATTACTATATGGCAAAAGTTAAGCTTTTTTAAAATTTAAATATACTGAGGCACCTGGATAGCTCAGTTGGTTAAGCATCTGCCTTTGGATCAGGTCATAATCTCAAGGTCCTGGGATCAAGTCCCACAATGGGTTCCCTGCTCAGCAGTGAGTCTGCTTCTCCCTCTGCCTTTCCCACCCCTTGCTTTCTCTCCCTTTCTCTCTGTGCCAAATAAATAAATATTTTTTAAAAAATTTAAATATATGATATATATTGAAATCTTCACATATCAGAGGTATATAGCTCATTGAGATTTCCCAAACTCAACTCTCAAATGTATTAGCCACAACTGATGACGCTTAAAAGAACTCTCTTCTGCATCTGTTATAAAATTCTTATATGCACACAAAAGATGCTGACATTTGCACTGTTGTTCTTGAGGCATCTGCTTGATGTTTATGTCTGTCCAGCATCCATTTCCTCTTTTTCTTGCAACAGCACCCTGATTTCACTCTGCAGGAACTGTACCTCTTACAGAAGATACAATCTGGTGGGACCTCAGTCAAGGGGCCCACAATCACCTGCTGAAGACAAAGATCTGAGTCCTCTGCCATCTTCCACTTCTCTGTGCTTCAAGTGATGAACTCCAAGTTCTAAGACACAATCTGCCCTTGCATTTCTCTGAGTCCCTGAGAAGTGGTTCTCAGAGTGTAGTCTTGATGATGACAAAAGTATCAAGCAAAAATAAGTAATAATCTATTATTATGAATCTCTTATATTACAAGTGGTTCAGATGCTCAAGTTGTAACCCTCATACAACATCTAGGGTTCTGACATGAATTACTCGTTTACATGATGTAGGGGCAAGCAGATGATACTTTGTTTTCTTGGTGAACAAAGGTCTTCCCCTTTCCTCACAACTTACTTGAGTTTTATACCAATATAAACAGAAGATATTGGTGTCAAGCCCTGTGGTGGGTGCTGATGGACATGATCTCATTTAGCTCTCAGAGTGATCCTAACATGCTGCTCTGCTCTCTCCTCACCTGACTGGAGGCGAACAGATTTTCAGAGATGGAACAATTTGCCGCGTTTACACAGCCTGAAGACAGCAGTACTGTGAACCTCGCACAGCTTCAGAAGAGGCTCAAAAAGTATGAGGGGAAAGTCCCCAACTTACAATGGTTCCACTTCGGATTTTTTGACTTTATGGTGATGCAAAAACGATCCTCATTCATTAGAAACTGTATTTCAATTTTTGAATTTTGAGCTTCTCCTGGTTGGCAGTAAATCCTCTTCTCTCCATGCTGGGCAGCTCCCAGCCAGCCATGCAGATGAGCAAGGGATACACTTGCTACCACTCTACACCAATCCAACGGTTCTGCCTTCTACTTTCACTACAGTAGTCAACACATTACACAAAATACTCAACACTTTTATTATGATACAGGCTTTGTGTTAGATGATTTTGCTGAACTGTGTGCTAGTGAAGTGTTTTGAGCTATTTAGCGTTGATGAGGCTAAGTTACGATGTTTGGTAGGTTAGATGTATTAAATGCATTTTTGACTCACTTTAACTTAGGATATGGATTCATCAGGACATAACCCCACTGTGAGTCAAGAAAGATCTGCAGTCCTTTTTTTTTTTTAATACAGATTTTTGTTTATTTATTTGACACAGAGAGAGAAACGGTGAGAGAGGGAACACAAGCAGGGGTAGTGAGAGAGGGAGAAGCAGTCTTCCCGCTGAGCAGGGAGCCCAATGTGGGGCTTGATCCCAGGACCCTGGGATCATGACCCGAGGTGAAGGCAGATGCTTAAATGACTGAGCCACCCAGGTGTCTCGTATCTGTAGTCCTTTTAAAGTCACCGCAATTCCTCCCAGTGACAAGCAGAAGCAGCAAACCTATTAGACTGAGGATGTACCTGTATAAACCAGTCAAGTCTGTACTGAGTACATTTCTACTGTCATTTTGTAAGTGCTTTTGCACCTGTTTTTGTAGCTACAACTGATAACTACAACAACGGAAACGCCTACTAGATACACACGAAAAGCAGCACACTTATGGCATCTTAAAAAAAATCAAGTCCCTCACTGTAACTCCCTTACGTTTGCACAATGGTGTTACATGTGGCATGAACCCCTCAAATGAGCATTAGACAGACATTACTGCACTCTATGAGAATACTAGCTGCAAATCCTATAGAGCAATCAGTACCCATTTTAACAAAAGCAATTATTAAATGGAGAAAACACATCAAGACTAAGGTGTTTTGGGACAGACTGAACTTGCTGGTTATGAGTTACATAAAAACCATGACTTTTTAAAGTGTTACCCAATAAGGAGAGGAATGGATGCCACTGCAGCTTAAGTCTCGGTTTTTGGGGTGCAGAAATGAGATTGCAGAATCGCTTAGTTCAAAAAAATCTGAGGTTAAAAGTCTCCCATTAGAGGTACAGTTACCAAATTCAAGTCTTGTGAACGGGAGAATTTAACATCCTTACTCTGGTACATTAGCATACAAAGTATGTAAGTGATCAAACATTAAACGAATTGTCTAATTAGAATCAGGGCTATTCAGGTTTAGGGAGTGTGTGTGTGTGTGCGCGCGCGTGCGCGCGCTATTTAACAAGGTACAAAACAAGATAACTCAAAAATACAATCTCTTGGAAAGCAAACTTGTGCAGCCACTCCGGAAAACCATTATGGAGGTGCCTCAAAAAGTTAAAAATAGAGCCACCCAATGAGCCAGCAACTGCACTACTAGGTATTTATCCAAAGGATATAAAAATAGTGATTCAAAGGGACACCTGCAGCCCGATGTTTATAGCAGCAATGTCCACAAAAGCCAAACTATGGAATGAGTCCAGAAGTCCATCAACCAATGAATGGATAAAGAAGCCTGGGTGGCTCAGTCGGCTGAGCGTCTGCCTTTTAGTTCAGGTCATGATCCTGAGGTCCTGGGATCGAGCCCCACATTGGGCTCCCCGCTTGGTGGGGAACCAGCTTGTCCCTCTCCCTCTGCTTTCCACTCTGCCTACTTGTGTTCTATCTCTCTGTCAAGTAAATTTTTAAAAAACTTAAAAAGATGTGGTGTGTCTACACACATACACACACAGGAATATTATGCAGCCATCGAAAATGAAATCTTGCATTTGCAACGAAATGGATAGAACTAGAGTATATTATGCTAAGCAAAATAAGCCAGTCAGGGAAAGACAAATACCATATGATTTTACTCATATGTGTAATTTAAGAAACAAAACTGATGAACATAGGGGAAGGGAAGGAAAAAAAAAGTATAAAAATAAAGAGGGAGACAAACCATAAGAGACTCTTAATCTCAAGAAACAAACTGACAGTTGCTGGAGGGGAGGTAAGCGGGGAATGGGGCAACTGGGTGATGGACATTAAGGAGGGCACTTATTGGGATGAGCTCTGGGTATTACATGCAACTGATGAATCACTAAATTCTAAGCCCAAATTAATCATACACTGTAAGTTAACTAACTTGAATTTAAACAAAACAAACAAAAAGAAAACAAAGTATAGAAATATATATATATATATGATGAGCTATTTATAGGTTTACAGAGGTATAAAAACATCAAAAAAGATTTAAAAAAAAGAACATTTACCTACCTTTTGGAGAAATGAGAACAAGAAGAAGAGGTGGATATGTGATAGAAATAAAAAAGAACATTTACCCAGTTTTTTTTGTTTTTTTGTTTTTTTTTTTGAGAAACAGGAATGGGAAGGAAGAGGTGGGCATTGTCATTGTCAAATTTCAAGTTTGAACCCTATGGCCGTATCACCTACAAAATAAATGATCCTTTAAAAAGTGAATCACCTATAATCACTTGGGATAAATGGTCTGGTAGTTTTTTATAAAACAAAATATATAGGCATCCTTTAGTCCTGCAATACCAAGCCCATGTATTCATTAAATAAAAAGAAATGAAAACACATGTCTCTTTGTACAAGAATATTAATAAGGAATGTATTTACAACAGCCCCAAACTGGAAATAACCCCAGTGTCCATTAATAAGAAAATGAATTAGCAAACTGGGGCAAATTCCTACAATGGAACACCACACAGCAATAAAAAAAATAACAAATTACTAATAAACACGGCAACATGGATGAACCTCAAAGATATACTGAGTGAAAGAAGCCAGACACAACAGAGCACAGTCTGTATAATGCCACTGATACGATGTTCTTGAACAGGCAAAACTGATCCAAGGTAAAGAAAAAAATCACAATGGCTCCTGTGGGGATATATGGACAGGGATTGGCTGGAAAGGGACATGAGGGAACTATCTGGGGGTAATGAAAATATTTTATATCTCATAGGGGTTATACTTAGGATGTGTTCATTTCAGTACATGTGTAATTTACCTTAAAAATAACGAAGTCTGGTTAATAATATGCAACTTTTAAAAAAAGATTTTATTTATTTATTTGAGATAGAGAAAGAGAGAGCGAGCAAGTGAGAGAGAGAACATAAGCTGGGGGACAGAGGGAGACGGAGAAACTGGCTCCCTATTGAGCAGGGAGCCCGATGTGGGGCTCCATCCCAGGACCCCAGGATCATGACCTGAGCCAAAGGCAGATGCTTAATCGACTGAGCCACCCAGGTGCTCCAATATTGTGTATCTTGATATAAGAAGGAAATATAATGTGCTGATCATCGTAACCTACTCTGAAATGCAACCAAAAAAGATGAATTGATGATGGGTAGATATGTGATAAAATGAGAGAAAAAAGCAATATAGCAAAATTGATAATTGTAGAATCTAGGTAGTGAATATATAGTTGTTCACTGTACATTCAACTTAGCTCTACGTTTAAAATTTTTCATAATAAAATGTTAGGGGAAAAATGTTAGAAAAATTAACCACCTTACTATGACTTTAATTTTCTTTACTCCTGAGAAAAACTGTGTTGTAAAATTAGGAAGGGAAATGTTTGGAGGGTAAGAGGCCTGAAATTTTTAATGGAACATGAGGAGAAAAACATTAAAAAAAATATTTTTAAGGGCATTCAAATTCAGTGTGAGGAGAAGATTACACTGCATTTATGATTATTTAAATAAAGAACAGAACAAATTTGAATATAATAAAGGGCTGAGGAGAGAAAATATAAACCATCTATGTGTAGATGTATAGTATGTGTAGCTTTTAGCAAGAACAGTTAATCCATGGTTCTAGAGAAGACTATGAGAGACTATACAAAAGTACACAAACATCCCTAGACCCACCCATATAAGCATTCATGCACTGGTGAAACTTTTAGCAAGAGCTTACTACTGACAGCTTACATCATGCCAGGGATGAAACTGCGGCAGTGCCTAAGGTCCCTGCTCTCTAGAGTTCTAGAATGAGGTGGGAGGGCTAAACAAACAGATTGGCAAATGATAAATCCTTTGAGACGAAGAAAACATTTGACCATGAAAATAGAGTGAGGGGGGCAAGGGGAGCATTTAGATGGGTGGTTCCTGAGATGGTATTTGAAGGCACCCTAAGGAAGATCTGGGAATGGTTTTCCAAACTGAAAACAAAGGGTACAAAAGATAGGGACCATCCTGTTGAGATACAGAAAGCCAGCATGCTTGAAAGGCAAGGGGCCCCCGGGAGAGTAAATGGAGATGTGGGAGGGGGAGTGAAGTGGACAGGAGACAGAGCATTAAGCCATAACTCAGGGTGATGGATAGGTACTTGGATGGTTTTAAATAGGAGGGTGACACAGTTTGATTTACATTACATGGATCACTCTGGTTCTTGTGTAAAGAACAGATTACAGAGGTACAAGAGCCACAGCAGTGAGGAGCTCAGGTTTAAGCCATTGGAAGAGTCAGTTCAAGAGAGGATGATGGCTTCAACCAACAAAGTAACAGGAGGCAGTTAAGTGGTCAGACAGATTTAGGATTTATTTTGGAAGTGAGGCAAAGGGACTTACAACATACCAAATGACAACAAACACATTATACTAAGTGAGAAAAGTCAAACACAAAAAAGACTACTTATTGTATGATTCCAAAACTTAGTGACAGAAAACAGATGGGGTTGTTGGAGCCAGGGGCTTTGGGAGGGGATTGTGCACAACAGATTTGAAGGAATTTTTTAGGGTAATGGAATTAACTGTTCTAGATCTCGTTAGTGGAGGAAGTTATATAATTACCAAAACTCCTCGACTTACACACTTCATATGAATTATACTGTATCACCTCAATAAAACTGAAAAACAACACAACCAAACAAAAATGCCCCAGGGACAACAGGCCAGAAACAACCATCGCATGAAGCAGATCACAGAAATACACACAGCTCAGAACCATTCAGAATCTTGCTGGCCTCCCTCCTCCACCACTCCAGGCACAGAGTAGTTACTTGGTAAATTCAAATAACTGAAGCAGTTATGTGGAACGGATCAAAGGAGCATTTTCTGGGCAGGGCCCAACATTCACATTAATAAGGAAGAGCATAAGGGTGCTGGGTCCTTCTGAAAGAACCTAAGGGATAGAAATGAACACAAACCTAAGGAGATAAGAGATTCCCATGTCTCCCCCTTCTCCACCTTCATAAGGTGGCTGAGAATGATGAAATGAGGAGAATGAGGAGAAATTAGATGAAAGAAGCTGAGGATAGAAGTCAATTACTTTTTTTTTAGACCAATTCAATGTTTTCAAAAATTCTGAGTTGCCATTGCTTTAATATTAGATTTTGTGGGGTGTCCAGGGTCTTAGGCTTCGTGGTGGGTGTGGAGCCTGCTTAAGATTCTCTTTCCCTCTCCCTCTGTCCTATTCCACCTAAAAATTAAAAAAAAAAAAAATCAGATTTTACAACTAAACCCAAATTTCTGGCTTCTTTTAAAAGCTAGTCTTCTCCAACTCTGGACTCAATTCCCATGTGGTCCCATGGGCTGGCGCCCCCATCCTATGGAGGATTCATCCTCCACATTCATTTACATCACCTGGCAGTTTGCAGCTCCTGAAGACCTGAATTAGGATCTGGATAAGGACTCTATGAACTTTGAAACCAGATGGAAACTTAAATACCCCACTCCCTTTGATAATTTTATTAGCCCCTTTCTATTTCCCTAAATTAAGTGATTATCAATAAAAACCCTTTTATAATGAAGAGATCAGCAAAGCACTGTAGAAAAATAAGGAAAGGCTTGCTGAGGACACTGGGTAAAATTAGGCATCCAATCTTAGGAGGTAAAACTGAACCCTAAGTATTGTAAACTTAAGGAAGGAAGGGATGCATTAGGGACTCCATGGGTCTAGCACTAGACGGGCAAAATAAGTATTCAGACATGGTTCCCAAATACGGCTCTGCAAAAGCCACTGGTGACATGAGGTCAATGTTAACATTTTATTTATGTTCTCAACACTAGGCTGCCTGCTGAATGGATACGAAGCCCTCAAGAAGGGGCTTCATGAGCTTTAAACAGAATAAGGGGAATTGTTATTGTTATTGTTATTCTAAGTGATGATAAGAGTCTCACACTAAAATATTCCAGTGGAAGGCAATACACACACACACACACACACACACACACACACACACACACACTCTCCCTCCTGGCCTGCAGGTCAGCCTAGACAGCCCTGAGCGCAGCTATTCCTAGAGCAAAGCCCTCCAGCTCCCCACTGCCCCTGAGATTTCCTTTGATGTTATTTCTGCATTCAGTTAGGTTCCAGAGTCCATCCTGGGACTCATTTAGCCTTCAAAGACTCTGCATATTTCTACACAGCATTATGTGTTGATTTAAAATTTAACCCCTTCGAGACAACTGTATTTCCTTTAACTTAAAATCTTAGCAGGGTGCCTCTCTAGAACCTTCAAACGTGGTCCTCAACTTGCTGTATTTTACTGTCAATTAAATAGGGTTAGCTAAAGCTGTGCTTCAAACTTTAAAGTGAATATAAATCACCTGAACATCCTATTAAAATGCAGATTCTGATTTAGTAGGTGGGAGATGGGGCCCAAAATTCTACAATGCTGCTGGTCCGCGGGGCCGGTAGCCAAGTTCTAAGGAAAATCTGGGCATAAAACTCCATCTGCTACATTATTTAGGTTGTTTGTTAGAGAATACATAATTTAATAGATCACTAATATTTAATTTGCCTGTGACAATACTAATGTTACTAAATAAACACACAGCGGTCCAACGACCAGAGGAGGTAAATTTCAGGCCAGCTTAATTACATCTTTCTGAAATTCTCAGTAATCCAAGGACAGATGAGCAACCCCATAAAAAGAATGGAGGTGAGAAACTATCATGGGACTCCTATCTATTACTCAACCACAGAGCATTCGTTGGCTGGCACTATAGAAAGGCTGTCCTCGCTTGAGGGGCATTCACCAAAGTATTCCAACTGCATGGTATTTTGGAATCACCCATTAATTCAATGGATACTGAACACCCACTAAGCGCCAGGCCCTGAAGGAGTGGCAATGTAGAAAGCAGCATTCCTTTCCTGGAGCAAAGGCTCACCAGAGTTTTTAGACCTTGAGGGTACCAAAGACTCTCACCACCCCATTTTAAGTGATGCTTACCCAAGCACCCTGCGAGGAGGAAGTATTCTATATACATTTGTTTTAGCATCAGAGGCCTAGATGCTCATATTTAAACTTCAAAGTTTCGTCTTGAAGTCAAGTCACAGGTCAAGTAATATGTCAATGTAAGTGGAAATCAGATGGAAACTTCCACAACATTCCACCTCTTCAATTCAACTCCCTGCATCTGTGCCCCTTTAATGCCCTACATCCCATGAAATGGACCGTCCATTCTCCTGCTAAGGCCAAACCTTCCCCTGGCCCCCCAACCCCTGCTGCAATTCCCAGCTCCTCTCTCCTACTCGAGGGCATTGCTCCTGAAAGTTTCTCTTCTCCTGTGCATCAGTTTGCCTCTCCCTATTAGGTCATTTCCATAACCATACAGAATATTCCATCTTCCTTCTCTTAAAAAAAAATTTTTTTTAAGAAAACTCTTTTGATCCCGCTTTTCTTTTCAGCTATTACCCAAATTCTCTTCTTTGCTTTGCTTCTCAACTCCATGAAAGGGCCTTCCACGCTCCCTGTCTGTGGCTCCTGTGATCACTCAGGAACCCACTCCCCTCCCCAAGCGGTGGGGCCCACCATCCCACTGAAACTGCTCTTCTCAAGGTCCCCAAGAGCCTCCACATTATGAGATCCAGTGCTCAATTCTCTTGTATAGAAATCTGACAGGATAATTTCACGTCTGTTGAATGTGATTAGTAATTTTAAAAATGAGGGCTTGTATTTTATATAACTTTGTTTTTTAATTTCGTTTTTCCATAATACATTTTTCATTTTATAAAATATAAAATATTTTTATATATTTATATATCTTAAAAAATAAAATACTTATATACATAAAATATAAAATATAAAATAAAATATCAGCCAGTGATGGGCTGAAAACAACAAACCAAACCAAACCACACTGGTTTTTTCAGCTGATAATTTGAGAAACGCTGCTCTAAATATCTTAAAATTGCTACTCCCCCACATACTCCCTATCACATTTCCTTACTCATTTTTTTTTTATCCTTTACATCTTTCACTATATAACAAGCAACATACTCCTGGATGGACTCTTGTTTATTGTCCACCTGCTGCATGAGCATGCAAACTCCAGGAGGGCAAGCAATTTTGTCTACACGCTCAGCACAGAACAGGGCAGATCTGCTGCATGGATAAATGACAGCACTCCATGCGACAGCAGATCTAACCAAACAACCCATAAAAAAACAAAATGATAAGAATGAAGTAAACGAACAAAGATTTTATTTTAAAGAACACTTTGCCGATTCTTATTGTCTGCTTGAGTGTAGTGTGTGCATGGGAGCATGACAGCCAGACTTCTTAGAAGAATTCTAAAGGGCCTATCGGAAAGCCTGATAATGATCTAATTTTTGTTTTTGATAATTTAAAAACTCGGTTGGTAGATGGGATGGTTAGTCTCCTGTGTCAACTTGGCAAGATATAGGACTCCGTTATTTAATCAAACACTTATCTAGGTGCAACTGTGCAGGTATTTTGTAGGTGTGGTTAACACCTATAACGGGCTGACTTTAAGTAAAGAGACTATTATCCTCAATAACAAAGCAATTCCTTAAAATTAGTCTTTCTCACACACGTGCGCGCGCGTGCACACACTCTATTAGTTGTTTCTCAGGAGAACCCTCACTAACAAATAACATACGAGCGGGCCATAAATATCTGTAATGATTAATAAAACAAGCAGCTTTATAATCTTATGTGAAAAATGAAGGCTTTGGGATTATACACCTCCTGTAAGAACGAAGGCAGCAAAATGGGCAAAAGGGGGTCAAAAGGTACAAACTTCCAGTTATAAATCAGCCATGGGGCTCTAAGGTACAGAATGGTGGCTCTAGTTAAGAAGATTGTGTTGTATATTTGAAAGTTGCTAAGACAATAGATCTTAAAACATTCTCGACACAAGAAAAAAATATAACTAGGTATGCTGACAGCTTGCTAGACTTTCTGTGGTGTTCGTCTCCCAGTATGTACAAAGTTTTATCATTATGTTGAACACCTGAAAACTAACATATGTCAATTACACCTTGACAACATTTAAATAAAAAGTAAAATATACTAAATTTAAAAAAAAAGATTGAAAGCACTGTTGTATATTTCTGGGTCAGCTGAAAACTCATCAGGAAACTCTCAGGCCCTCCTTAGAGAAGCCCTAATTTGATGCAGCCTGTACTTGACCACAAATGGAAAGTTTTAATCTGCTTACCTCAAAGTCCTTCAGAATTATCCTCAAGAGTTTCCTTTTAAAAATTAGGAAAATTCTGTGACTTAGAGCAATTCAATCCAACTCAATTCAGTGAAGATGTGGCTCTTTGTACCTTCAAGTATGCCCCAGTCTGTACCTATTAGGTTTGCTAGACCCATTCTCAATCTCTGGATCCTTTTAGGTAACTCCCTAATAAGCTCCAGCTCTGACCTTCCCCCAAACCCATTCTCCCAATATCTTGAGGATATTTCCATTTGGGTATCTATCTCCCTATCAGACTACTATACACCTGACAAGCTGCATCACGAGTTCCATTATCTCCGGAGCTGAACTCTGCCCCACTTTATCTCTGTCACCTGTTAGGGAGTTGCCTTCCACTCCTTTCTCCCCCTTTATCTATCATACCCAACTGGTCAACACATTTCTTTATAAATACTTATGTTAAATGTAAATCGGATTCCCTTTCAGTTTCACTTATACAGCTTCAACTTATCAGCACCCTCCTCCCACCCACTGATAACGGAAGAAAAGGCAGAGGTAGGAAAACAGATTTCCCCAAAATCTGTTTTAACAACTGATAAACAGAGATATGAATAAAGTCAATTTGAAATAATAGCACATTAAAATAGAACTTCTTAAATTAAAGGCCACCAAAGGAAAAAGAACCAAGCTAAAAGGAAGGCTATCTGGGACATCTCAGAAATGTCATAGGTCTATCTTTTGTGGCCCAGTTTTATTCCAAAAGAAATACAGATAAGACATAATACCCATTCCTGGATTTTTGCTTTGTGAGACGACTTTAAAAGAAACAGAAATTATGTGTTGAGTCTTTATGATGGGCCACTTTTACACTTTTTAAATACTCATATAAAAATTCCATTATTCACCATATTTTACAAATGAAGAAACAATAAAAGAGATTAAGCAACGTGGTGGTTACACAGCAGGTCTGTGGCAGGGCTGAATTCAAATCCTGCTCTCTCTCAAGCCCACCATTTCTACAATATAGAGTGCTCATACGTATTCATTCAATGCATTTTTTGCCATTATTAATAACTTGCTTGACTTGAAATAGGTTTCAACAGAAATCAGCATCAACAAAAGAGTTCAACAAGTTTGGAAATTAGCTTCAATATGGGATAATATAGAGAGATTTCATTTGCTTTTCTTCATTTTCCAATATAAGATCAATGGAAGGGAGTAATTCACGTAGGAAGTACAAATGGTGTTACTAGCACTCCCTATTGCCAGTGCAGAAGGAACTCTAGTTAACTTTTATAAAGTGGAGGGGGCCCAAGTAAATTTGCCAAAAGGAGGAATATGGAAATTCTGCCCACAGCCAGAACAATGGACATAGATTTGTCAAAACAAAGAACAGTAAAGTGAGGGAAGGCCATTCGTCCAACCCTTGTTGTGCTACTCCATGACTATTTTTCCAGTTGCTGGTTTCCTATTCAAACTCTAACAAAGAAAAAGATTAAACAAAAGATTTAACTTTTTACACATTTTATTATCCTTTAGCAGAAGCAAAAACGCTGCAAACAGCAAGTTACAGCCTTCAAAATCCAAACCAGGGAAAACAATCCCCAATCAGACAACAATCTCCAGTAACGAAGTCACCCACTTCAGTTCTACAAAAGGAACCTTCAAGACTTTATATGGATCTCTGGTGCAACTTAATGCTCATACAGACTTAATTTACCCACAGTTACCAGGAGGTTATTACCACCCTGAACTAATCAATAGGTTACACTGTTACACAATGGTACCTTGGCTTCCATCTTGGCCTTGGGATTTATGTCAATGAGCTACATCTGGACAGATGGGAAACAAGATCAGTAATCAGTCAGGAGGTCAATTAGACTGGAGTTTAAAGTACATAGCTGAAACAACAGGCTTTGAAAATAGAGCCACAAAATAATGACTAGGGCACTCACTATTTAAACACTGTGTGGGCTGCGTTTTTCTTACTGGATAGCAGCAGGTTTTTCAGTGGTGCTTCTCAGTTACTAGTCTATAGGTGTCAAGAACCACCTAAGTCCTTTGAAAAACCTTTTGTGCCCTTGCATTTATAATATGGTATTTTTTTTTTCCCCCTGGTAAACCAGAAGCACTTGCTAGCCATTGAGGTATGGCCCCGGTCAGCCAAAGACATTAAGTGGGCTTCCACTGCCACTCTATGCAACTCCCCCACCCCCCCAACCCTGCCCACCCCAACATGCACACACCCGGTCGCACACCCGTGCAGCCACGGCAAGAAAGCTTCTAAGTAAACCGAGAACACGAATCCACAGATCCAACTCCCATTTCTAGTTACTCAAGCACACATTAAGGGCGTGCCAATTCTATACACGGATTCTGTTTTCAAACTCTTTAGAAACTACTCGTTTTTATCTATACTTTCCATCGATTTAGGCAGACTGTAGCCTCCTGTCACTTCGTGGTTGGATTTTAAGGGTTCACTCAAGGCTTGGTGCTAACGTTCAAGTCCCCACCACACCCTGACAGGTATTTAAACTCTAACGACTACAGAGTCTCTTGGACGTTCCAATTTGAGTTGATCTTTGAGGGGCTTGAGTGTTTGTATTAGGAAAGGGAGGTGGGAGTGGAAGGCCAGTTTGCACAGATCTGTGTTTGCTCAAGAGGCTAGCCTCAGTGGGCGTTCTGGACGCGTGCAGAGAGCCAGCAAAATAAATCCGACCTGGGTGGGGGGCGGTGAGGGAAGCACCTCGCGATTAACTGAGCTCAGGGTGTAACTGCTCTGCAGCAGCCTACTCCCTTGTGCCCAAGCAGGTGCCGGCTCTCCGGCCAAGAGCACCTTCCCCGGCTGGTGAGCCCTAGCTCCTGGCGGGTCGTTCGCCTGGAAACCCCATCCCTGGCTCTACACCTAGGTTTCGGGAACAAGCAGCGACCGGCGGAGGGGCCGGGGGTTGGGGTGGGGGGGCTGGTAGGGAGGCGGGAGGCGCTGCAGGGCCCGCTTGTTGCTGTTTTCGCCGCCTGAAATCCTGTGTCACCTTCCGACCTGTCATTTTTCCCGTGGCGTGGACTCCCCAGGTCCGGGCGTCTCCCTGCAGCAGCACCATTCAGGCGAGGGCTTCTGAAATCCCCCATGCCCTCGGCTCCCCCACCCCACCTCGCCCTCCCCAGAAGCCGGCGCGCAAGCCGAGCTCCCCCGGCACTTACACGTGGCCACAGCGGGTCCGGACAGGCTGGTGCAACACCTCGAGGCACACAGAACAGTCGAAGGATGTTACGGGCAGCTCGGGGTCCCCCTTGCGCTCCAGGGCCCGCGGGGCTGCCGAGGCGGGGGCGGATTTGCCGCTATCGCTGCTCAGCACGGAGCCCATTGCTGCGCTTCTCGCTCAGGCAGCTGCCAAGAGCTCAGTGACTGCTGCGGGTTGTTTTGTTGTCCTGCGGTAGAGGAAGGAAGTCCCGGCCCAGCTGTGATCGCCGCCTCCCAGCGCGTCCAGCTAGAGCAGTCTGGCAGCAGTCTCAGCTCCGGCGCCCAACCTCGGTCTAGGGCAGACGAGTGCGCCGCCGCGCCTGGAACTGGCTTTCGCTGGCGGCCTCGGCGGAGACGTGCAGGCGGAGGCGGCAGCCGCACCGTGCGCGATGCGACAGCCCCGGCTCCTGGGAGAATTGAAACCTGAAACCTCAACTGCGGAGCCAGAGACCTGGGCCGGGCGTGAGCCTTCCGGGCGTTCGCAGACATCCTCCTTACCCATTCTTGCAAGTTCGAGGGAATGTGGGTCTGGTCGTGCTTTATGGGAACCAGAACCCGCTGGTAAGGTGATGATCCTGTCCACCCTGCACGGTTGTAATCATAAAAGGCAACGAAGACCATCTATGACGGGTGCGTCTCCTAAGACTGTGCTAACCAGGACTTGAACATCGGATCAATCAATACTCCATTAATGGAGAGGTAGCATGGGGCAGTGAAAAGGGTTCTGGAGACCCAGATTTGAAGCTCAACTCCAGGACAAGGATTCTAGTGCTAAATTCTACCACCTCAGTTTCCTCAGCTCACGGTCTCCTGCTGTTGCTCCGATTCCCTGCCCCAATCTCTTTTAGACATGACCAAATATATCATTTAATAAGTCACACATTTGGGCGCCTGGGTGGCTCAGTCGGCTAAGCGTCTGCCTACTGCTTGGTCACGATCTCGGGGTCCTGGGATAGAGCCCCACTTAGGGCTCCCTGCTCAGCCGGGAGTCCACTTCTCCCTCTTTTGCCTCCCTCCCTCTGTTCCTCCCCTTCTGCTCTCTCTCTCTCTCAAATACATACATACATACATACATACATACATAAAATCAATCTTTGGGAAAAAATAAGTCCCATAAAGCATTTAATAAGATTTCTTTAGTACCCGCTGCATGCCAGTAATGGGAACACAGTTCCTGACAAGGAGACAAAATCCCAGTTCTCACAGAACTTACTTTAAAAAAACAAAAGCAAAAGCATTTCTTTTGAGATACAGATTCATACACTTATCATTTATACATAACACATATAATGTAATACATGTAATTATGTAATATACATATACATAAGTATACACATACATATATGTAATATACAGTCCACACTATACATCATGCAGTAATACATGTAATATGTAACAGTCCCATAAACTTTACCCGTTTTTCCCCAGATATTACTTTTAATAAGATAAAAGTAATCAGATAAACAAATGAACAAGATCATTTCACATGATATGATATGAGCCATGAAGAAGGTAAAACAGGGACTGAGGGTGGGGGTGGAATACTTTTTGGATAAGGCAACATTTGAGGAGTCATGAATAATGTAAAGGAGTCAGCCATTAAGAGATGTTGGAAAAAGCTTGCTAAGCACTGGGACCAGTGAGTGAGCAAGGAACAAAGAACAGAAAGAAGCCATGTAGAGACAAAGCACAGGACCAGTAGGGTAGAATGGGATCCCTTAAGATAGGAGAATGGCCTGATTATATTTGATCTCATAGGTCAGGGCCAAGAGTTTGGATTTTATTTCAAAACCATGATTTCATTTACTGTGACTGTTCTGTGGTTTCAAAAAGCTAAGAACAAAATAAGAATGGAAGCAGAGAAACCAATCAGAGGCGACTGAGTTAGCCCAAGTGAGGATGGTTCGAACCAAGGGGTTATCTGGGTCAAAGGCCAGAGATGGACAGATTTGGGATACATTTATGAGAAAGATGCAAAGGGGCTTACAAATGAATTGGATGTAGAGGTGAAGGAAAAATAGCCATCCCTATTTTTAAAGATTGATTTTATTTATTTATTTATGAGAGAGGGAGAGTGCATGCATGAGTGCGGAGGGATGGGGGAACAGAGGGGAACAGAGAGGGATGCCCCACCATCCCTATCCTTAAAAGAAAAGAGGGAGAGGGCACTCTACCCTTCCTATCTTTAAAAGAAAAACAGGGGCACCTGGATGGCTCAGTTGCTCTAGTGCCCAACTCTTGCTTTTGGTTCAGGTCATGATCTCAGGGTAGTGAGATGGAGCCCCACACTGGGCTCCATGCTGCGTGTGGAGCCTGCTTAAGATTCTTTCTTTTTCCTCTGCCCCTCCCCCACACTCATGTATGCATACGCTCACACATGATCTCTTTCCCTATAAAATAAATAAAATCTTAAAAAGAAAGAAATAAAAAGAGCTGTCCCTCAGCTCCTGCCCAATGTCCTCTTGAAGGCCAATTTGTTGACCTGCTTCTCCACCATCTGTGTCTCCATTTCTTAATTACCCTCTCTTTATCTAGTCCAGCCTGGGTTCTGAACCAACCATACCACTTCCCTCTGTCTAAAAGCTGCTTCATTACCAGTGTCACCAGTGGCCTTCTTGTGGCTGAAGCCAAAGAATCTTTTTAGTCTTTTTCTTCTGGGACCTCTCAACTACATTTGTTGGTATAGAGCACTCCCTCCTTGTAGAAACTCTTTGGCTTTCCCTCTTTCTTTCTGGCTGTTCTTCTCCATCGCCTTTGCTGGCCTCTTCTCCATGGAAAAGCTAAGTGCTAGGGGTCCTAGATTCTGTCTTAGGACCTTTTCTCATTCCTTGCTTCTTCCCTAAGAATCTCAAAACTTACATAGACTCTGTTACCATCTTGGTTCCAAAAACTCCCAAGTCTTCATCTCTCTTCTGGCCACTCAAATGCCAAACTGCTTGCTTGACATAACCACCTGGTTGCTTCAGGCACCTTCATTCAACCTGTCCAATAATGAACTCATTGGAGTAAACTCCCACCTGCTCTACTTCCAGTTGTTTATCCCTCTCTTAGTAAATGGTACTATAATCCAGTGGGTAGCTCAATCCAGACACCTGGGTGCCATCTTGATTTCTCCCCCTTCCTCATTCACATTGAATCAGTAACAGTCACAATCACAATTCTGCCTCCAGTGTATCTCTCAGTAGCTCTTGAATGAGTTCTCTAACTCCATGGTAACCACATACTTTAAATCATTGCATTCTCTTTGTGGCCTGTTGCAGTAGTTTCTATCTGCTACACCTGCTTCCACTTCCACATGCCATTGTCCAATCTATTATGCACATTGTAACTAAAGTCATCTTTTGAAAAGCAAAACTCATCCCATACTTAAAGCTTTTAACGGTTCTCCATAACCCTTAGAATTAAATTCCAGATCATTAATACGATCTACAAAGTCCTATGTGATCTCTCTTTCAATAAATATAATAAAGATGTCTTTGGTGGTAGGGAAATTCAACTAAAACTGCCTGAATCAATAAGGATATTATCGAAGGTAAATTAGCCCAGAGGTGAGCACTTTCAGAGTTGGCTCAGTAGTTCAGTGATGTCCTCAAGTGTCCAGCCTCTTGCCATCCCTGGTGTATCAGCACTGCCTTCCTCAGAGTAGAAAGACTACAAGAGCAGTTCCAATTATCACATCTACACAAAACAATCTACAAGACTAGAAAGGAAAGATGGGGATTCTCTTTCTACCTCTGTCCTTTTATATGGGAGGAAAATGTTTCCTAGAGGTCTTCTTTTGCAGATTTTGCCTTAAATCTCACTGATCCAGATTGGGTCCCATGATCATCCTTACACCAATCACTAGCAAAAGACTGAAATTCTATCTGAACAATACAACTGGGGGTTCTTTTACCAAGAAAGATGAGGATAAGGTAATTGGATATGCTAACAATAAGGCTTCCCCAAATAACCATTTTTGGCCCCATCTGCTATCACTCTCTCCCTTATTTTCCATGGTCCTAAATTTTCCTACTTCTCTCAGTTCCTTGAGTAACTAAGTCCTCTTTGACCTCTTTGGCCTTTACACATGTTTTTTTGCTCTGCCTGAACACTTCCTGCCAATACCCACCACTTTCAATTTCCTCTAGGTCAAAATTCAGGTCTTAGTTTGGTGACTACACCACATCCATCTCATATTATCCTTGACTTTCTCATTGCCTGCTGCATTTGCCTTCCTATTGATCTTGCTGGAGATACCTCTAACTACTTCATGAGTTAGAGATAATGGGTGTAAAGTACCTTACATGTAGGAGGTGACATATATATTTATACATGAAATTTATACAAATCTCAAAGATAGATATTATTGTTGCCATTTTATAGGCTCAGAGAATTTAACTTAGCAAAGGCCACATAGTAAATTATGGAAAAACAATGTTTTAATTCTAGATCTTCTTTTATTTTAAAATTCATGTGCTTGCAGTGCCTGGGTGGCTCAGTCGGCTAAGCATCGCACTCTTGATTTTGGCTCAGGTGGGGATCTCAAAGTGGTGGGATCCAACTCCATGTAAGGCTCCCACTCTGGGCTCAGTGGGGAATCTGCTCTTCTCCCTCTCATTCTGTCCCTCCCTGCTGCTTACAGCAATGCACTTGTGAGTTCTTTCTCTCCCTGTCTAAAATAAATGAGTAAATCTTTTTAAAAATAAAAAATAAATAAAATAAAATAAAATCCATGTGCTTTTCACTAAGGAGCTTGTGTAGAGAATAGAAGCACTAAGAATCTTAGAAAAGAATAAGACAAAATTAAATAAAATAAAGCAGAAAAATGAAATATGGGAAGCTAGGTAAAAATGAAACATCTGATATTATTTATAAGGGTCTTAATAAACTTATGAAGGTGACAATAATAATAATGATGATGATGGTATCAGTGAGAAATAAATTCACAATCCAGATTCTAAGTCCTAGAAAGCATCAGTATAAATCAGTATAAAGGAAATTTCAAAGACTTACGACCAACATCTCTGATATTACATGGAGTGGGAAGAAAGACTTGTACTATATGATCTTTTGTACATTTTGACATTGTACTGTGTATATCCATTGCAATAGATAAAAATTAGCAATCTTTACATACATATGTCCTTTAACTCAATAATTCTACTCCTTGAACCAATGTGTAGACAAACATGTGCACAAGAAGGCATAATCAGGAATGTTCTTTGTAGCATTGTCTATAATACCAAAAATTTGCAACCAACAAGGTTTCCATTCATAAAGGAATGATTGAATATATTGTAGTCCATACATGTTGTAGAAGGCAATGTAATTGTTAAGAGGAACAAGGAAAAATTTTTATAGAACTTAACTCTATATTAGATATCAATCCAAGTGTTTTATATGTGTTAACTATTTTCTTGATGTTGTTGTTGTTGTTCATTTTTTTTTTGGTGGGCAGCAAAGTTTATTGAGAGTACAGTAAAGTACAGATAGTACAAAGCTCCCAAAGAGGGAGGGGACCCAAGAGGGTTGCCCTGTGTTAACTAATTTAATCTTCATAATACCCTAGGACATAGGTAACTAATATCCTGATTTCCAAGAAAGAGAGGTACAGAGAGCTTGAAAACTTGCCTTAGACCACATTTATGGTAAAAAGCAGAGTTGGGAGTCCCACCCAGGAAATCTGGTTCTTCAGGTCTATGAACTTCATCCAGTACTGGCCTTCCTCTATTGTGGATAACATGGAGGTATCTCTAAGACACCATTAATAAAAAAGGATGCTGCTGAAGAAAAGGATGTTATTAAACCAAACAAAAATCAATATAGTGTATACTTCTCATGGAGAAAAAGCATTATATATTTCTCACTGAAGGAAGGCAGCACAGTACATTTTCAAGATCCTAGCTTTTTCTCTTGCTCTCCCTTTTTTCCCTGTTCATGCTCTACATTCTGCTTTGGTCTTAGTTCCCTCAGTTGAAAAACACAGATAATGTTTACTTGTAGAATGGTGAAAGGCTGACTGCAATAACATTGAAACCCTCACTCATTGCCTGACAGGGAGTGTTAGTTCTCTCCCTGATGTCATTCATTCTCCAAACATCCAGCGAGAACCTGCTATGTGGCAAACTCTGCCGGGGACACTGGGGGCACAATCAGGAGCAAGACTCAGTGAGGTGAACAGCTGTTGTTTTCGACTGCTGAGCTTCTCCTCTTCGTCTGTGACAGCACCACTCACTCTTTCTTTGGAAGAAGTTTCCTTCCATCATCTCACATGACTCTGGTGGGCTTGCCCATCACACGGTCTGCTTTTTACCCCTTATGGGTAGGAGTTCCTGTTGCTGTGATCTGCAGTTTCCCTGGTGTCTGTCCTTCCTAAGTATAGTTGACACACGTCCTTTTTATCTCCAAGCTACGCAGCATCTTACCAATACCTCCCTTTGTTTTTGATTAATTTATTCAAAGTTGAGTTTTGTTGCCTGCAACCAAACTCACTGACATATGTGTCCTGTGTCCTCAAGGACTTCCATCACTTAACAGGTAAGATGAACAGAGAAACAGAATTACATTTATAATTTGGTAAAACCCATGCGTAGACAGAGAAAGAACGATGGTGCGGGCTTATGCCAGGGGAATATAACAAAGGGGAACACTGCAGATAAGGGAACCTGGAATGAAGGAAAGAAAGGCAGAGCATTCTAGAAAGAGGGGAACTGATGAGCACAGACAAGGAAGAAAGAAGGAGCATGCTCTGTTTGAAGGGGGTACAAACATTTCCTTGTTCCTGGAATTTTAAGCACACAGCGGGCGATGGGGAAAGAACTGGAGTTCTGGGCACAGGCAAGGTCATGAAAGCTGTATGCAGGTTAAATATTTTCAACTTGCTTTGTGGTGTGGTGGAGCCAATCAGGAGCTTACGTAGAAGAAAGACATGTCAATACCTGCAATTTGACAAGTCACTTTGTTTATGCCAAGAGTTCTCTGACTTGGGGTGCGTGGGTGGCTCGGTCAGTTAAGCGTTTGCCTTCGGCTCAAGTCATGATCCCGGCATCCTGGGATGGAGCCCTGCATTAGGCTCCCTGCTCAGCAGGGACTCTGCTTCTCCCTCTGCCTCTGCAGCAACGCCTACTTGGGCTCTCTCTCTCTCTTTCTCTGTACAAATAAATAAATAAAATCTTTTAAAAAATAAAATACAAAAAGGAAAAGTCCTCTCACTTAATCCAGCAACAGAATCACCCGAGTAGCTTATTAAAATGGCCCCATTCCGAGATATTTTAAAACAGTGGGCTGGGGTAAGCTATAGAAGCTGCACTATTTTTAAGAGGAGGGTCTACACCCAATTTTGGGGCTTGAACTCACAACTCAGAGATCAAGAACTACATGCTCTACAGACTGAGCCAGCCCAGAAGCTGCATTTTTAACAGTCCCCCAGCTGGTTCTAATGAGGGGGTCAGTGGATCATTCTTGGAGAAAGAGGATTCCACAGGATGGGCAGCAGTTGCTTCAGGTGACTTTGACAAGATGCAGAGATGTCAGGTCAGAGGAGAGAGTCACTTACATTCATTCCTAATGTAATCTGTCCATGACCACGGCCATGCCTCCTTGATACTGGAGACATTACACTGGTTCATACTCTAGTACTGAAACATATATACTTCTGAACTCACCAAAACCATTAAAAAACTTCTAATCCATTAATCTGTGGAGAGTAATAAAGATTCATTATATTCTCCAGAAATATAAATATCCAAGAAGTGATCTTGAATAGTGTTTAGAACACCTCCACCATCTGTTGTCTGATGGTAAGATGAGGCACTCTTCTCTTCTTCAAGGGAGAAGGACATCATCATAAATGAAGTTCTATTGAATGAAAGACCCAGGAGTTCAACCCGGGGAGTCAGTCAAGTGCCTGGATCCTCTGCCTTGGTTTCAGTACAATTGGTTTTTCAAAGATGAATATTGTCTTCAGTTTTCCTGCCAGCTGGTCTCACTCCTAGTTGCTGCTAGTCTTCCCAGATAGCATTTCGGCAGCCATGCCATTCTGCCCATTACAGCTTCCTGGAGCTGTGAACAGTCCCACTACAGCACGTCTTCAAAGCGTGTGCATTACTCCAGGAATGACTTTCAGTGAATACGGCTGTTGACTTTTAGTGGGCAGCACAACTATGTAATCATTGAACCAAGTCCACATTTGGGGTGTTTTACTTCAGTGACCGTGAAGTCATGGCATGCTTGGAACAGGAAAGGGTCACAGAAGGCATCTGACCTAGTCCTCTCATCTTGCAGATGAGTAAACATTTCCAATGAGGTGAAAGCATTTGAGTTGCATCCTTCAGCATTTCAAATGGACGCATCTGAAAGAAAAATTAAGTCACCAAGTACTTGGGAAGAGCTGGCCTGTTTATAAGAGATATAAGTTATTTCTGGAGGCAAGATCACAAAAGGTGAAAATAAAAATAACAAATGATTTAAATAGGAGCTTATTTTTCTTTTCAATATTTTATTTATTCATTTGACACAGAGAGAGAGAGAGAGATCACAAGTAGGCAGAGAGGCAGGCAGAGAGAGAGAGGAGGAAGCAGGCTCCCCGCTGAGCAGAGAGCCTGATGCGAGGCTTGATCCCAGGACCCTGAGATCATGACCTGAGCTGAAGGCAGAGGCTTAACCCACTGAGCCACCCAGGCACCCCAAATTATATATATATTTTTAAGTAATCTCTACACCCAATGCGGAGCTTGGACTCCTGACCCAGAGATGAAGAGTCAAATGTTCTGTGAACTTAGACAGCCAGGTGCCCCTACTTAAATAGTAGCTTAAAACAAAATTAGAAGCAATATAGGAAAATAGTTGTGATTAATTGTATACAAATATAAGATCTTTTTTGTGATTTTGCATAACACTGGAAATTATATAAATAGTTTACCATTGGACATCCTTCTATTACCCATACAACTAGCCATCTTTTATCAAAGGAGAATGTTTATGCCTCAGCTTTAATTCCAAAACATGTAATTGCTTCCCGTGCTGCCATTATAAAGGGCTAGTATCCAAAATCTATAAAGAACTTAGCAAACTCAACACCCAAAGAATAGATAATTAGATCAAGAAATGGGCAGAAGACATCCAAATGGCCAACAGACACATGAAAAAGTGCTCCACATCACTTGGCATCAAGGAAATACAAATCAAAACCTCAATGAGATACCACCTCATACCAGTCAGAATGGCTAATAATTAACAAGTCAGAAAATGACAGATGTTGGTGAGGATATGAAGAAAGGGGAACTCTCTTACACTGTTGGTGGGTATGCAAGCCAGTGCAGCCACTCTGGAGAACAGAATGGAGGTTCCTCAAAAAGTTGAAAGGAGAGCTACTACCGTACTACCCAGAAATTGCACTACTGGGTATTTATCCCAAAGATACAAATGTCATGATCTGAAGGGGCATGTGTACCCCAATGTTTAATAGCAGCAATGTCCACAATAGCCGAACTGTGGAAAGAGCCTAGATGTCCATCGACAGGTGAATGGATAAAGAATATGTGAGATTTTATATATATATATATAATATATACATAATTATATACATATATATATAATATATATATAATTTTATACATATATATATATATAATGGAATATTATGCAGCCATCAAAAATCGAAATCTTGCCATTTGCAATGATGTGGATGGAACTAGAGGGTATTATGCTAAGCGAAATAAGTCAATCAGAGAAAGACAATTATCATATGATCTTGCTTGATATGTGGAATTTGAGAAAGCAGGCAGAGAGGATCATGGGGAAAGAGAGGAAAAAATCAAATGGGATAAAACCAGAGAGGGAGACAAACCATAAGAGACTCTTAGTCTCAGGAAACAAACTGAGGGTTGCTGGAGTGGAGGGGGTTGGGAGGAATGGGATGGCAGGGTGATGGATATTGGGGAGGGTATGTGCTATGGTGAGTGCTTGCTGGGAATTCTGTTAAGACTGATGAATCATAGACCCGTGCCCCCGAAACAAATGATACATTATATGTTAATTTAAAAATAAGCAAATAATATAGATAAATGTCTTTTCACTTAGGGAGGAGATAGAAATATATTTTATCAGTATATATGAGTGTATGTAAATATGTTCCTATTATGGAAGGCTTCCTTAAGCTAGTAGATAATAAAAGAAAACAAGAGATACTATTTTGATTGATTACTATGGTCATGCACAATGTTTAAAGCTATATATGTATGCGGTCATCTATGTATGTGTTGAGATTATAACAATTCAATCATGTATATATACATATAAATACATGTGCATTTATATACATATGTGTGTATAGTTTAATGTTTATGACAATAGTTTTTTCTTATCCCCTTTTCAAAATTTAAGCTCAGAGAAAAACTTGCCCAAAGCCAAACAATCTCTATATGGTAGAGCCATAATTTGAAACCTTGTTGTTTCAGCCTCCTAAAAGTCTTTGCTTCTGACCACAGTACAAACATGGTACCAATTTTTTCGATCCTACCATCAGACATATAGGTTGGACTGAGTTTGTTCTGTTTATGTTGCTTGTTTTTTTAATGTGTTAGAAGTTTAGTATTCTGAATTCCCAAATCCCAGAAAATAACAGGATATAGTAAAAACTGGCAGATTGGATTTTTTTTAAGGCATAACATTGGTAACTTAAAATATCTTATAATATTGAAGATGTCCCTGGAATAAAACAGATGTAAACTTTATTATACTGATTTCATAAATGGAAAACTCAAGCAAATAAAGGGGTCTAAAATACCATTTACTTCTAGCCGATGCCCTCAAAATTGGAAACATAGGTCAGCTGAAAAATAAACACACAGAAATTATGGTAGAGGTTTAACTCCAATGATCTGGAGTGGCAACAACAATTAGGGTAGAGATTTTATGCAGAAATTTCTGGGAAACTTGGTGGTAAGAGCTATTCTTCTGTGACTCCAACTAAAAGATCAACTTCTTTTAAAAAACAGCATCGTGGTTAAGAGCTGTGGGTATCATTTTCTGACCTTCTATCAAAACCCATATCAGCTGTACCCTGTGAAAGAACTGTGGCATCCTCAGATGTGGAAGTCAACAGCAAATTGCCTATAAGCAAGCATTAGAACAATTACATTTTGTGTGCTGTGTCTTCCCTTCTCCCTGTTTCTATTTGGTCTTTTGTTTCAACAGCTGGAAAAGTGGGGCAGGGTGGAGAGACATGGCTCACATGGGAATTAGGGGCCACGGACAAAAGTAGGTGCAGACCGGTGGACCAGGTGGGATGATGACATGGAGCGAGGCAACTCTCCAGATGCTGTCCCGGGTGCACAAACCTTTCTCACACCTGGTGCCTTGCCAGGGCAGGTGGCATGATGGCTGGATGGAGTTACTCTGTCGTTTTACAATGAGCAAAAGCTGTTGAAGGAACAGATGTAGTGAATCAACAGACACTGGTGAAACTTATTAATTTTACAACTTCAACTGGGATTACTAAAAGGGTAGAATTTCTCCAAACTCGGTACAATATTCCAAAACAACATTACTGGTAATGAGTTTATTAAAAGCACAATATCCAAGATTATAGGAAAAGGTCATACAAAGAGAATTAACTTAAATTCATAAATCTTTCTTCATGGCCCTGGGCAATTGGATACAGCGTGTAAAGAATTTTCCACTACTATTTTGTAATATGTGTATGTACCCCTAATGAATTGTATTGGCCTCTTTTCTTCTTCTAATTGATTCCAATAGAAAACTGGCTACCTATCACTCAGCATATGAAGAGGGCTGTTATTAAAATGCCAACATATGTATCGTGAACAACTTTGTGGTCAGAAATGCATTAATATAGTCTGTCACATTTGAAGCTATTTTTAAATTAATTTTGTAATTTACATATGAGTCTAATCAAAGACCAGTCCACTTAAAGAAAAGTAAGCAGCTCTAACTTTGCTTTTTTTTTTTAACCTTTATGTATAATTGCTAACCATAATACATAAACTAACAAACTCAGGAGACTTAATGACAATATTGCTCCATTAGATTTGCTGTAGAGTATTATCTGGAACTCCATGCCAAATGAGAACGAATAGCCAGAAGGTTCGGCCAAAACCTAAAGTTATTAATAGTGATCTGTAGAGTAGCAGTCATACAAGGACAAGAGGGCTTTCAATGGAATGAAGTTTATGTTAAAGTAATGTGAAATTCACATTCGTCAAAGGTTAACTCTACCTTAAATACAAAATTGCAGGAATAAAAATGAAGCAAAATATTTAAATGGAATGACAATGTCCCTGACACCTATAAGGCTTAACTCAGAAATAACGGCCTTTCCCACAGCAGAGCAGTGCCCTCTCTCTAGCTGGTCTCTGTGTTAGCAAAGTGAATACAGAAAAATCAGCTGATTCTAGGTCAGCAGCTGCAGAGGTAAGGGGAAAAGAAATCATTGTTTTCTTTAAGGCTCTGGAGAATCCCCTTACAGGAGACGGGAAAAATCAATGCCAGATGGCTCTCAAGGAGATGCCACTAATGGTTCTTCTACTGCAAGTCCGTTGTGAAAAAAAATTCCTTCACAGCGAATCAATAGGGCAATGCAGCGCCAGAAGCCGCCTGTCTCGTGAACCACTGATGTCCCCAGCAGAGGACGACGCCTTCCTCAGTCTCACCCCTCCAGGCCCAGCAGAGACCATTTCTGACAGCGACAGTGATTGATGACGTGGTTCAGACAAAGCAGCAGAAAATTTCCCCCCTTTCACTTCTTATTTGTTGTTGAAATGGTATTTTAACCTACTTAAAGAAAATTTATAAATAATATCAGATACCATTCATAAGGCGCTTACTGTGGGCCAGTAAAGTGTGAAGGGCATTGCCCTTTTTTACTGAAGTATAATGGACATACAACTATTCATTAGTTTCAGGTGGATGATATAATGATTCAACCTTTGTATACATTATGGAATGAGCACCACAGTAGGTCTATTCTCTGTCACCACACAAAGTTACAAAAATTTTTTTCTTGAGACAAGAAGTTTTAGGATTTGATTTTTTTAGTTTTCTTTTTTCCTTCCTTCCTTCCTTCTTTCTTTCTGTCTTCCTTTCTTTCTTATAAGCTCTATGCCCAGTGTGGGGTTTGAATTCACAAACTTGAGATCAAGAGTCGCATGTTGTACAGACTGAGCCAGCCAGACGCCCCTCTTAGCAACTTTCAAATTTGCGATATATTATCATTGACTATAGTCCCCATGTTGTACATTACTTATTTATTTTATGACTGGAAGTTTGTACCATTTGACCCTCTTTGCCTATTTCGCACTCTGCTTCCCCACAACAACCAATCTATTCTCTCTATGGGTTTTTTTGTTTGTTTGTTCATTTGTTTTATTTTCGATTCCACATATAAGTGAAATCATACAATTGTTGTATTCTCTGACTTATTTCATTTAGCAAAATACCATCTAAATTCATCTATGTTGCTGCAAATGGCAAGGTTTCTTTCTTCTTGGGCGCCTGGATGGCTCAGTGGGTTAAGCCTCTGCCTTCAGCTCAGGTCATGGTCTTGGGGTCCTGGGATCAAGTCCCGCATCAGGCTCTCTGCTTGGCAAGGAGCCTACTTCCTCCTCTTTCTCTCTGCCTGTCTCTCTACCTACTTGTAATCTCTGCCTGTCAAATAAATAAATAAAATCTTAAAAAAAAGATTTCTTTCTACTTTCTGGCTGATTAGCATTCCCTTGTATGTGTTTGTGTGTGTGAGAGACACCCCCACCCTTTTTTAAAGTAGGCCCCACACCCGAAGTAGATCCCAACTTGGGGTTTGAACTTAGAACCCTGTGATCAAGACCTGGGCTAAGAGTCAGATGCTTAACCGACTGAGCCAGCCAGGTGCCCCCGTGACACCTCCTTTATCCATGCATCCATCAGCGACAGACACTGAGATTGTTTCCGTATCTTGACCATTGTGAATTACGCTGCAATTGACATAGAGGTGCATATATCTTTTCAAATAAGTGTTTTCATTTTGTTCAGATAAATACCAAAAGTAGAATTGTTGACTCTTATAGTAGTTCTATTTTTAATTTTTTCAGGGACTTGCATCCTGTTTTCCATAGTGGTTGCCCTGGTTTGCATGCCCACCAACAGGAGACAAAAGTTCCTTTTCCTCCACATCCTCACCAACACTTGTTATTCCTTGTCCCTTTGATAACAGCCATTCTGACAGGTGTGAGGTGATGTTTCATTGTGGTTTTGATTTGCATGTCCCTGATGACTAATGGTGAGCATTTTTCATATGCCTGCTGGCCATCTGGATGTCTCCTTTGGAAAAATGTCTGTTCAGATCCTCTGCCCATTTTTTTTTTTCAAAGATTTTATTTATTTACTTGACAGACGGAAATCACAAGTAGGCAGAGAAGCAGGCAGAGAGAGGAGGAAGCAGGCTCCCTGCTGAGCAGAAAGCCCGATGTGGGGCTTGATCCCAGGACCCTGAGATCATGACCTGAGCCGAAGGCAGAGGCTTTTACCCACTGGGCCACCCAGGTGCCCCCTCTGCCCATTTTTTTAAAAGATTTTATTTATTTATTTGACAGAGAGAGAGAGATCACAATTAGGCAGAGAGGCAGGCGGGGGGGTGGGGGAGCAGGCTCCCTGCTGAGCAGAGAGCCCAATTCGGGACTCAATCCCAGGACCTGAGATCATGACCTCAGCCGAAGGCAGAGGTTTTAACCCACTGAGCCACCCAAGAGTCCCCCTCTGCCCATTGTTAAAATTGTGTTCTTGTTATTGGAACTCATTCATCCTTCACTCTAGAATAGGTATTATTTTCTCCATTTGAAATGATGTAACTGGCATGAGGCCGTGTAGCCTGCATATGGTGGAGCTGGAATGTAGACACACGCCTGTATGGCCCTGGTTTCTAACCACCACACTATATATTCTGTTCTAAAATATGAAGTTGAGAAGAATGATTTCATAAATAATCCCGTAGCCCTGGGAAGACTGCTTTCATTATCTTGCATTCGCTTTCTTTGTGGTTCATATGAATATTGCTGCAAACTTCTTTTCGGTTTATTGTTGCCACACACAGCCCTTACCCCCCCACTGTCTCCTTCCGGTTCAGCAAGAGTAACCACTTTCCTAGAAGTGACTTTGTACCCAACACACCTCCCCAGCCACCAGTCACTGTTTATTAGTTCAAGGGTGGCTACCTGAGCCAAGCTGGGCTTGGAAGTTTGTTCAGGAGGAGTTTTGAAATTTGGGCAGAGAGATGTCAAAAGCTAGAGAAGGAGGGAGAAATGGAGGGAGGAGAGGAAATGAATCCATTTCTCGCTGCTTTAGCTAGAGCATGCAAGCGTCAGAAGCTATGTGCAGTCCCGTTCTTCATCGTGGCCTGCAGGGATAGAGGACAGCCTTTGCACAGTGAGAAAAAGGCAGAGCACCCGAGAGAGATGGAGAAGGAGGACACTTGGACTCCCCACAGTGTTTCAGGCTTTGCTTTGTTCCCAAGGCCTGGCTCTGACTCTGTCCTTGGGCTCTGTGAAATGTGTCGATTTTCCGAGAAGGTCTCTCTCTTACTTAAGACAGTTACAGTCTGCTCTTGTCACTTGCCACAGGCTTCGGAACGGATTTTTTATAACAAAATTAATACTATAAAGTGTTCTAAGTATTTGCACAGTTGTCCGTCTCAGAAACACATCAATAGGTCTGGAGGGGAGACGGTGTCAGTGAAGTGCACAGACGTCCCTTCACAGATGTCCCTTCGATCAGCGGGGAGCAAGGACAGTCTGACTCTCACACCGACTGAATCCAGAAGGAGACTTACTGGCTGCTGCAGCTGCAGGCTCAGAGCAAAGGCAGGGTTCTGGGGTGAATTAATCCGAAGACAGTTGCACCATTTCCTTTTGCCTTGCCTCCTCCATGCCCATCTTCTTCTTAGGCCAGTAGCAGGACAACTGCCACCTGTGACTTAAGGAGGTTTCCTACTGTCCCCAGTGTATTTTTGTGGCCCTCAGTTCTTGCTACAATTCCTGTGGCCAGGGTGGTGGAGTGTGTTCAGGGGAGGCCCGAGTTCCTGAACCAACATCTGGAATGTTGGATGCAGGATGGAGAATATGAAGATCATGACGGTTCCTGTAGGGCAGGCGTGGAACAGATGAGGGAGTTTCTTCCACAATGTCTGCTCAAGGTCCTTTGGGTAGACTAGCATCCTTGAACACACGCCTTCCTCTTCCCTGCTGAGAAGCAATGGCTATGAACAACATTGGCTGTGGAGACAAGACTGCCAGAGATCTTTCAGATTTCTGGCTTTTCTCTGAATCTTCTTCCTGTCTTCAGCAGCACCTGCCCCTGTCAATTTCTTGCTTAAAAAACACTGGAGTCTTTGGTCTGCACTGTGGAACCTTGACATGGTGATGATAGTCCCTTCTGAGACAGCCAGGGAGGCTGGGGAGGAGCCAGGAGCTCCCCGGGGCTGGTAATCCTCATGGTCTTGCGTGAGCTGAGCCCTCTGCTGAGCTTTATCTTGGCTCATCTGCTTCTTGTGACAACTTGCTATTTTTCTTGGCCCTGAATTTCTGAGCAGTAGTACTGGGTCTGGAGATGGCTGGCACATCATAAGTACTACCCAAGTGGTTGAGAGGCAGAACAGAACTCTCAAAACAGAATGCCAAGGCTTGTATCCCAGCTTGGACACTTACCAGCTATGTGACCTTGGACAGTCTACTGAACCTCTCTGTGCCCCATTCTCTTCCTCTGTAAGACAGGGTTAATGATGGGTTAAGTGAGTTAATGTACGTGAATCATTCTGAAGAGTGACGGGTACATAGTAAGCTAACATTATTGTCATTATCATTTATTACCGGAGGTTGAATTCCCAGGGAACAGACTCTGAGGCAGGAATTTAGGTAGAGTCACGTTAACCCGCAGTACTTTGCAATCAACCCCTGGAGTGAGATTGGGGATTGCGCAGAGGAAGGAGTTGAACCGTGATGCAGCTGTCGCCCAGCCCAAAGGGAGAGGTGGGCAGGGCGTTGTCCTTTGAAGATTTTGTGCTGCTCCTCCCTCCACCTCCCTACTCCCTGTGAGGAATGTTGGCTGCAGGCTTTCCCTGAGGACAGGTGTGACACAGAGGCAGGACAATTTCTAGGGTGAGACCTGGCTGTGAGCCACTGGCAGACATGACTCTGGGTACGAGTGCTTCAGTCATGGAGGGGAGATGTGGGCTGTTCCCAGCAACCACCACATATGTCTTCCTACGGGACCAACTTAAGAGAGGGCTCAACCCAAAGACATTGAGCTGTGGTATCAGCACCGACTTCAGCAAGCCGGGCATTGTGTTGTCCTCTTTATGAATTCCGGCTATAGCTCCTCAGGCGGCCCGTGTCTGAATTATAAATCACCCCCCCCTCCTCAGTGTACAAAGAACATGACAACTATAAAAAGTTGTAAAATGGGGGACTGGGCAGCAACACACATTTCCAAACACATATCCTCTCCTGTTGGGCGGGAATAGCAGGAGCTCCAGGCCATGCACGGGGGTGAGGTCCTTTGTTAGCCACACTGGCTATGGACACTTACCAGTTATGTGACCTTACAGCTGAAGCTGTGCTCCCAAGGGGACTGCCCTTTCTATTGCCTTTGTTGAGCCCAAGTTCTGTCCTCTGGGAGGAACTCTTCTATTCAGTGTCCTCTCTGGCTATATTTGGGGTGAACATCAACACAGAAATCCTCTCCTAAAGGATATATATCTATTAAGGAACCTGTTTCTGGATGGTAGGCTTTCCAGGTCGTAGAATTACCTGGAGTTTGAATGGTCATGAGATATTAAAAAATACTTCCCCAAAAGCCCCACAACAAACCTCCCTTATTGGCTTGAATCAAGTCAAATCTAGACTTAAAGTAAGAATGATCTAAATAGCGTGGGCTTGAGATCCCGAATTAATGATTGGGAAAGGGGATGGGTTTATCAGGTTGGGTATAGCCCTACAGAGGTCTCAGTTTCTCAAGCCCTGGGCTGCTAGCCAATGGGAAAGTGGAGCAATCGATGTTGGGCAGTGATCCATCTCTTGGCCCATTAGCAATTTAACCGGATCAACTGCTTGAAGAGGCAAGATATAGAAAGCACCGATGAATTTTGAGAAATTTGCAAGCTGATCTCCTCCAGTCACACTCAACAATCCACAACTGTACCTTTAGCCTAAAAAAATTGCTTAAGGGAGATGATCTATTCTAGAGTAAGGCTGACGGATTTTACCAGCAGCAGAGAGGAACAATTAGCAAATCAGTTATTTGGCCTTACTTATATCACTATCATATGATGGCTCATTGTTCATTTCAGAAATGTTAATTTTGAAATCATTAATCTCAAGGGTTACCTAAAACATAATTATCAAGTGCTTTGTCTGTCTCCCAGTTAGGTACCCGATCTCATTCAACCTAATAGACCTAATATCTAGCGGGTCTTAAACATGATAGGAACATGATGAGAATCTGTTAAATAGCAAGGGGAGGTTCCTTGTATCTAGTCACTCCCAACAACTCCACAGTTACTGATACTTTTAAAATGAGCTCTGCTTGGAATGCAACCTTTTCTTCTCTCATCCATCTGTATACTTAGCAAAAATTGCAGGAATACAGGGAGTTTTTGAGAAATGGAATCATAATATTAATGTCAACATAACTTTAAAGCAAATGAAGTCTTCTAAATTATTTGAAAGTGATGGAAAACGGTTTGCTTTTTCAGGTGTATGAATGTCAGCTATGTCGTGTCCTGATAAACCGTTCCTTATGGGAAAAGTAAAAACGTGTTGAGTTTTCCAAAGCCTTACCTGTTCCCAAGCACATGGAAATGTACTAACAATTTCACTGATTCTCAGACCCGCAGTCAGTGATGTGGGAGCTCTTCCACCCTTCCTCTATGAGCATCAGGGATTCCGGGGTCCTTCGTCAGCCACACTGGCAGCCTGAAGCTGTTTCCCACACACGCTTGCAGCTGAATCTCTTCCCATGGGGCACCGTCACTGCCGCACAGTACCTTCTTTGTCAGATCGTACCACCCTTTGCTGGCTGCTGCGGCTGTATACCCTGGCAGGGCTGTTCTGATTCTCTAATACAGTGTGGTTTGCCTGATATCTTAACCTACTCATTCATGAGACAGAGAGAGAGAGAGAGAGAGAGAGAGAGTGAGTGTAGGCGGGTGGGTGGGGAGCAGAGGGAGAAGAGAGAGAGAATCCGAAGCAGGCTCCATGCACAGCCCCGAACCCAATGCTGAGCTCCATCTCATGACCCTGAGAGCATGACCTGAGCCGAAATCAAGAGTCACATGCTTAACCGACTGAGTCACCCAGGCGCCCCTTACCTACACTTTTAATAGGTACCCTTCTCTCTGTTGGTTACTATCACCGATTCCATATTAATACATATAATTATATAGAATATTTTTATTTGCTCATATTGTTATTTATGGACACATGAGAATTTGTATAGTTTTACTGCACATTTTCATGGCATTTTACGCATGGACTGTAACTGATTTAATGAATTCCCTATTACTGGACGTTTGGTTATTTTCTTGTTATTATAAATAATGCTGCACTGAATATCCTTGCAGTCAAACCTGTCCCTTTCCTTAAATTTTGCTTTAGGATCATAATAGCTAATTTAATCTGTTTTACATGCTTCTTAAAAACAAGGAAATGATTTCATAAGTAGTTCAAGGCCTGAACAGTTTTCAGAATTTAGAAGAGCAACTGACAAAAATAGAAAACACTAACAATCCTACCATGTATACCAGCTTAATTACCAGCTACAACAATTCAAGGAAGAGCTGTCCAGTGGCCTAGAGCAACGATCTTCCTGGAGACTTTGGTTTTGTGTAGAAGCTGCTTACCATCAAGTAAACAATGTGGTTTTGAAATAATTTTCAGATGTTTTATTGTTTTTGCTTTAAATCTGTAATGAGCCATTTGAATCTAAAGAAAATACAACTGAATAAGAATTAAAGGAGCTCCTTTACTTTTTACAATTTTTTACCTGGGTAAGTAGTACAAACATTTAAACAGGAGAGTAGAGTTTATAGAAGGGCAAACTCTGGAGAGACTAATAATGGGAAATCTAGTGAGGGTAAAGAAAGGACTTCAGGAAATTTCTAAAGCAGAGCCGGCTGTTTGATTTGCTAGGACTGTAGGAAAACTAGCTGAAAGTGGAAATTAGGAAGGAGACTGTAGACCATTTATCTTAGTTCTACTTTGTTCCTTCTGCTGGTTTCCTATCAACCAGAATCTAAATCTGCTTTGCAAGAGGCAAATCCTAGGTCAACTCTTACTCCAGGGCTCTCTCCTTTTCCATAGTGGTTCTGTGCACCATAACCCTTGCTCACTGATAGGAAATTTCTCTATATCCAGGTAGATCTCCCAGTCACAACCACTACTTGGGTGACTTACAAATTAGTTGTCTGCCTAAAATAATAATAGCCATTATTTTTATGTATCACATGCTGGAATAAGGTCTTTATTTTCATTATTTGATTTTACCCTCATAATAAACCTTCGTTCAAGCCTGCTTAAGCAGTAAGAAATTGTACTGGTTTGTATTTTAAAAAATGCAAAAGCGGTATTGGCTTCAGGCAAGGTGTTATCAGGGTTCTGTTTCCATCTTTCTGCAATTCTACTCAATTGTATGTCTGCTGTATTCTGAAGCTCAATTCCCTGGTTATATGGAATGGGTGCTGGTGGTATTGGGGGCTCCTTATATGCTTTTTTGAAACATTGTGGGGGAGGGCTTCAACAGATGAGTTCTGTGGGGACACATTTCAGTCTATAGTCTTTCATATCTCCTTAGCCATAATCCCTGGCCCAATCAATAGCAAGGAGAATGGGATTCTTATCATTGCCTTAGATGGATCACCTGAGATAAAAAGAATTTGGGGAAGTCAACCACAAAGTATATGGTAAAGTAGGTACACTTTGCAAATGAGGAAACTGAATCTGAGATATGTTAAGTGAACGGCCAAGGTCATGCATATAATGAGTGGGAGAGCCAAGATTTTAAACTTGATTGACTCTAAAGCCTTTGTTCTTTGCAGTCCATGACACTAGTGTCTCTTGTTTGCTTTCCTAATTTGCAGTTTATCTGCTCCTTCTAATTTTAGGCTGTGTCCTCTTTCCATAGCAGTTACCTTGCCCCAGCCTCGCAACCTGAGTGGACAACCCAGGACCCTGAGCTCCATGCCCCACCTTGGGCTGCAGGGATGGAGGGTCAGGCCCAAAATGTGAAAGGAGCCCCAGTGTCCTCTGGACTGCTACTTAAAGACTTTTTACAAAATCCTTACTTTCTGAAGGCGTTTTAAGTGCTCCTTACTTAACTTTTTTGGTGGGATGCCACCCTTCTACTTTCCTGAAATCTCCATCAACTTTTAGATCTCCTAGTACTTGTTCACACCGTTCAAACTGACTGGAGGCCTCTGACTGGATTTTGTGACCCTTCTGCTGGGAAAAAATAGAAATGTTGAAGTAAGATAACCATGATACTGTGATTTATAATGGGAAATATAGATTTGGTCTTCATCCTTGCTTCCGTTTCACAGACCTCCATAAGCTCTTGGCATTTCCTAAGTGATCGGAGGAGCACTGGGAACATCTTTTGTCATACCATTTGGTCTTTTATTCTTCATTCCTGAAATAGCTCGGGAGCCATAATACTGTAAGGAATGTCTTGTTATTCATAACATGCCCCTTTCAACCACACATGAGCTTGTGTTATTGAGGTGACATAAATACAGATGTGTTATTCTAGAGATGGGGGCTGGTTGCCAGGAGAACCAACCATGGTTACAGGATGGAACTTTTGGTCCCACCTTCCAGCCTCCAGGAAGCGGAGAGGGGTTGCAGGTTGAATCCATTGCGGGGCCAATAATTTAATCAATCATGCCTATGTCATGAAGTCTCCATGGAAGCTTAAAAGGACAGGGTTTGGAGAGCCTTCGGGTTGGTAAACACATGGAGGTTTGGGGATAGTGGTGTGTCCAGAGAGAGCAGGGAAGCTCTGCACCCCTTCCCACATAACTTGCCCCATGCATCTCTTCCATCCAGCTGTTCGTGACTGCTATCTTTTTGAAATAAACCAGTAATCTAGCAAATAAATTGTTTTCCCGAGTTCTGTGAGCTGCTCTGGCAAATTAACCAAACCTGAGGAGGGGTTGTGGAAAGTTCCAATTTGTAGCTGGTCAGTCAGAAGCAAAGGTAGCAAGCTGGACTTGTGATTGGCAAGGGGAGAGGGCGTGGGGGTGGGCAGTCTTGTGGGACTGAGACCTATTGAAATAAAACTGCTAGGCCCAAGATGGAGCTGCTTTTGCGTGGGTTGCCACATCAGCAACTAAAACTTGGATAATTTTTGATCCCTGTAAATGCTTGCTTGTCCAGAATCGCTGTATATCCAGCCAGCCAATTCTGAACTGCCAAGAAACTGTAATTATTTCTTTGTTCTAAATAAGGTCAGATATGTGACCTCAACCAATCAACTTAAGGCAAATACTTTTTCCTGATTCTGATGGACCTGCTAGTCTTATAAGGAAATCCCTGACCTCCTAGCCAACCCTGTTTTCACGTTGCCTTTTCTAACATTTTCTAAAAACCGCTCTCTCCCAAACAGCCCTTGGGAAGAGTGCTCCACCACTTGGGAAGCATGGGACTCCCCCAACCATGGATTGCTTTCCAGTGCATAAAGGACATCAAACTTGTCACTAAATTGTTTTATTTTTGTCATTTGACAGCCCTTACTTAACTCATGGGATCTGATAGTATGCCCAGGTTGATACCATCAGGATGGAGTAAAATTGTGGGACACCCTGGTGGTATCCCAGAATTGGTGGGTATATGGAAAACCCACCCCTTTGGTGTCAGAGTGAGGTAGTATTGTCATCGGGTATGGAGAATAGGGGAGACACAGAAGAAGTAGGTTTTTTTTTTAAATTTTTTTGTTTTTTGTTTTCCTTTGCAGACACATGGGTTCAAGCCTTCTCTTCTATTTCCGGGCTGAGTTACTCAGAACAACTTGGTTAAACCTTCTAATCCCCAGTCTCCTCCCTTGTAGATTATGGATACTAATACCCATTTCACAAGGTTGTTCTGAGACATTAGAATCCACATGCGAAAATGTCAGACAAGAAATACGTCCTTAATGAATGGGAAGTCCTACTTCCTTCATAAAATTTCTTTCATCTCAACCTGAACTGGTTACTCCTCGGAACTGTCATAAAAACCACAGCTAACACAACCGGTTTGACTGTTAACAGGGCACTATGTTGTGATAACTCTTCTATTGCTGCCATAGACTTCCATTTAAAACTTGTAACTACTTAACTTTCCAATTAGATTATAAGCAACTTGCAGTCTCTGTAAGATGCAGCACAGGGTCTTGCCCATAGATTTGGAAAGAATACCCAGTGCAAAACTTTCTCCTCTTCAGGCATAGTTAACACTACTTTAATATGCTCAGTAAATACCAGTCATTCTCAGCTATGAGGCAGACAGTAGAAACACGATGTAGGAAAATTATGTCCCCCCACTGCATTTTGAAGGATGGCAGGAGTCATTGTGAATAAGGACACGGACCCATACTGCTATTCTGATGTGGATGTTGTTAGTACTGACTCTGAGATTCTCAGTAACCTCAAGAACAGTCCGTTCAAGCTCCCACGGGTGGTCCTGGGCCAGTTTCCATTTCAGGCTCCCTTTATCCCAGTTTTTTTTTTTTTTTTTTAAAGATAGCTTCTGCCTTGGTTGCTATTGCAAAAGTTGTTTTCCTGGTATCCTTCCAAGAATTCCATGCCAAGAATGACATGATTGTCACTTGTTGTCCCTAGCTGGAACTTCTTGATGATGAAAGGGGGTGCTATTTATATTTACATTAAGGAAACAGGCCTCACGCAGTACTAGTCTAGGCTAACTAACCATCCTTCTATCCTTGTACTGGTGTTTTGCCTTAAGTTTGCTTGTTTTTTCCTTGAGGGCCAAGAAGAGCCTGTCACTGAAATCCAGGCTGGTTGGTGAGTAGAGGTCACCACCAAACAACAGATATCCCAGACATGGATTGCCTTACCTGAGGACACTGTCTTTTGCCCTTCTGGGTAGACTCCTGTGGTCAGCTGAGTCAAAATCTCCCACCCCCTTCCCACAGGAATAGACTGGGTCACATACCAAGATTAGTCAGTGTTTTACTCAGAGAAAATAGCCACATTCCCATGGGATGGGGTGAGTGCTGGTTAACCAATTACCTGGTTAAGGTACAAAGAGTCCTCATATAAGAGCACAATAGACACGGTGCTTTGCACTTAGAGAACTCTTCCATTACCACGTGTGCTGTTATTTACAGCACTCCCAGCCCTGCACGAAGTAGGTCATTGGGTCAGAATGCTTTTGGGGAGTTCCAGCAAACCAGTGTTGCCTTGGCTGTGACTCCCAAGCAACTCCCCACCCACCCCAGCTTTTTTCCTGGGGGTCTCGTCATCTCTGCCAAGTCAAGAACTTGGGTTTTAAAAGCTAAGTGAATTGGTGGATATGCATTTTATAGTGATTCTTGTAAAGTGTAAGTATCTTAAATGAAGCAGTAAACCTTAAATATAATTTTTTGGTCAATTTTACCGAAATAAACCTGAAGAAACAAGCAAACAAACAAAGAACTTGGGTTTTTCTGACTCTTGGTTTTATTTATTTATTTATTTATTTATTTATTTATTTATTTATTTATTTTTGACTCCTAGTTTTAGACACCACTTGATGCCAAAACTTCCCAAGACATCTTTGCCTCTCATTATATTTTCTCCTTGAGGTAAAAGCACTTTCCCTAGAAGGCCATATTAAAATTGCACATTGACTTGAAGGGGAAGAATGTCAGTTAGGACACAGATGATGCCATGGCTTTTGGGTGATCAGAATACTAATACTTCAAAAGTCAGAGTTTTTAAGGTTGGGGGGGCGTTGGTCCCTAGATATGTTTGCCAAAGGGCTTATCAGTATAGTTTCATCTCCTTGACGGTATTTCTGTTAAATAGGAAGATCAGATCAGAAGACTCCAGTTGAAAGACCTTCCTTGAAGTAAGTTCAGTCCCCTTTTCTTGGTCTGTATTGCTTTTCAGTGGTCTTTCTGCTTCTGGAAATTCAAATAAACTCAATTCAATAAGTATTTATAGAGGTTTTGTGCCTGGTATTTTAATAGGCACTTTGTGCATGGTATTTTAATATTAAAACTTTGTGCATGGTATTTTAATAGGCACTGGTGATACCAAGTAGAATGAGACATAGTCCTGGCCTTCAGGAAACTCAAAACTTGGGGACATTGGGGTGGCTCGACAGGGTAAGCATCTGCCTTGGGCTCAGGTCATGATCCTAATGTCCTGGGATGGAGTTCTGCATGGGGTTCCTTGCTTAGCGGGAAGCCTGCTTCTTCCTCTTCCTGCCACTCCCCCTACCCCGCCCGGCTTGTGTGCACGTTCTCTATGATTTGAAAAAAAAACAAAAAACAAAAAACCTAAAAATCTGATGGACCATCTGAGAGAACTATGTACCCCATAAAACTTATCGCCCTCATTGTCAAAACTTCAGAGCTCCCACGTTATTTTTTTTTTTTTGAGATTTATTTGAGTGAGTGTGTGTGAGAGACAGAGCACAAGAGTGACAGGCAAGAGAAAACCGCAAGCAGAACTCCACGCTGAGCACAGAGCCTGACGTGGGGCTCGATCTCACAACCATGAGCTCACAACCTGAGTGGAAACCAAGACTCCAACGCTTAACCAACTGTGCCATCCAGGCACCACACCATGTTTTTTATTTCCTTTCCACTAAAAACAATCCGCCACCCAAGGCTACCTGCTAAAAAAGAACAGATTATACACGCCTCTTTTAAGGAAAAATTCCCATTAGGTTGCAAATGTATTCTAATTCTTTATGTCTTTTAGAGATTTTTTTGGTTGTTGAGTCTCTGTATAAAGTAGATTAAGTACAACTAGATTCACATTTATAGTAAATTCTAATGCATACTTCTTCCCACCTGAAGGAGCCCAAGAAAAGACAAAGATGGTGGAAAGGAATATCACAGCTCTTTCCATAAAGCTGAAAAGCTGCAACCTGCACGGCAGACGTGCTCACTCTGGTTTTCTTCAAAAGACACGTGGGTCTGCATAAGCACCTATGGGCACATTTAGAAGGAACATTAGAAGGAACGTTAGCAAAGGTCTTCTAATTACTAAGTTTCCTGAAAATGGGACGAGGTCCCATAAAGTAGTACATTCCTTTTCACTAACTTTATTTTTTTTAATTTTATAAAAGATTTTATTTATTTATTTGCCAGAGAGAGAGTGCACAAGCAGGGGGAGTGGCAGGGAGAGGGAGAAGCCGGCTCCCCGCTGAGCCAGGAGCCCAATGTGAGACTCTATCCCAGGACCCGGGGATCATGGCCTTAGCTGAAGGCAGACGCTTCACTCACTGCACCACCCACCCACTTTCACTAGCTTTACACAAAGTTGAAGTTAGACAACCTGTTGAAAGGGGTACTATAAGGTTGAAGATGCCTATATATTTTTTAATGAGGCATCTGGGGGCTGCACTCAAGGGAGGGAGGGACCCCCAGAGGATGCTGGGCCAGTTTGAACTGAACATTTTGAAAACCAATTTTCTTGCTGCCCTCTAAAATAGGAGTATGGTATATTTACTGAAAGAAACTCTTCTCTTGGGAGTGGAGGGAACTTGATAAAAGACAATATTATCTTATTATCTATAGGATTACGCAGGTTTGGAAGCTCTCAAGGAAACGAGGATCGCTGATTGTGTCCGCAGGTTTTGTCAACTTAGAAACCCACATCTGTTGGATGAGTGACTCACTTTAGGCTGAAAGGCTGTTGCTTTAAAAAAGAGACACAATCTGGGACATTATTCAAGCATTTAGAGCAGAGTTTAAACCCAGACGGGGATCAGTGCTTGGGTATTCATCAACTTTGCAAATGAAAACAAAATAAGGGGTGTCTGGGTGACTCAGTCGGTTAAGCAGTGGCTGCCTTTGGCTCAGGTAATGATCTGGGAGTCTCATGTCTGGCTTCCTACTCAGCAGGGAGTCTGCTTCTCCCTCTTCCTCTCACCCCTCACCCCACTCATCCTCTCACTCTCAAATTAATGAAATCTTAAAAAAAAAAAGTAACAAAATAAAATGGAAAACAGTCATAGGTATATTTGCCTAGTACATATTTGTGTGAAGATGTACTTTTAATAATGTTGCTGCTAAATTGCTACTGATGACAATTTAGATACAAGTTTTAAACCAATTGCACATTTTCTTCACAGCTGTTTTAAATAGGACTGTATCATTAATTAAAAAAAAAACTGGTCACTGTGGTATTGTGATTTATAACAAGAAATATGCATGTGTTCTTTATCCCCCTTGCTTGCGCCGAGTTCCTAAAATGCTTGGGATTTTCTAAGCTAAAAGGGCAATTAAAGTGTCTTTTGTTACGTTAATGAAATGACTTTCGAAAGCGCCTAAGGAAGCTAGTTGGTTGCGGAATCTATCATCACTGGCCTTTGAGTTCATCAGTAATGTCTATGTAGGACTAAACCTTTAACCTGCGGGATCTGATGCTATCTCCTTGTAGATATGTCAGAATTGATTGATATCCAGTTGGGGTCCCAAGAAATGCTTGATGGTGTGGGGACCCACCCCCTCTGCCAACACTGGAATTAGTATCAGAAGCTATTTAGATACCTTGTAGCCTCTCAAGTATTTACTTGGTTCACTGTCTGGAAAACTAACATTCTTAGATTCAGAAATCTAAGTTATAAAAATATGAGATCTTCCAGTCCATCCCTCCATCATTTATAGAATTGTTTCATCTACATAACAACTGTTCTTTTATGTTTCCTAAAAAAAAATCATAATAATAGCTTATACTTACCCATATTCTGAGCCACGCACTGTTCTTTACATGCATTATCTCACTTAAGAAAGCCTACTTTCAAAAAAAAAAAAAAAAAAAGAAAGCCTACTTTCCAGGTTAACAATCTTAAGGAGAAAAATAAACCTTTTTCTTTTATAAGCAGTTCATATGTCTGTGATATATATAGCAGAAATGATCTTTCGTTTTTTGTTTTTGTTTTGTCTTGGTGTGTGTGTGTGTGTGTGTGTGTGTGTGTGTGTGTGTGTGTTTCTCAAGGGGACTGTCGTGCTTCCCTTTTCTTGTGTCTCATCTCAGAAGCTTCAGAAAAGGGAATTGATTCCAAGACTCCTAATACTCACTGTATCAGAATCTCTGCCCGCAGAGCAGTCCTCCTCTTCCGTTTCTCGGTTCTCTGTCACTGTTGCTTCTACTCTGTTAGGCAAAAATGGAAAACCTGCATCATCCTGAGAAAATATATCTGGAGCCCTCTTCCTATATTTTTTTTGTAATGCCATATGTTGGGGGAAGAGGTAGAGAGAGAACAGGTACCCTAGGCAGAGATGGTTCTTGTTAATAAGGTCAATCACTACAGCATATACATACGCCTTCAAGATTTGAACCTAGAGCTATTCTTTCATTTCCCATAGATATCATCACTAGCAGCAGCTTACAAAAGCAACACTTTTGTGTGATCTTGGTTTTTCAGATTTTCTCATCTCTCATAAACTGTGTTTATTTATCCAGCTAGTAGCACATTAGGAATTTTGAAAAAGTAATACATGTTTGTGGTAAAAAACAATTAAAATAGTACCAAAGGGCACACAGTGAAAAATAAGGATTCCCCCACAGTAACACCCACCAACGGCATATCACTGTGGCCAGTTTATGGGGTATTTACCAAGCATACTCCATGCACACCAAACATATAGATGTATATATAAATCCCTTTTGTATGCAAAACAACATTCCTTGTCTTCTTTTATTCATTGAATAGATCCTCTTTTTTCACTTCATGGTCGAAAGATGACACTGAGTTCTCTTTGATACTACGCTTATTCTGTTTCCAGGCTTTCTGAATTACATTTCCTTCAAAGTATGCTTCAATATAACCATAATGAAAATGCTGAGAATTATCTGACCCCACTCTGTTATTTGGATCCATCCCAGGTAGATCTTTGATTCAGTCAACAGTATTGCACAGCTTACAGATAGAAGGAAGCAGAAAAGGATACAGAGAAGGAGAAATGACTAAATCACACACCAGTACTCATTAGGGCAGGTGTTTACAACTGTAGATTGTGACCCACAGGGAGGTTGTGAAATCCATTTACTGGGTTTGAAAGTCCAGGATTCATTAGAATGCAAGAAAAGCAGGATAGAAAACAGGCACAGCACCTACAGAAGAGCTAAGTATCATCTTCCAAAACATTCCTGCCAGCGTTACATTCACGGGCATGTGTGTACTGGTTTCCGACACAAAATCTATCCCACCACCTGAAGTCACAGAAAAAAAAAAAAAAAAAAAGGAAAAACATTGTCCCTGAGTTTACTCCTTAGGAGAACAAGTCCATTACATCTTAAAAAAAAGTTTGAAAAAGTCTGAGAACCAGTTTGTTTTTTGGAGATTCAAAACTCATACCAGTATAAAAAGTTCTGCAGTGAAGCTCATTTAACCAAAGGTTTCCCAAAGACAGGCTGCAGAACTCTTCCCTGTGTTCCAGAGATACCGTGAACCTCTTCCAGCACCAGTGCAGGGAGAAGCACAATTTCATCTGCGTTGTCATGGCCTCCAGCTTCTACTGGCAAGCTGTCTTCTTTGAGAGTGCTAAGTCTTTGAGAGTGCTAAGGATTTTGATCTCCTTCTGTCTAGCCCTGAATACGACAAAGAGGGCTAAGACTGCTTCTCAAGTTTCCTCCAATCCGGACATGCTAAGGTAAACAGTCTGGGGCCAGAATGCAAGAACCAGGGTCTTCCCTTAATAATTCCTTCTGCGGCTCTGCTGGTCTTTACTTAAGGAGCACTGGCTTAAGAGCCGAGTCCTGACATCAAGGAGTGATGCAGTAACAGCTAGTCGTCATCCTAGACAAGTTACTTAACTCCTCCATGTCTCCAGTTACCATATCTAAAATAAGGAGGCTGGACACTGATTTTGGAGGTCCCATTTTGCACAAGTGTTTGGGTCTTTTTCTGGTATTTTAAATTTTCATAGTAATCCTGAAAACTTCTCTCAAGCCTATCTCCCCTGCCTTCCTTCTTGACTTACTTTCCAAAGTTTTATTGAGAGTCTGCTCTTTGCCAAGCATTGTATCAACTGCTGGAGATATGATGGTGCACAAATAATTTTTACATCCTGTTCCCAGCAATAATCTGCCTGGACAAAATGGTGTTTCCTTAACTCTGTCCAGTCTTGGCCCATGTGAATTTTGAGAAGGATATTCTTGCTCCTGATCCCTCTCATTACTACAGAAAACATCTACTCTGCTCAAAAATAAATAAGTAAATCCGTGACTATATTTACATTAGAAAATAGATTGTGCCAGCTTTCTATTTGGGATACTTCCCCAATAATACCCCCATGTTCTGTTGGAGAAGGCCCATGATATCTGTAAGTGCTGCCACCATACAGTGGGTGGTCTTAGTTCTTCTTATATTCATGCTCTGAATAAATCCTATCCAGTGGAATTTTGTGCAGGCAAGAATCACTTCTGAGCAGCTGACAGACTGATTTAAAATTAAGTGAAAATGCTTGCGGATGTTAATGTAACCATTCCTTAAAAAGTGTGGAATATCCATGTTAAACCTAAATATCAAATATACTGAGAAGGTGGACACAAAACTAAATGTCCTATAATCTTTAACTGTATATTCTGCAAGTTTTCTTTAAAACGCACATACACACACACAAACAGAAAAACAAAATAAGCAACATATGCTGGCTATTCTTTTAACATTTAGAAATACTTCTGGAATGCCTGCAACATACATGACAGTCACTGTTCTAAACCTTATTTTTAGAAAAATTCCTATGTGCTAAATGACATTAAAAAGGTATACTCTTGGGGAGTGCAGCATGGCTGACTCAGTCAAAGGAGCATGTGACTCTTGATCTCGGAATTGTGAGTTTGAGACCCATGTTGGGTGTAGAGATCACTAAAACAAAACAAAACAAAAACAAAAACAAAAAAACCCCCAAAGTTTAAAAATAAATACATAAAAAAAGTATACTCTCCAAAGGATGGAAGATGATCATTGTGTTGTACTTTGTACTGACCAGATCACAACTGGAATGCTGTTCAATTCTAACACAGCATTTTTAGAGTAATACAGACAAATGAAAGTGTTCTCAGAGAAGCAGGGGAAAATGGAAAAGAAACTTAAAACCATGTCTAAATGGGACTGTTAAAGAGGTGTATATTTTTAGTCTAGAGAAGAGCAGACTATAAGGGCACACAGTAGCTAGCTGGCTGTCTTTGCATTTGTGAAAGGAAATAGTATTTTTGCTATATATTGCTCTGGAAACCAAAATCCAGACAAAGGGTAGAAGTCATGAGGAGGCATGTTTCAGCTCAAGCTCAGATGTGGATTAGACCTTCAATTTGGTACTTGATCACCGGGGGCAGCCAAGCAGAGGCTAAACTATCACCTGCCTGGAATATTGTAGTTTTTAATTCTATTTTCAATATTAGGTTTTTATGTCCCTTCCTTGCCCTTTGATCAGTCAGTGTGAAACCCAGAATCTGATCAAGGAACACACAATTCTGCAAGACATTTGAAGAGCTTTAGCTGGTACTAGTTGGTACAGAACCTCAGGTTTTTTTTGGAACCATGTTATTCGCAGTAAACTGACTGCAATGTTGTGCGTGACCTCATTCATATTTCTGATGTGTATTGCCAAGCAGAAGTACTCTAAAATATCTCATCTTAGGACCTCAAGGACATAATTTCAAGATATGTATAACTTGCAGAGCCAGAAAAGCAGTCTTTTGGCTTTTTAAGAATCGAAACTTTAAGAGGATTTCCTTAAAATAGATTGAGTTCAACTTGCCCTGCAATTTTCTGGAAGAAAACCTGTTATCAATTTTCAGAGAATCAGCCTGGAAAATGCTCCCTGACTTTGAGGAGGAGGATGAAAATCGCACCCCATGTGTATCACATCCTGTGTGTGGGCGGAGTGACTCCATCAAGTGTCACTCATGGATGCGTGCCCTGAGTGAGGGTTGGGGAGTAGGTGACAGGACGAAGCCAAAGAGGGCATATGGCATAAGAAGAGAGAGTGGGGGTGGGAGGTGCGTGCTAGGAGGGTGGAGCTCTGCAGGAGACAGGAACGACTGGCAGGGCCTTTGCAAGCAAGGTTTTCAGCATTCAGCAGAGCAGTGAGAGTAAGCACAGATCCATGCAAGGAGACTGGACAGAGTAAGAGTCCTTTCCTTTCCAGAAGGTATTTAAGCTGCATGAAAGAATTGTAGAGTCTCAGATTTCAAGCCATTGGTATTGAAGAATAGAGAAGCCCACTGATTCTGATGGTAAAAATACTACTTTATATTTGAATACTACCTTTGAAACACTATTTTGAATTGTGTAGTATTTTGAATGGTATTTGAAACACTATTTTTCAAAGTTCTTTGTCATTTAATGGGACCAGATATAACACAGTAGAAACTTCAAGAGTCTTGAAATTTTTGGAATCCCAAACCTGACTAATGACTGCAAAATTCAGGGTATCAAATGTCTTGGTAAGGCCAACGAATTTAGTGGATATCACTAATACCTCTGCATTTTATTTTTGTAGTAACTTGTAAAAAGATCATGTCCCATATTTCACTATTCTCTCCCATTGCGTATTTTGGAAGGTTAGAATTAGTTTTGTGCTGCAAAATTCTGTCCCGAGGGGAATTGGGCCAGGACATTGCTGCCATAGCTTAAAGACATGAACAGCAGGTCCAAGATGTATTTTGTAAGTTTATTCTGGTATTTTCTAATAAACTTTTTTTCTTATGGTTTTAAGGTTTGTACCAGTGATTCCTCAATGAAAGCAGAAATGCTGAGTGTTTTTTTCAAATCAATATTTTTCATACCTTGTAGTTGTACTTAGAAAATGCCAACTCTATTATTTTTCAAATACATTATTAAGAATCCTAGAGGGGGCCTTGGTACCTTAGTCCATTACAAGTCCAACTCTTGATTTCAGCTCAGGTACCATCTCAGGGTGATGATATCCAGCCCTGCGTGAGGCTCCATGCTGAGTGTGGGGCCCGCTTAAGATTCTCTCTCTCTCCCTCTGCCTTCCCCCTCTCCTGCTTGTACTTTCTCTCACTAAAATAATAATAATAATAATAATAATAATAATAATAATAATTCTATTCAGATTCATTTATCAAGAATTTATTGAGGAGAAACCTGAAATACAAGTTATGATATAGATTCAGGGCAACAGAAAGGGGGTATCGCACCTAACAAATAAGAGTGTGGAGTCAGAGTCTGTCAGAATTTAGATTCTAATCCTACCACTTGCTACATGGTACTTCTTGGGTGAACCAGTTTCTCTAATACCAGGACCCACTTCTTAGAATTGCTGTAAATTTTCAATGGACTGATGAATGTAGAACACTCTGAACAGTGTCTAGCCTTTGGTAAATGCTCTGTAAGTGGTAGCTATCTTTTTCAGAGATTTCTACTTGGAATTCTAAGGATTCAAGCAAAAATTTCCTTAATCTTACCATATATTTTGAAGTATTAGGAAAGGATTTTAGATCTTGGGGCCTTTGGGAATGCCCTACTGAAAGAATTTTATTGTAAAATATCAGAGAATTTAGGTATATGTAGATTAAGAGATTTGCCCAAGATTCGAAAGCCAAAGACAATACCAGGAATTCAGTCTTCTTATAATCTTTAGGGCACTGCATAAACATGCAAGCAATAGCATGTGGGCAAAAGTAAATAAATACCCAGAGACAACTTTGGATCACAGATACTATTAACACTTGTACCCTTTGGTGTTTTATGTACATAGCTTTATTTATTATTTTTAAAAATTATTATAATTTGTTGTTGTTTTGAGAGAGAGAAAGACAACATGAGTGGTGGGGTTGAGCTGCGAAGGGAGAGAGAGAATCTTAAGCAGTCTCCACACTCAGCAATGGAGCCTGATGTGGGGCTCAATCTCGCCACCCTGAGATCAAGACCTGCGCTGAAATCAAGAGTCAGCTGCTTAACCAACTGAGCCACCCAGGTGCCTCTGTACGCAGCTTTAAATGCAAGATGAGTTATTCCAAGGTGAGTTTAAATGAGTCACTTGAGTCATCATACCTTCTGGAAAATGCACTCATTTGTTTTTCTAAGCTAGCAACCTTAAGACAATTATCTATACATAGGTAAGGTAGAAGGATTAATTGGGGAAGGCGAACCATATAATTCAAACCAAATGACCCCTTTGGTCTGATATGTACAAATAACTATGATTAACTTGGTTGTGTTTTATTTTGTTTGCTTCATTTTGGAAACTGGGGCATCAGCAAGAAAAGTATATGAAGAGAGAATTGAATTTTTCAAACAATTGTCTCAATTTTCTACCGTGTTAAAAATAATCAGTGTTTGACCCTTAAAATAGATAATAGGAAGTGCTATGAAAGTGTTTTACCCCAATGACACTCAGGACACTCAGATCCTGTCATTTCACTATTCTACAAAATTTCCATTTCCATTTTATGTCTAAAAAGTATTGCTATTCTTAAGATGTTTACTCTAAGATGCTATCACCAAAACTTTATAGTGTAGTGTCACTACTGTCCATCAGCAGAGAGCAAGGCTAGCACATGGATTTCTAAATATTTGTCTCAGAAGAGGAAAGGTCTTAGACAAGAGGACCCAGTTTTCCAATATGCATGCCTTGGATTTAGTCCAATGTAAAACCTAAAATCACCTATCAGCGAGAGATTGAGTTACTGCACATAGAAATGAAAAAACTAGAGCAAATCAATTATTAGTTGACACTTTATAAAAATATCAGAAACCTCTTCAAAGTACTTGTCACCATAGTTGATGTGAACTAAACTATCAACTACCTTAAGTGATACTGACAGAACTCTACCTAACAACTACAGAGTTGTTCTCTTTCCTTGCACCTTTCAAATTTCTTTTCAAATTCATGTTTACTCATGAATATTGACTCAAAGACATTGACTCATTAAAAACTATCTAATGAGTCAATCATAATCATGTAGAAAATGCTTATTTGACTACAGAAGTATTAAATTGGAAATCACAAACGAGGGCTTGGTATATTAGGTTGCTCAGGCTACTACAACAAAATACCATAGAGTAGGTGGCTTAAAGATTAAGGTGCCAGCAAATTTGGTTTCTGGTGAGTCCTCTCTTCTTGGCTTGTACATAGCCAACTTGTACTATGTCCTCATATGGATGCATGAGAAGAGAGAGGAGAGGTGAGAGGGCTCTCTGATGTCTCTTAGAAGGACACGCTAGGGCGCCTGGGTGGCTCAGTGGGTTAAGTCGCTGCCTTCGGCTCAGGTCATGATCTCAAGGTCCTGGGATCGAGTCCTGCATCAGGCTCTCTGCTCAGTAGGGAGCCTGCTTCCCTCTCTCTCTCTCTCTCTCTCTGCCTGCCTCTCTGTCTACTTGTGATCTCTCTCTGTCAAATAAATAAATAAAATACTTAAAAAAAAATAGAAGGACACGCTAGTCCTACTGGATCAGCACCCCACCCTTATGACCTTATTTAACTTTTTTTAAAAACGTTATTTAACCTTAATTACTTTGTTAGAGTCCCATCTTCAAATATAGCTACACTGGAGGTTAGGGCTTCAATGTATGAATTTTGGGAGGACACAAATGCTCAATCCATACTACTTGGAAAACCTCAAATATTTAGAAGTTAAAGAACAGAGGCATCTGGGTGGCTCAGTTGGTTAACCAACTGCTGAGCTCAGGTCATGATCCCAGCGTCCTGAGATGAAGTCCCACATTGGGCTCCCCCTGCTCTGCAGGGATTCTGCTTCTCCCTCTCCCTCTTCTGCTCAGCCTGCTCGGGCACTCCTCTCTCTGTCAACTAAATAAATAAAATCTTTGAAAAAAAAAAAAGACGTTAAAAAACAAACTTCTAAGTGTCCATAGATCAAATAAGAAAAGACAGAAATTGGAAAACATTTCAAACTCAGTAACAATGAAAATACAAGATAGCCATTCTGGGAAGGATGCAACTAAGGCAGTACTCAGAGAAACATTCATAGCTTTAAATTCTTTTTCTTTTTCTTTTTTTTTTTTAAGTTCTATTTTTTGAGACAGAGAGAGAGAGAAAGAGAGTGCACACACAAACAGGGAGAGAGGACAGAGGGAAGGGAGAGAAAGAATCTCCAGCAGACTCACTGCTGAGCATGAAGCTCCAATGCCAGGCTTGATGTGGGCTTGATCTCACAACCCTGAGATCATGACTCCATCTGAAATCAAGAGCTGGATGCTCAACCAACTGAGCCACCCAGACAACCCTATAGCTTTAAATTCCTATATTAAATAGAAGAAAGGTCTGGGGCACCTAAGTGGCTCAGTTGGTAGAGCATGCAACTCTTGATCCCCAGGTGAGACGTTAGAGCTCCACGTTGGACATAGAGTTAACTTAAAAAAATAAATAAATAAATAGAAGAAAGGTCTAAGATCAGTGATCTAAGATTCTACCTTAACAACCTTAAAAACAGAAGGGCAAAGCAAACCCTAAAAGTGTAGAAGACAGGAAATAAAGCAAAGAGCAGAGATCAACATAATAGGACACCTCAAACAAGAGAGAAAGTTAATAAATATAAGAGTTGATTTTACATTATTTGCTAGTAATGCTAAAAAGGTTAGAATCATCAAGCCTTAGAAAAGTAATCAAGGGGAAAAAAGAAATAATACAGTACCATCAATAATAAGAATGATACAGTAATTACCATAGATCCTATAGACATTGAAGTAACAATAAGAAGATATTATTAAAACATTTTACCAATACATTTGATGCATTCTATAAAATGGAAAAGTTCCTAGAAAAATATAACTTACTAAAACTGATGAAGATGAAATAATATTTCAATCCTGCTATACAGTAGTCCCCTCATCTTCAGGGTCTATGTTCCAAAACACATAGTGGCTGAAACTGAGGATAGTACCAAGCTCTATATATCTCCTGTTTTTTCTATACATACACATCTGTGACAAAGTTTAAATCATATTAGGCACAGCAAGATATTAGCAAGAGCTATAAAAATAGAACAATTACACTAATACTATAACAAAAGTTATGTGAATGTGGTTTCTTGCTCTTTCTCAAAATATCATATTATATCATATTCATGCTTCTCATGATGATGTGAGATGATAAAATGCCTGTGTGATGAGATGAAGTGAGATGAGTGATGGAAGCATTGTGACATAACATTGGGCTACTACTGACCTTCTGACCATGTCAGAAAGAGGGTCATCTGCTTCCATACTGCAACGGACTATAGGTAACCAAAACCATGGAAGGCAAAATAGAGATAAGAGAGAACTACCTATCTATTAAGGAAATTGACTTTTTCATCAAAAACCTTTCCATGAAGAAAGCCCCAGTGTCAATGGTGAATACTGATATATTCAAGAAAGAGATAACACCAATCTTACATAAACTCTTTTAGAAACAGAGGAAGAAAAAACAGTGACTGATTTGTCTTATATGGCCAGCATAACCACAAACCAGACAAATATAAAAAATAAATAAAATTGAAGACTAACATCTTTCATGAACAAATACTTAAAAATTATTAATAATTAGTCAATAAAAGCCAACAATACACAAAAAGGAAAATATATCATGATCAAGTAGAGTTCTACCATGGAATGAAAAATTGGTATAACATTTGGAAAGTCAGTATCATTCACCATGTTACCTGAATAGAGAATAAAAATAACATCATTTCAACAGATGCGGAAAAATTGTTAGATCAATCTCAATATGCACTCGTGATTCATTTAACACCTGAGTCATGAACACAACCAATGGTTAAATAGTGAATGCTTTCCTTCTAAAGTTCAGGATCAAGTAAAGGACACTCTTCTTCATTACCTCTATTCAACCTTGTGATGGAAGTCTTAGTCATTGCATTAAGGAAAGAAAAATAAATATAAAACATGAAAATCAGCGATGAATAATGCTATCTTTGTTGATTAAGTGATTGTTTACTGGGGCACCTGCGTGGCTCAGTGGGTTAAGCCTCTGCCTTTGGCTCAGGTCATGGTCTTGGGGTCCTGGGATCGAGCCCCGTGTCAGGCTCTCTGCTCAGTGGGGAGCCTGCTTCCTCCTCTCTCTGCCTACTTGTGATCTCTGTCAAATAAATAAAATCTTTAAAAAAATGATTGTTTACTTATAAAATGCTAAAGAACACCAGCTAGAAATAAAGGAGTTTAGCAAGGTCATAAGGTAAAAGGTCAATACACAAAAGACAATTATATTTTTATATGCTAGTAGCAAACAATTGGAAATTGGAAAGGAAAATATTTCATTCACAATACTACTACAAAACATTAAACACCTAGGAATAAATTAAAAGATATGCAAGACTCTCACTGGAAGTCTCTTTGCTGAGAGAAATTAAAGACCTAAATAAATGGTGAAATATGCTCTGTTCAATATTGCTAAACTCTTAGTTCTCCCCAGATTGACGTAGAGAAGCAAAAGATCCCAACATCATTCTAGTGGGGTTATTTTTTGCAGAAATTAATGAGCTGATTCTAAAATATGACTTTGAATATCCAAAGTAAAAATTTTCAAATGCTCATTCTAGGAATATTTATTGATAGGTGCTATGGAACAAAGTAATTTTAAAACAAGAAGGACAAAATTGGACGACTTCAGCAACCTGAGTTCAAGACCTACTATAAAGTTAGAGTAATCACGATGGTACAGAATAGATTCCAGAATTAGAAAGTCAGATATATGGCAAATTGATTTTCTACATAGTTGCCAAGGCAATTCAGTAGGAAAGGGAAGTACTTTTAACAAATGATGTTTTAATAACTTGATATCCTTATGAAAAAAAATAATGTTGACTCTGTCTTGAACCATTTACAAAGTTTACTTGAAATGGATCATACATCTAAACATAAAAGCTAAAAACTATAAAACTTGTAGGGAAAATCTTGGAAAAAAGTTATGTCACCTTGACGTGTGTTTTGGGGGATGTTTAAAAAAGTAAAATTATAAAATATCAAGGAAAACATATAAATTTAAACTTATAGATCACTGAACTCTTATAAACAAATACATCTACGCAACCGCTCCCTACGTTAAGATCAGGAACACTACCAACACCCAGAAGCTTCTTCACCAAAGTTTACCACTTTTCTAACATCTGTCACTATAGTTAATTTTGCCTATTTTAAAAAATTTCATAAACATGGAATCATATAGTATGTCTTTGTACATGTAGGATTAGTTCATTCCTTTTGTATATTATTGTATCATACAAATATACCCCAATTTATCCATTCCATTGTCAATAGTCATTTTCAGTTTTTCCAGTTTAGAGCTATTATCAATAAACTCCTATGACCCTTTTTTTTTTTTAAAGATTTTATTTATTTATTTGACAGATAGAGATCACAAGTAGGCAGAGAGGCAGGCAGAGAGAGAGGGAGGAGGAAGCAGGCTGCCTATGGAGCAGAGAGCCCAATGTGGGGCTCGATCCCAGGACCCTAGGATCATGACTGGAGCCGAAGGCAGAGGCTTTAACCCGCTGAGCCACCCAGGCGCCCCTCCCATGACCTTTCTTGTACAAATCTTTTGATGCATATATCCCTATGTGTTCAATATGTATTTGAATGGAATTGCTGGGTCTGTAAAAGTGTGTTTGGCTTTATTACGTAAATGAGATATAGGGTTTCTCTCAGGGTTCTGGTCCAGATAAGCGGGCCAGTAGTGGATTTAGCTTCCAGAATTCTAGGTGTAAAGAGCAGCCATAGCCAATGGGGTTGAATCTCCTTAACCTCCCATAGCAGAATATAGGAGTTCCAGTTACTCCTGATTATTGTTAACACCCAAGAACTGGCAATGGCATAATGTTAGCCAGTATGTTGTGTGACAACTGATGTGGGGCACCCTTTTATTTGCTTGTTAGGCATTTGGATATCCTCTTTGGTGAAGCACCAGTTCAAATCATTTGCCTATTTAAAAATTGCATTGTCGGTCTTCCCTACTGATCTGTAGAAGTTCCAAATATGCTCTGGATACAAGGATTTTTTTGGTCATACATCTATATTGTGAATATCATCTCCTCTTCTCTGATTTGCATTTTCACTCTCTTCATAGTATATTTGTTGAAGAGAAATTTTAATTTTAGTCAAGTCCAATTTAGTAATCTCTTTCGGTATATGTCTTGTGTTATGCTTTAGGAAATCTGCATATCCTGAAGTCTTCGGCATATTCTCCTGTTATATTTTTAAAAAAGGGTTTTTTTTTTCTCTTAGACGTTTAAGTATGAGCATCTGGCATTGATTTTTGATGTCTGTTTTTGAAAATCGTGTTCTGATCCGCTGATCCATTTTCTACGTTTGAATCAAAACCATACTGTTTTTATACCTGTATTTAAACATTAGTTTTGATATCTAATAGTGTAAATTCTCAACTTTGTCTTCTTTCTTTGATATCGAATTTTTCTTAGCCCTTTAGCTTTTGATATAAACTATTATTATTTTTTAAATAGCATGACAAAATCTTTTTTTATACTTATATTTTTATATTTTGCATTTTTGTATTTTATTTATTTACTTAACGGTTTTATTTATTTGAGAGAGAGAGCACAGAAGCAAGGCGGGGCAGAGAGAGAGAGAGGGAGAATCAGGCTCCCAGCTGAGCAGGGAACCAGACACTGGGCTTGATCCCAGGACCCCAGTATCATGACCTGAGCTGAAGGCAGAAGCTTAACTGACTGAGTCACCCACTCACCCCTGTTTTATTATATTTTTTATTTATTTAAGAGAGGGATGAGCACGGTAGGGGCAGAGGGAGAGGGAGAAGCAGTCTCCCCCCTGAGCAGGGAACCTAATGTGAGGCTCGATCTCAGGAGCCTGAGACCATGACTTGATCTAAAGTCAGGTGCTTAACCAACTGAGCCCCCAGGCACCCCTTTGATATACATCTTAGAACCAGTTTTACTAAATTTTCTATTTCTGCAAAAATTTTTCTTTAATATGCAAAGAATTGTCATCTTTAAAATATGGAGTTCTCAAATCCATGAAGATTTATTTGATTTATAACCTTGATTTATTAACCAACCTTGATTTATTTGAATCTTCTTTAATTTTTCTCTGTGATGTTTTGTTATTTTCTGAATATAAGTCTTGCATAGCTTTCATTAATATTTTTCCTTAAATATTTGATGTCTTTTGATGAAACTGTAAGTTACATTGTTTTAACATTTTATTAATTTTTTAGATTGTATTATGCAGTTTTTTTCCTAGTATATAGAAATACATGTGATTTTTATATATACTGACCTTATATCCAGTGACCTTGTTAAAATCACTTACTGATTTTTTGATGCAAAAATTATATTCTGCGTTGTTCTGCAAATTTCTGTTGCAATGTTCTGATTTTCATGTGCACAATTATATCACCTGTGAATAATGAGTGTTATCCTTTCTTTCCATTCTTTGTGGCTCTTGTTTTTTTTTCTTAATTACATAGTTTATATCAAGTAAAATGGTGAATAAAAGTGGTGACAGTGGACATCCTTTTCTTTTTCCCAGGAGGGCTTTGAGTATTTCATCATCAAATATATTTTCTTTAGGAGTTTGGTAAATACTTCTTATCAGATAGAGTATATCATTTTTCCTTATTTGCTGAGAGTTTTTAGCATCAATAGGTATTTTCATAAGAAGGGATATTAAATTTTACTAAATGTTTTTTAGGATCAATTGAAATTATTGAGTAATTTCTCTCCTTTGTTTTGTTACTGTGGTAGGTTACAATGACTGGTTTTACAAATGTTAAATGAACTTTATGTTCCTTGGAATAAACCCAACTTGGTTATTGTGTCAACACCTTTATCTATATGTATTTAATTTGTTAACATTTTATTTACAATTTTTGCACCTATGTTTGTGAATAAACCAGAATTTCCTTGTTTTTATAAATGTCAGATTTTGATATCAATGTTATGGTGGTTAGATAAAATGAGTTGGGAAGTATTCTTTCTCACTTATCTAGAAGAGTTTAGGATACATTTTTTCCTAACATTTTAGATAGAATTTACTAATAATGACACTTGGGACTTGAGTTTGCTCTGTGAGAATTTTTTTAAAATTACAGATGCAGTTTCTTTAATAGTATACTATTATACACATATTCTGTTTCTGTTGGTTCCCATTTTATAAAGGATTTGTTCGTTTGATGTAAATATTCAAATGTATTAACACAATTCATTCTCTGATTATCTTTTTAATGTCTTTCACATATTTTTGTCTGCGTTTTCATGCTTATATATGCACCTTCTACCTTTTTTCTTGTTACACCTTGCAAAGGTTTGTTTGTTTTAAACATTTTACTTATTTATTTGAGAGAAAGAAACAGAGAGAGAGAGAGCACAAACAGGGAAGTAGCAGAGGGAGAGGGGGAAGCAGACTTCTCACTGAGCAGGTATCCTGATGCAAAGTGGGGGTTGATCCCAAGACCTCAGATCAAGACCTGAGCTGCAGGCAGATGCTTAACTTTAATGGCTGAGCCACCCAGGCAACCCTGCAAAAGACTTAATAAAAACTTCAAAGACAGGGGTGCCTGGGTGGCTCAGTTGGTTAAACGGCTGCCTTGGGCTTAGATCATGATCCCAGAGTCCTGGGATCGAACTCATCGGGTTCCCTGCTCAGCAGAGAGCCTGCTTCTCTCTCTCCTTCTGCCTGCTGCTCTGCCTACTTGTGCTCTGTCAAATAAATAAATAAATAAAATCTTAAAAAAAAACAAAACTTCAAAGATAAACATTTTGTCTTGTTGAATTACCCTAATTTATTTTCTATTTTTTTGATTTCTGATCTTATCTGTATTATTTCCTTCTTATTTTCTTTAGATTTAATTTGCTAATTTTCTTTTAGCTCCTTTAGGTGGATGCATAAATAGTTGACCGCCAGCATTTCTTTTATTTTTAAATATTTAAGTCTCAAATGTCCTAAACACTACTTTAGTTGAGTTCCATAACTTTAAGATGATATATTTTCCTTACCATTTAGTTCAGAATTTTTCAAATTTCATTCTATTTAGCCAGGAGTTATTTATAAGTATGAAATCTCCATGGATTTGTCGATTCACTAGTTACCTGTTATTTATTTCTAGCTTAATTTCTCAATAAAGAATATACTCTTTATGATTGTAATCTTTGATATTTGATTTTTTTTTAAATTTATTTGACAGAGAGCGAGATCATGAGCAGGGGGCGAGGATCAAGGGCAGAGGAGAAGCAGGCTTCCTGAAGAGCGGGTGCCTGATGCAGGGCTCCATCCCACGAGCCTGAGATCATGACCTGAGCTGAAGGCAGACGCTTAACAGACTGAGCCCCCAGGTCCCCGATATTTGATTTCTTGATTTCCGACCTAGCATATGAGTTATCTGAATAATTTTTCTATGTGTATTTCCAAAGAATGTGTATTCTACAGTTGTTGGACTGTATTTTCTTGTACTATGTTTTATGTAATGGGTAGGTCAATTTTTTTAATTGCCTTATTCAAATAGTAAATAACCTTATTGACACTTTTCTGATTGTTTTGTCAATTATTAAAAAGATTTGTTTTTTCCCTAATTCTTCAAATATTAGCTTTGTATATTTCAAGGTTGTACTATTAGGCAAACAACTTCATTTTTATTTTATTTTTACATTAAATTTTATTTTAAGAATATTTAACACGAGATCTTGTCCTCTTAACAAATGTTTAAGTGTGCCATATATTACTAATGACCATATGTGCAGCAGATCTCTAGGGCACACTCATCTTGCTTGGCTGAAACTTTATGCCCATTTATTAGTAACTCCCCATTTCTTTCTTCCTTAAGCCCCTGCCAACCCCCACTTCACTCTTCACTTCTGTGAATTTTTAGATACCTCATGTAAGAGAAATCATGCAGTATTTGTCTTTCTGTGGTTGGCTTATTCCATTTAGCAAAATGTCCTCAAGATTCATCCATATTTTTGCATGTTGCAGAATTTTCTTCTTTTTAAGGCTGAATTATATTCCACTCTATGTATATACCATATTGTCTTTATTCATTCATCAGTCAATGGACATTTAGTTTATTTCCATATCTTGGCTAATATGAATAGAGCTATGTGGGACATCAGTGTGCTAACATTTTTTCAAGATCCTAATTTTAATTTTTTAGTATAGTTTCCAAGAACTGGGATTGTTGGATCACATTGTAATTGTTTTTAATTTTTTTAAAAGATTTTATTTATTTATTTGACAGAGATCACAAGTAGGCAGAGAGGCAGGCAGAGAGGGGGTGGAAGCAGGCTCCCCGCTGAGCAGAGAGTCCAATGCGGGGCTCGATCCCAGGACCCCAGGATCATGACCTGAGCTGAAGGCAGAGGCTTTAACCCACGGAGCCACCCAGGCGCCCCTGTATTTAATTTTTTGAGGAACTTCTATGCTGTCTTCAATTGTAGCTGTACCATTTTGCATTCCCACCAACAATGTACAGAGTTCTAACTTCTTCATATCTTTGCTGACACTTGTCTTTTGTTTTTCTGATAATAGTCATTCTGGCTTTGATTTGGATTTCCCTGATGATTTGTAACATTCAGCATTTTTTCATATGCCTGTTGATTGTTTATATATATATATATTCTTGAGAAATGTCTATTCAAGTCCTTAGCCCATTTTATTAGTTATTAAGTTCCTTGCTATTGAGTTGTAAGACATGTTAGATATATGGTTCGCAAATATGTTCACCCATCTCATATGTTGTCTTTTCATTCTATTGGTTCCCTTGCAGTGATTCCTTTACAGTGGAATTTTGCAGCTGAAACTATTTGAAAATAATCTCAAAATAAATCTCCTTCTTCTAATCTAATCTCTAAGTATGCCTTTGTAACAACCTCTCTTCATCTGTATTTTACATTTCTTTCTTATTACCTCTCTTTCCTACTCTGCTTCACATCTGGGGAAAGATTACACAGGAGATATTAGTGAACTTGTGTCTTGATGGTCAAATATAGTTCAGAACCATGGAGAGCAGCCTATATGGTTCAAACTTTGAGTAGTCATGCTATGATTACAGAAGGACTCTTGGCCTTATTCTAAACCAATTTGTGCAGAACTATGAACACTTCCTCCATAGCTCTTGATACATGCCACTAAATTGCTTTTCAAAAGTGGGATATTAATTTACAGAGCTGCCAAGTAAAACTTCCATGATTTCTCTCTTTATATCCGTGTCTTGTTTATCTTACATGGGTGATGAAATGAGTGCCTACTATGTACTTGCTCTCAAAAAACTAAAACTTTAGATGGGGGAACAAATAAGAAGACAAATGATTATATTACAATGAGATAGATTCTATACTAAAGTATGCTATGAAACATGTAGAAGTACCCGTTACTGCTAAACTTTAAAGTCAGAATTCTATCTCATGAGAAGGTGAAATTTGAGCAGAATGCATTTGGGGGGCAAGAGACTAGTAGGAGGACAAAGGTGAGGTGAAAATATATCCTAATGTGTCATGCCAGGGATTTGGATTATGGGGAGCCACTGAAAATTTTTATGGAAGTGAATCACATGTTTAGATACACATTTTAGAGAGTTCACTCTAGAGAATGTAACTGAAGCTGGGTAAGACTGGAGGCTGAAAGTGAAATTAAGGGCTTTTGAAAAATTGAGGTCATATATACTATGGAGTACAATGCCTCCATCAGAAAGGATGAATACCCAACTTTTGTATCAATATGGACAGGACTGGAAGAGATTATGCTGAGTGAAATAAGTCAAGCAGAGAGAGTCAATTATCATATGGTTTCGCTTATTTGTGGAGCATAAGGAATAGCATGGAGGGCATGGGAGATGGAGAGGAGAAGGGAGTTGGGGGAAATTGGAAGGGGAGATGAACCATGAGAGACTACAGAGTCTGAGGAACTGAGTGTTTTGGAGGGGAGCAGGGTGGTAGGTTGGGTGAACCTGGTGGTGGGTATTGTGGAGGGCGTGTATTGCATGGAGCACTGGGTGTGGTGCATAAACAATGAATTCTGGAACACTGAAAAGAAATTTTAAAAATAAATAAAAATAAAGTTATGGATAGAAATAAAAGAAAAATTGAGGTGAGGTATAATAAAACAGGAAAGTGAGGCAATAACTGAGGATGGAAAGAAGTGAGACTGATTTGAGAGACGCATAAGAACAAAAAGATAGGGGCGCCTGGTGGCTCAGTGGGTTAAAGCCTCTTCCTTCGGCTCAGGTCATGATCCCGGGGTCCTGGGATAGAGCCCCGCATCGGGCTCTCTGCTCGGCAGGGAGCCTGCTTCCCTCTCTTTCTCTGCCTGCCTCTCTGCCCGCTTGTGATCTGTCTGTCAAATAAATAAATAAAATCTTAAAAAAAAAAAGAACAAAAAGATAGGAGGAAAGATTTATCATTAATATAACAAAAAGCAAATATGTTTCTCATAGAAAGGTTTTATTGAAACTACATATGAGAAACATGATTGCTTTTTTTTTTTTTAAGATTTATTTATTTATTTTAGAGAGAGGTGGGGGCAGAGTGAGAAGGGGAGAGAGAAGTCCAAGCCAACTCTGCACTCAGTGTGGAGCCTGACATGGGGCTCAATTCCACAACTAATGCAATCATGACCTAAGCCAAAAGTCTGACGTTGAACAGACTGCACCACCCAGGCACCCCAAAGCATATTTGCTTTTTGTTATATTTATGACAAATATTTCTTCTTCTCATGTTATTTTCTGAATATTATATTTTTTGCTAAATAAGAGTTTTAAATTTTGAAGTTGTAAAAATTTACTGATTTCTTCTTTTGTGATTCCTCATATTCTTAAATTTAGAATTGAATTTACAGATTAATTTGGGAAGAACTGTCATCTTCACAGTCCACAAACAAAGTATATCTATTTACTTAAGTATTCTTTTAAAATTATTTAGCTTTTCAAAAAAATAGTTTTCAATAAAGTTTTGTAGTTTTTTCAAAATATACTTCCATGTTAAAACTTCTGTGTATGTCATACACACAAATATATACTATATATATTCCAATGAGGTCAAATATTTAATTGCTATTGAAAAATGTATCTTGGGGTGCCTGGGTGGCTCAGTGGTTAAGCCTCTGCCTTTGGCTCAGGTCATGATACCAGAGTCTTGGGATCAAGCCCCCGCATCGGCCTCTCTGCTCAGCAGGGAGCCTGCTTCCCCCCTCTCTGCCTGCCTCTCTACCTACTTGTGATCTCTCTCTCTGTCAAATAAATAAATAAAATCTTTAAGAAACATGTAACTTTTCAAATGTCTACTTTCTAGTTATCTGTTGCGGGTATGTGAAAGCACAATTGATTTTTTTATCTTTTTTCTAGCAAACGTGTAGAACTTTTTCTGTTGTAAATAAGTTTTCTATGATAATAATATAAATTTCTCTCTAAATAATAGCATCTGCCAAATTATGACTTATTTTACTTTTCTTTGTGATCCAAAAACCATATATTTCTTTCTTGCCCTATTATACTAACTAAGACCTTCAGTAGTATGCTGGATAGGAGCAATGACAAGTGTGCGTTCTTAACTAAAGAAGCCTGTTTATCAAGAGGACTTACAATACTAAATGTTAATGTACCAAATAGAGAGCTTCAGATTACATAAAGCAAAAACTGGTAGAACTGAAATGAGGAATAGACCAATCTACAGTTATAGTCAGAGATTTCCATCTCTGATTATTAATTTATAGATATACTCTCTCAATTATTAATAGATATACAACACAAAAATTCACTTTAAGTCTAAAGATACAGAGGGACATATCCTTCTATGAGGATAGATGTAAGGATATAAGAATAGATATAAGGACAATTTTGTGGGTTCAAGAGCATCCACAAAATAGATGTGTTGAAGTCCTAACCTCTATACTTATAAATGTGACCTTATTTGAAATAGGATCTTTGCAGATGTGATCAAGTTGATGAGGTCACACTGGATTACAGCGGGCCCTAAATTCAATGAGTGGTGTCTTTATAAGGAGGGAGAGATTTGAAGACACAGAGACATGGAGAAGCAATCCAAGTAATACCAGAGTCAGAGACTACAGCTGCCTCAAGCCAAGGAATGCCAAGGATTGTCAGTATGCAAAATAAGTTGGAAAAGGGGAGAAGAGGAGTCTTTTTTAGAGCCTTCAAAGGGAGTATGGCCCTGCTGACACCTTGATTTTGGACTTCTAGACTCCAAAGCTATGCAAAAATAAATTTCTGTTGTTTTTAAGCCACTCAGTTTGTGACAATCTTTTGTTACAGCAGCCCTAAGAATAAACAGATAATAAGATAACAGATAAATTTAACAGATATAAGAATACAAGGCAAAGATGTAGAAGACTTGAAGAACATGACCCATCAGTTACCTAATGAACATTTAGAGAACATCATCCCAACAAGAGCAGAATACATAACTTTTTTCAAGTATGCACAGAACATTTACCAAAACAGACCATATTCTGAGCCTTAAACCAACTCACAATAATTTAAAATTATACATTCATACAAAGTATATTCTGACCACGATGGCATTAAATTATGAATCAATAATAGAAACAAATCAAAAAAGAATCCCAAATATTTGAAAAATAACTGAAATTTTCATTATTTGAGATAACCTCCTAATTCAGGAGTGTGGATTTGAATGTTTTATATATATATACATATATATATGTATATGTATATGAACTTAGGAGTTGAATACTTTTATTCTCAGAGGTTTTTTTTTTTTCTTTCAGCAAAATTGTCTGGGTTTTCTGAGTATATAACAACCTGATTTTCTTTCCCAATATTTATACTACTTATTTTTATTTCATTTGCCCAAATTTTCAGAATAATACTAAATATTAGTAGTAATTAACAGTACTTTGTTCCTGATTTACACCAGAATGCCTCTGATGTTTATCAGCTGTGATCTTAAAAGTTAAGAACCATTGTTTAGAATCATGAGTTACTAGCATTCATACAACCCTTAATCTACAGGAGATGATTCTTGAGATCATAAAGGTTAAGTGACTAGTATTCCAAGATCTTAGAACTAAACAGTGGAAGAACCATGACTAGAATTTCTTTCCATTTATGGTTTTGTTGTTATCAAACTTTACAACACAACTTGTAATGGTTTTCCTCATCTCTAATCTTTTAACTGCAAATTATTGCAATTGCACTTTCTTTAAGTAACAAGTGTATTGAGATATAATACATATATATTATATATATTATATGAATATATATACATATATACATATATATTATATTATATGAATATAATTCATATAACATACAATTCATTCACTTAAATCATACAATACAGTGGCTTTTTAGCACATTCACAGAGTTATGCATGATAATCACAATTATTTTAGAATATTTTTATCACCCCCCAAAAGAAGCCTGGCAGTCCATAGCCATAACCTTCCAACTCTTCCACTCCTCCCCGCCACTTCTGCCCCCCCAGCCCTAACCTATTTTCTATTTTTATAGATGTACCTATTCTGGATATTTCATATAAGTGGAATCATATGTGGTCCTTTATGACTGGCTTCTTCCAGGTAGCATGTTTTTAAGGTTCATCCATGTTGTAGCATGTATCAGTAATATTAATAATAATATTCTGTTGCATGGTATATACTTATTCATCAGTTGGTGAACATTGGGACTGTTTATTTTTTGGCTATTGCAAATAATACCATTATGAATGTTCATATATAAATTTTTATGTGGACATACATTTTCATTTCTCCTAGATGGAAAAGTGCTGCATCATATGGTAGCTCTATGTTTAGTAGCTGAGAAACTCAATGTTTGAGGAGCTGTTTTCCAGACCACGGCACCACTTCAACCTTCCCAGTGGCAGTATAGGAAGTCTCAAATTTCTCCACATCCCTGTCTCACTTGTTATTCTTTGTTCTTTGATATAGACATCCTAGTGGGTGTGAGGTGGCATTTTAGTATGGCTTTGATTTTCATTTTGCTGATGATTAATGATGTTGGACATCCTTTCATGTGCTTATTGACTATTATCTTTCTTTGGAGAACTCTATTCATATCCTTTGCCCCCCCACCCCACTTTTTTAGAGATTTTATTTATTTATTTACTTGAAAGAGAGAGAGAGAGTTAGAGAGAGCATGAGATGGTGGAAGGGCAGAGGGAGAAGCTGACTCTCCCCTGAGCAGGGAGACCAATGCCGGACTCGATTCTGGAACTCCAGGATCATGACCTGAGCTGAAGGCAGTTGCTTAACCAACTGAGCCACCCAGGGGCCCCTTCGCCCATTTTTTTAACCTTGAGAATATTTAAATGTTTATTGACAGTTCAAGTTTCCTCTTTTGTGAAATGACTTTCTGTCACTTGTCTATTTTTCTATTGTATTGTTTCCTTTTTTTTTCTTATTAATCATAGTTCTTTAGTGTAGATATGTATCTTTCACATTTGTAGCTTGTATTTTTGCTATCTTTGTGGTCTTTTGATGAAAAAAAGATCTTAAATTCAATTACTAATCTTTTCTGTTAGGATAAGCACTTTTGGAATCTTGCTTAAGAAATCTGTCCCTCCTAGGGGCATCTGGGTGACTCAGTCAGTTAAGCATCCAACTCTTTTTTCTTTTCTTTTTTTTTTTTTTTAAGATTTTATTTATTTATTTGACACAGAGAAACACAATGAGAGAGGGAACCTAAGCAGGGGGAGGGGGAGAGGGAGAAGCAGGCTTCCCGGTGAGCAGGGAGCCGATGCAGGGCTTGATCCCAGGACTCTGGGATCATGACCTGAGCCAAACTGAGACTCTAAACCATTTAAGCCACTCAAGCACCCCTAAAATGAGTACAATTTTGTTTCTTCCTTTTCTTTTTTTGTTTTGTTATGTTTTAAGTTTTATTTATTTATTTTAGAGAGAGAGAGCTAGCACAGGGAAGGGCAGAGGGAGAGGGAGAGAGAAACTTTAGCAGACACCTCATTGAGCCTGGAGCCTGACATGGGGCTTGATATTATGACCCTGAGATCATGACCTGAGGCAAAACCAAGAGTCGGAAGCTTTACTGATTGCACTACCCAGGTGCCCCTTGTTTCTTCCTTTTGAAATCCTATAAGTTTTGCTTATTTTTTTCTTCTTTAGCTGCTCTTATAGAAAGCTAGAAAAGTACTGAATAGAAACAGTGATAATGGATATCTTTGTTTTATCCTGATTTTAAAGTAAATGATTCTTATATTTCACCATTGAGTATAATATGGATTATTGCTACATTTTTACCCAGTTTTGGGAAGTAAAAATACATAATTTAAAAGTAAATAGTAAAAAAAGCAAGCATCAATATTATCTCTTATTTTAGAAGCATAAGGGAGAAAAACAATTATAAAAGATTTTTTACCTACAGATTTAATTAAAGAAGATGTATATGGAGCTTAAATACCTATAATAAGTATAAAATAGAATTATGGGCATCTGATTCAGCAAAGAAGTCAAACTCTCACTCTTTGAGGATGATGATACTTTATGTGGAAAACCCAAAAGACTCCACCCCAAAACTGCTAGAACTAATACAGGAATTCAGTAAAGTGGCAGGATATAAAACCAATGCACAGAAGTCAGTTTCATTTTTATACATCAACAACAAGACAGAAGAAAGAGAGATAAAGGAGTCAATTCCATTTACAATTGCACCCCAAACCATAAGATACCTAGGAATAAATCTAACCAAAGAGACAAAGAATCTGTATTCAGTAAACTATAGAATACTCATGAAAGAAACTGAGGAAGATACAAAGAAATGGAAAAACATTCCATGCTCAGGGATTGGAAGAACAAATATTGTGAAAATGTCTACGCTACCCAGAGCGATCTACACATTTAATGCAATCCCTATCAAAATACCATCAACAGAAATGGAATAAATAATCCTAAAATTTATATGTTATCAGAAAAGACCCTGAATAGCCAGAGGAATGTTGAAAAGAGAAGCAAAGCTGGTGGCATCAAAATTCCAAACTTCAAGCTCTATTACAAAGGTGTAATCATCAAGACAGTATGGTACTGGCACAAAGACAGACACATAGATCAATGGAACAGAATAGAGAGCCCAGAAGTGGACCCTCAACTCCATAATCAACTAATCTTCGACAATGGAAAAAAAGATAGTCTCTTCAACAAACGGTGTTGGGGAAATTGGACGGCCATATGCAGAAGAATGAAACTGGACTGTTTCCTTATACCACACACAAAAACAGACTCAAAGTGGATGAAAGACCTGAATGTGACACAGGAACCCATCAAAGTCTTTGAGGAGAACACAGGCAGCAACCTCTTCAATCCGCAGCAACTTCTTCCTAGAAACATCCCCAAAGGCAGCGGGAACAAGGGCAAAATTGAGCTATTGGGACTTCATCAAGATAAAAAGCTTTTGCACAGCAAAGGAAACAATCAACAAAACCAAAAGACAACGGACAGAATGGGAGAAGATATTTGCACTTGACATATCAGATAAAGGGCTAGTACTCAAAATCTATAAAGAATTTATCAAACTCAACACCCAAAGAACAAATAATCCAAACAAGAAATGGTCAGAAGACATGAACAGACTTTTCTGCAAAGAAGACAGCCAAATGGCCAACAGACACATGAAAAAGTGCTCAACATCACTTGGCATCAAGGAAATACAAATCAAAACCTCAATGAGATACCACCTCATACCAGTCAGAATGGATAATAATTAACAAGTCAGCAAGTGACAGACGTTGATGAGGATGTGGAGAAAGGGGAACTCTCTTACACTGTTGGTGGAATGCAAGCCAGTGCAACCACTCTGGAGAACAGTATGGAGGCTCCTCAAAAAGTTGAAAGGAAAGCTACCGTACTACCCAGCAATTGCACTGCTGGGTATTTACCCCAAAGATACAAATGTCATGATCTGAAGGGGCATGTGTACCCCAATGTTTAATAGCAGCAATGTCCACAATAGCCAAACTGTGGAAGGGGCCTAGATGTCCATCGACAGATGAATGGATAAATGGTGTATATATATATAATGGAATATTATGCAGCCATCAAAAATTGAAATCTTGCCATTTGCAATGTCATGGATGGAACTAGAGGGTATTATGCTAAGCGAAATAAGTCAATCAGAGAAAGACAATTATCATATGATCTTGCTGATATGTGGAATTTGAGAAAGCAGGCAGAGAGGATCATGGGGGAAAAGAGGAAAAAATCAAATGGGATGAAACCAGAGAGGGAGACAAACCATAAGAGACTCTTAGTCTCAGGAAACAAACTGAGGGTTGCTGGAGAGGAGGTGGGTGGGAGAAATGGGGTGGGGGGGCTGATGGATATTGGGGAGGGCATGTGCGATGTGAGTGCTGTGAATTGTGTAAGACTGATGAATCACAGACCTGTGCCCCTGAAACAAATAATATATGTTAATAAAAATAAATAAATGAAAAAAATAGAATTATGGGCTTTGGAGTGAAAAATTGTAGCTATGATTTACCCTTAAAATAATCAGGAAATGGATGTCATGTTAATTTTAGAACATTAATAAATAATTTTAAAACATTCCAGTGCAGTAAATAAAATTAAAAAGGGGGGCCAATAGATGGATTATATATTAAGTCATTTTTTCCTCCTAGATTTTTTTTTAATTTTTTTAAAAAGATTTTATTTATTTATTGGACAGAGATCACAAGTAGGCAGAGAGGCAGGCAGAGAGAGAGGAGGAAGCCAGCTCCCTGCTGAGATTCTGGGATCATGACCTGAGCGGAAGGCAGAGGCTTTAACCCCCTGAGCCACCCAGGCACCCCCTTCCTCGAGTTTTAAAGAAACATAATGTAAAATCTTTTTTTTTTTTTTAAAGATTTTATTTATTTTATTTGACAGACAGAGATCACGAGTAGGCAGAGGCAGGCACAGAGAGAGGAAGGGAAGCAGGCTCCCTGCTGAACAGAGAGCCGGATGCGGGACTCTATCCCCGGACCCTGGGATCAAGACCTGAGCCGAAGGCAGAGGCTTTAACCCACTGAGCCACCCAGGTGCCCCCATAATGTAAAAGCTTTGAGCTTAAAAAACTTTTAATGTATAAATATGCTGGGTATCCCCTGACCTCCCACACTCGGATATACAGGTAGCTATTACCTATGTGATATTACTACTACCTATGTGATAACTATGCAACTATGTAATTAAGAGTGGTTTTTTTAACCAGGTTTTAAAGCCAATACTCAATAGCGCCATCTACCGTTGACACAATGAAATTTAATAATAATGGAAAGAATAATAGGTTCTCAGATCTTCACGTTGAAATGAATACAAGAAATCTTCTAGCCCCAACTTTCTAAGCTTACAGGTAAAGAATGTGAGGCTCAGAAAATATAAGTGATTTGTCAAATCCACAGATTTCTTGCTAAATTTCTGTAGGTGCTTTCAAAGGAAGAAAACAAGGAAAAACAATTTATCCTAGTGATCACATCTCTAGGGTTAAACTGTGCTGGTTCTCTTCCTGACTCCAGTGTGATTATCTTTGGGGAAATTAAATAACTGTTCTGTGATTCAGTTTTTACATCTGAGAATTGGCAGTGCATGCACTTCTCAGGGTTTATGTGAGAAGCAGAAGCAGCAGAGAATATAAAAAATTATGCTTGGTAGATAGTGACCAATAATGGTGATACTATTTCTATCCACAAGTGGTAGCACTATTTTCGGACCCCCTCTCTGACTTCAGTGTCTGTGTTCTTTAAACTTGACTTCACCAGCCATCAGAAGAGACTGGCAATACCACATACAAAATAAAACAATCGATGAATGTTTGATAACACAGTATAGAGATAAATATAAGCCCATTGGCTTAGCATAAATTTTATGGCATTCTCTTATTTTGGGGAGAGAAGGAAGCTGCTTCTCATATTTAATATTGAAAAAGAGGTCCTTAGTTGTTTGTGTTATTGTTAACTCTTTTGTCCAACAAGTTGCCTCTCTTTTAGTGATAGACCCTATCCTCTTGAATTTGAGGGGGGACAAATGGCCAAAGCCTGGACAACCATAGCATCTCACTTTTCCTGGACACAGTGAATAGTCCAGAGGACGTGTGATGAAAATGGGACAGTGTCCAGAGGAATTAGAGAAATGAGAGATGTGTGGTATCTTGGACCCCATACAAATACATTCTGCAGGATACCTCATTCCTAATAAAGTGTGGTGGTGGACACCTTTGACTTTTTAAATAATATTCCCTCTCCTCTTCGTTTAATAAGAGAAAACTATGTTTTGGAGTCTCTTTTGGAGATATGTGTGATCGTGAGACTCACTGAGGCCAGTGGGATGTGAGTGAAATTATTGAATGCCATTAATACAATTTGATCCTAAACCATGTGATTTTCCATTCTCTTTTTTCCATTCCTGCAGCCTGGAAAGCAGATGTGGCAGTGACTCAGCATTAACCTTTAGATGAGAACATCTTAGAAGATGAACACCTTAGAAGACCAGGAGAGATTAGGGAAGAAATAGATTTTTACAGTGAGTTACTCACTGGAAACCCTATGCGTGAATGTGGTGTTAGACTATAAAGTCAATGCATAAGACAAAAATCCATTTAGGGTCAGCCATAAAAAGGAATGAAATAGTGATACATGCTACAACATGAATGAACCTTCCAAACATTATGCTAAGGAAGGAAGCCAGACACAAGTCACATATTGTATGATTCCATTTATATGTAATGTTCAGGATAAGTAAATCTATAAAGACAGAAAGTAGATTAGTGAGTTCCAGGGGTGGAAAGGTGAGGGGTATAGAGTGACTGCTAATGTGTACCAAGCTTCTTTTTAGGGTGATGACAATGTCCTGGAATTAGATAGAAGCAATTGTTGTTCCTCTTCAAAAATAATAGAAGCCACTGAAATGTCTACTTTAAAGGGATGAATTTTATTGAATGTGACTATCTCAAAAAAATTCATTTGGGCTAAATTACTCTTGAAAGTCCACTATCTCAAAAAAATTCATTTGGGCTAAATTACTCTTGAAAGTCCTTCTCAGAGAGGCTAATACAACGAGTTTTAACTTTAGTGTAAAAAGTATGTCGCCTTTTTAACTCTTACTTTGAGCTGAGTGCTAAATAAAGTAGTATGCGTGCACCGAGGAGCCCTCTTAACTAGAAAAATACGTTAACTTGAGTCATACTCACTTGTACGGATTCTCACGTAAGGAACTGAGATCTGAGGTATTCAAAAGGGAACGTGTACTCTGGGGATACAAGAAGAATTTCCAAGAGGCGCTCAGACACAAATAGTTTTAAAATGAATTTCCAAATCCTCAAGTTGCCCGTTATCTTTTCTAAATTGGTTTGCGGCTAAGCTGACAAGTCATTACGTCCTTTTGTCCTTTCCTACCTCTCATCTCAATTTACAGGAGGAAGGATACCTCTTGCCTGTCGTTAAGTTCTTACTACGGTAAAAACCTCAAGGCGCCAAATGATCCGACGATTTGAGATACCCGTGTTGGGGAAGCCTCCTTTAAATCAAGGTACCATAAAACTGCGATAGAGCATTGTATTTTTCCTTGCTTTACGTTTCTGGCAAACAACTCAGAAGGAATTCAAGCAATTCCGTGACACGATAGTAGAATCCCTTTCATTCACTTCTATTTATGTAAAGGAACAATCTCTAAAAGGGAACGCTAAGAACCGAAGCCAGTTTAGGACTCCATTTGATAAGTAATTACTGGCTTCCCACACCTCCATGGCTCCGAAGAAAACCTGCCAGCATAGTGAAATAAAGGAGACGCGGCTGCGGACGAAAGACACGGACGTTTGCAAGCACACTCTACAGCAGCGCAGCTTCCCCTTACACTCGCGTTAACTGCAGCACCCACAAGAGCACACAGCTCTGCTCACTGGTTGAGTCCACGTTCGTTCGTGGTAGTCCGTTTCTAAAAGCATGGCTGCGTTCAAGCGATACCAGCTCTGTTCAGGCCGGCGCCACGGGAACCACTCTTCCGTGAGCAGGTGCCCCTTGCTGTTCTACCCGGAGCTCGGGAAGCAGAGCGAACAGCCACATTATTTGCCTATTGTTTTTAGGGAGAGCCTTTGGGGCTCCAAACAGACCCGGCTCGCGCGTAAAGCGAGCGAGCGCCCCCTCCACTGTGACTGCACGGATCTCGAACGCTGACCTATACGCTCGCCCTTAGCACCTCCCTTGGCTTTGCCAAGCGCCAGTGTGAGAACCGGGCCTAGAGTGGCTCGTCTCCTCTTTGGCTCCGCCCATCGCGCTGGTAGCCCCGCCCCTCCCCGTAGAGGCCCACCCATCGCACCATTTCCGGCGCCAGCCTTCCTACCGGCCGCTGTCGCTCTTCACTTCCCTCTCCTCGGCTCTTCCCCCCGCCCCCATCGCCTCCTTTAATACCGTCACGTGAGGGGCGAGCGCGGGGCCTGCCGGGACGGGTACTGCCGGTGGGTCAGGGTTCGGCCTCAATATGGCGGTTCCGGTCGGGCAGTGACCAAGGTTTTGCCGTCGGGAGGATTAACTGGCGATTGTCGGCGTCTGCAGCTATCGGGGTGTAATGCGAGGACGCCGGGGCGAGCCCTGAGGAGCGGCGGTGCCGGGGAGGGGTCGGTGCTGTGTGGCCGGGAGCCGAGGGAGCGGCGTCTGTTCCTTCTGTGGGTCTCAAGGCTTCAGTGTGGGGCCCCGCCCGGCCGGGTTAGGCCGGCGGGCGGCGGCAGTAGCTGCTGCAGCCGCAGGATCAGCCTCTGAGAGTGGGCCGGAGGGCGGGCGCCGCCGCGATGGCCCAGTGTGTGCAATCAGTGCAGGAGCTAATCCCGGACTCCTTCGTCCCCTGTGTCGCCGCTCTGTGCAGCGACGAAGCCGAGCGGCTCACTCGTCTCAATCACCTTAGCTTCGCGGAGTTGCTTAAGCCCTTCTCTCGCCTCACTTCGGAGGGTATGTGGTCTCCTCCCTTTTTCACTGTGCTCCCTCAAACAGGGCCGGGAGAAGGAAGTTGGGAGCGGGCAGGGAAGAAAAGGGCGATGTTTACATCTTGGAGCAGGTAGAGTGGCGTCTGGGGCTGGGGCCCCGCGGTGTCTCCGGCGGCGGCTGGGGGAGGGGCCATGAGCGAGGTTGTCAAGACTGCGCGGTCCTAACCTCCAGTTACTCTGGGCACTTTCCTTCTTCCCGGGACAAGCCGGGCTGCTCGGTAACTAGTCTAAAGAAAAACACGAGCGCCGGAGAAGGGCGTTGAGACGGTTTCCAACGGCCATAAAGAGGGAATTAGGAAGTTGCAAGGCGAGTGAAGGTAGGAAGATGCTGCCTCTTAGACCGATGAGGTCTTACTAAAGAAGACGAATCATCTTCCTCTGGGTGTTAAACTGGACTTTCAAAGTTGTCTTGAATATCACATTCTTCGGGTAATGGGGCCTTACTCTTTCTAAGCTTCTCATCAGTTATTTTATGTATTTTCTTTGAAAATATAAACATTTTAGTAGGTATATAATACTTAATCTCTTCCGAAAAAATTTACGAAAATAATAACTTGTAATAGCTTTGATGGACGAGAAAGTAAGGACAAGTTGTGATTAATCTAGATAGTTGGTGTTGAATAGATTTATAGGAATGGAAAAGTCCTAAAATTTAGTTTTTCAGATAAAAAAGTTTAATCAACAAGAGAAACGTGTCTTTTATTTAAGAGTTACCTGTTTTCTCCACCTTTAGTTTCTTTATTAGGGAGAAATAAGCATAATAAAACTCCTGAGTATTTAACCAATAATATATCTTTCTTTGTGAACAGAGCATAAAGTATAGGTGAAGTTCTTTGTTAAGGTCTGTATAAAATGAAGTGTTCTGTAACAAGGCTCTGTCAGTCGAACGACTATGATTATTATTTGGTTATGATGATTTTTCCACAAAATATGCTGTGCCATAAATTTATGTATTTACATGCCGCAGGTGTGTATTCTTTGGGAGAATAGCTCCATAAGTTCACTTTATTATTTAAAGGAGAGCAGGAGCTGTCCAAAAAAAGTTTGGGAACCCTTGGATTTCTTCAGCTTGTACCTTAGCCATCAGTCTCAGCTCCTCCAGTGTTGCACTAAATCAACAAGAACAACAAAGTGCCCTACATTCTTAAAGTCTTTAAAAAAAAAAATGTGAGAATCTGTTTGACTTTGATGTGTATGCCCTTTCCTGCTTTGTTAATAAAGAATAATAATGCTAATACTTGATACCTGCTGTATTTAGCTTTTCTCTTTTAGTTCTCATTGAATCCTGTGAGGTAGCTAACTTATCACCATATTAAATTTGGGAACACTGAAGCATAGAGATGTTAATTTGTCCACAGTATTCAACGTAGGAAAGATTTAAAAACAGGCGGTGTGACTCAAGGGGTTCTTAAGTCATCTTATCTCCTGGCAATAGGATCGTTTATTCACACTAGAGAACAGTGCTGTCCAGTAGAAATACAATGGTATTCACATACACAATTTTAAATTATTTCATAGTCACACTGTAAAAAAAAGTAGAAAATCAGGTGAAATTAGTTTTAATATTTCCAAAATTCTAGCATTTCAACATGTAATCAGTATATAACATCTTTGTATTTTACATTTTTTCTGTTGCCAAGTCTGAACTTTGGTATGCTTTTAAACATTTTTATTATTTATATTTTAGTTTGGACTAGACATTTCAGTTACCCAATGGCCACATCTGGCTTCTGCCTTCTGCAGTGAGTAAGGGCTCACTTCAGCATTCTGATTTCCTTTTGTAAACTGCAAAAGATTTAGGGAAGAAATACAATGAATTGGACTTTCATGGTTAAGTAGAAAGTTGATGGAAAGGAAAAGCGCCAGCATTCCCTGTTGAGGAGGGGAATGAAGTTAGAACAGCATGGGCAAAAGGTATAAATTATGATTGAGTGGTTGGGGAACAGTGAGGAAATTTTCCCTATCAGAGTGTAAGATAGTTAAGGGAAGATTCCTAGACAAGGGAGGGTCTTGAATTCTAGGAAAGAGATTTTGGATTTCATATCTAATTGTTAAGTGTATGACAGTGACAGATTCTTGTGCAAGGGTAGCAAATTGGGGAGATTGGAATTGTTTGGTATTTAAGGGTAAGTAGGAGTTGATAGCCATTTCAAAGTTTAAAATGATTAGACATAGACTTTGGTGGTGGTATTAGCAATCCGGTGAAAAGGACTTAATTTTTCTGTGGTTTAATTTTTTTGCTGGTGAATTAATTTTGGGGTTCTTTGCCATCCGGAAAAGGCTACTTTTTTTTTTTTTTTGGTCTCAAGTGTAGGGACTCTTCTAAGTTAGCTTATCTTTAGGCAATGAGGCATGAGAATATAACTTCAGCACATAATTTAAGAATACAACTAACCACAACAGCTAAAATTTCCTTAGAAGGAGAAAGGAATGTTAAAAAAAATTGGACTCCATTTCTGACCTGCAGGTATTTGAGGTCAAACCTTGCTTTGACTACGGAGGTAGCAATGTACACTGTTGAGGATTTCCAGGGGACTTTTTTTTGTCTTTTTTCTTTTTTAAGATGTCAGTAGAAAAACATGGTGTAAAGCTGTAATGGGAGGGTTGAGAAAACAAATTTGAATGCCGTGCATGTGTAGCACCTCAAATACACCTTGATGTATTAGGCAGTGGAGAACCATTCTAGATTCCTTGGATAAATTTTTTTAAACCCAACAAGTATTTCTTTATATTAAATAATAGTGTTATAATTTTACGATCATTATGCTAGATCTCATTTAAGTCTCATTATATTTGAGATTTAAAGAATATATTTGTGTCATTTCAACACAAAGTTTGTAACCATAATACTGCTTGAGAAATTTCCACTGGCCAGCCATTTCAACGAATAATGGTGATAGTATTACTTAACCAAACCTCACTGTTTTTGCTGTCATAATGATAGTTCTTCAATAATTCTGAGCGGTTTTCAGCACATCATTCAGACATTTATAAGGAAATTTCACTTAAACACCAGCTTTTGAAAGTATTTGGTTTTTGCTTTCAAAAGGTATATATTATTTTAAATTGACTAAATTTATTTAAGGGTTTAAAAAAGAATAGAATGTAGTTTTTATGTAAATCTTGAATATTTTCTGAAGGGCCTTTGAAGGATACTCACTGCCTCTAGTTTTCTTAAGTTTCTTTTAAAAAGTTATTCATCAAAAAATATTTCATCAGTCTTAACTACTTCAAGTACCAAATGATAAATTCAAGCCAAGTTTTCAAAATTTAGATACATGTATATATTGTTTGTGTCATTTTTTGTACAAGTTAGGATTTTTTTTTCCCCAGCAATTGAGATAAAACAGGTGAAGTTTCTTGTGCTAGGTAAAAACATAAAAGATATCATTATTTCATTTTTAAAATATATTCCATAGAACACCCGAAGTGTTATATACTCTCTGGAAATGAATTTTGTGATCAAATAAGTTTCCTAATAAATGTGTTTGGGAGAATTACAGTGTCATTTAACGTATTAAAAGCTCCGGGAAGACCTGGTATAAAGAGACATTTTAAAAACTTAATTCTATACTTCTCAAATTTATATGGAATTGATTTTTCTAAAACAGCTCTTAACTAGCTTGAGGAAAGAGTATTCCATGGAACTGCACATACTGGGAAATGTTACTTTATAATAACAGTATTCAAGAAATTATATGGCAACATAAAAATTAAGACGGTAACAGAGCTGAATTTTATTTTGAAATTGAGGTGTTATGTGATCTATAAAGTCAGCTTTTGTGATCCTGTACTGTTAATGAAGCCAAGCTTTTGAATTTTTCTGTGATTTTTTTAAGAGCTTTTCTCTTAATCATTCTTAGCTCTTATCTTCCTTTTTATTAGGTTAGTTTTGTGATATTCCCATGTTTTACTTATCTATTGTTGTATAACAAATCACTCCAAAATTTAGCACCTTGGTGGGGAAAAAAGCATTTATTATCTCTCAGTTTTTCAGGCATCTTGAAGTGGCTTAACTGGGTGGCTCTGGCTCAGGATCTTTCTTGAGGTTGTAGTGGAACTATTGGCCGAGACCATAGTCATCAGGGGCTGGAGGATCTGCTTCCAGGCTCACTCCTGTGATTGTTGGCAAGTCTCATTTCCTCACTAGATGTTGTCCTGAGACCTCTGTTCTGTGCCCTGTAGGACTCTCCACAGACTCCCTGAGTTTCCTCATGGTGAGGCAGTTAGATTCTCTCAAAGGGAGTGACGAGAGAACCCATGATAGGAGTGTACTCTTGTAACCTTATTTCAGAAGTAATATGCCCTTGTTATTGCTGTGTTCTTTGGTCACATATGCCAACCCTGGGATGTGGGAAGGGACTACACAAGAGTACATATAACATAAAGTATGGGTTCATTGGGGACCATTTCAGAAGCTGGCTGCCACATCTGTTAACTCATTTCTGGATTTATTAGTAGGATACCTAATAAATTACCTCTGAACAAAGGGCAAAAATAGAATGCTTTTTTTTTTTTTTTTTTTAAGGTAATCTTTACCTTCACTGTGCAGCTCTAACTCACAACCCCTCCCTCCCCACCACGGACCAAAAGTCAGGTGCTCAATGGACTGAGCCAGGCAGGTACCACTAGAATGTCTTTTTTGGGGTTAACACTTAGGAATACTAAAAAATAATTAACCAATTTAAAATTTTGAGAGACATTTAATACACACCTAGCTACTTACATTATTTGACAATTATAGACCAACTTTGGGGAGAATACTTACACAATAGCTTCTTAAAATATCAGTAATACAACACGGTATTTTTGTATTTTTCATTTTTTTCTATTTCATAGTTGGACTGTCTTTGAAGTTTAATTAGGGAGAGAGGCTTGCGTGTGTTTATTTAAACTAGAAAACAATGAAGAATTGAGAGAAGTGAATTTCCTACTACCCAGCTCCCTACTGTGCAGAACCAACTAATATTAATCTTCATGTCATATTTACATTGTAATTTTTCCTTTCCTTTAACAAGAAATCAAACATACATTTGAAGTTTCTTTCATCGTGGGCAATCATTATAATGGAATTTGCATGTATACTTTCTATATGTGTAGTCTTACAAGTGCACATATTTATACCTATATACTATTTTTATTTTTAATTTTTTTTAAAAGATTTTATTCATTTGACAGCCAGTGAGAGAGGGAACACAAGCAGGGGGAGTAAAAGAGGGAGAAGCGGGCTTCCTGCTGAGCAGGGAGCCCAATGCTGGGGTCAATCCCAGGACTCTGGGATCATGACCTGAGGTGAACACAGATGCTTAACGACTGAGCCACTGAGGTGCACCCATATATACTATTTTTACAAGATTATGTTTGTTAATTTAAAAATTAGATGTCAACAGAGAAGACATCTAGGAAATTGAGGAAGACATTTGATGTAACTTTATTTAAAATACAGGCAGGCCTGAACTTAAAAGCTTGATATAAAGATTCTCCCCTGAGGAAAAAGTGTCAGTTTTTTACGGGTAGGTACCCAGAGCCAGTTTTCCAAGTCGCCTTTTATTTGTATAGAATGATCCATGCCATACTTGAAATAGTATTTGTGATACCTGCTGCTTTCATCAGTTCTTGAGTGCCTATCTGTAGAATTATGTATGTGGCGGGTGTGGTACTCATTGCTTTATACTTACTGTCTCATCTAAAAATAGCTCATCTAAATTCTTAAAAAATAAACCCGTGAAGGAGGCATGAATTTACATGCTAGAGATGAGGAAATTGAAGCATCGACAAGTTAAAAAGTTGTTTAGGATAACCCAGTTAACACGTGGGAGGTTAGGATTTAAAGAAAGTCTGACTCTGACAGTTGAGTCCTTAATATGATGGAGTGCTTTTAATATTATTTTGGAAACTAATCTTCTTGTCTGATTATATTTATGTGAAAAAATATGCTCGCATTTCCTACTGTGCACTGTGGACACTGTCTTCTTGCTACAGTCTCCTGCAAATCCGTTCTCTCAAAAGTTTTGAACCACTGGTTATAAATCCTATAGGCCAAGGCAAGGCCTATAGCAGTTGGAGGAGTCAGGAGGTATTGGGGTTGGAGAAGGGATCTGCGTGTTGTGGTTGGTTTTGTTTTGTTTTAGTAGACTTTTTTTTTTTTTTTTGAGCAGTTTTAGGTTCATAGTGAAATTGAGCAGAGAATACAGAGTTTCTGTATACCTCATGTTCTAGCACATGCACAGCCTCCCCACTATCAACATCCTGGACCAGGGTGGCCACTGACTTTCTGATTGTGGAATAGGGCTGGGAATGCAGGCAGTATGCTAGGAGAAGCAGAGGAAGCCCACAGGCAGCACTTAATTTCCCTTTCTTCTCTTTTACTGTTTTCAGCATTGGTACCATAGATCTCACAGGTCACACTACCCTGCACTGGCCTGAGGGTGAGGTGAGAATTAGGGGTTTGGTATTGATGGGGATTGGTCCCTGGTGATTCCAAACATAGGGAGAAGGGAAGAACCCACAATCAGAAAGTTGCGAGCAGTTAGCATTGTGGGGGGTTAGACTGTCTTGCTAGTCCTTTTGGTATATAAGGAAGTGTTCTAAGTCAGTGGTATTTGTGGAAGACTGTTCAGCTGTTCCATTTGGAATTTCTTGTTTCTTGGTTGTTTTTTTTTTTAAAGATTTTATTTATTTGACAGAGAGCACAAGCAGGGGGAACAGCAGGCAGAGGGGGAGGGAGAAGCAGGCTCCCTGCTGAGCAGAGATCCTGACACGGGACTGGATCCCAGGACTCTAGGACCCTGGGATCTTGACCTGAGCTGAAGGCAGATGATCAGCCAACTGAGCTACTCAAGTGCCACCTCCCTTTTTAAAGATTTTTTTTTTTTTTTTAAATTTGACAGAGAGAAGAACCATGAGCAAGGGGGAGAGGCTGAGGGAGAAGGAACTCCCCACTAAGCAGGGAGCCAGATGCAGGACTTGATCCCAGGACCCTGGGATCATGACCTGAACCAAAGGCAAATGCTTAACTGACTGAACCACCCAGGTGTCCCCTCTGGTTTCTGATTTGAGCATTCTTTTTGTGAAGTATTAACTCAATTGTTTATTGTCGTTGTTATACTTGGGTTGTTATGTATTGCATAGAATTAATTTCAGGTTTTTTTTTCTTTTTTAAGTTCATATGAGAGATCCTAATAATCAGCTCCATGTAATAAAAAATCTGAAGATAGCAGTAAGCAACATTATCACCCAACCACCTCAGCCTGGAGCCATTCGGAAGCTTTTGAATGATGTTGTTTCTGGCAGTCAACCTGCGGAAGGATTAGTAGCTAATGTAATTACAGCAGGAGATTATGACCTCAACATCAGTGGTATGTAATAAGTTTTTAAATTATTATTTAAGTGAAGTTTTCTTTTGTTAGAAAAGCAGTTCTGTATCTTGGAAATCATTCAGCAAACACATGCCTACTGGGTGCTAGAGGCTGGGAATACAGTTGTGGAAAAAAATAGTACTTGCTTTTACGGAGGTTATAGTCAAGTAGGCAGCCAACTATGAATTACATGATTTCATTTTTTTTTTTTTATAATGAGAATGTTTTTATAGTTCTCCTTAAAAAGTTAATAGAAGGCTCCATGAGGGCAGGGACTTTGGCTCTTTATTTTCTTTCTGGGGCTTAAAATAATGTCTAAAACATATGCATAATAAATATTTCTTGAATGAAAGAACTAGCAGTAGACAAAAAATGTTTTTTATGACATAAGTAATACTAAAGCATTAAGTTTATTTTTTATCCAGCTCTTAAGTTGAAGAAATTTTTATAATATGTGAATAAATATTTAATCTTTTTAAAGTGTTTATTAATCTGATTTACATGGTATTTTCTTAGTAAGATTGGTAGGTGAAATATATTAATATGTAAAATGAGTTGGCAGTGTTTGGTGTGACTCTTCTCGAATGCAAAAGACTAGAGACATGGAATAGACCTTTAGAGGGAAAAGATTAAAAGTACATCATCTAATCAGGATATTTCAGCAACTTAATAAATAACCTTTTTAGGTTGGTATAATTTATAATCTAATATTTTAACACCTAATCACATATTTAAAGATTTCCTTAAACATTCAAAGAGAATTTAAGTAATGTCTTTTAGGTCACAAAGTTAATTGGTCTCACTTATATAGTTAGAAATGTTTGTAGAATTATTTTGTTTAGATGTCTTTCTATGTTATTAGCTTTAATTCCAGCAAAAGTTAATTCGAGTATTTTAAGTTTAGAATATTATGGTTATCTTTTACACATTAAAAGAATCTGAATTTTAACTTAACGTATTTTGAGCAGTTCCTGGCATAATATGTTTTTTTTTTTTTTTTTTTTAAGATTTTATTTATTTATTTGACAGGCAGATCACAAGTAGGCAGAGAGGCAGGCAGAGAGGAAGCGAAGCAGGCTCCCCGCTGAGCAGAGAGCCCAATGTGGGGCTCGATCCCAGGACCCTGGCTGGGATCATGACCTGAGCCGAAGGCAGAGGCTTTACCCCACTGAGCCACCCAGGCACCCCCTGGCATAATATGTTTTAACACAAGACAAATTTTGGATATTTCTGGGAGTATGTGTTGGAATTTGACCTGTTGTTTTCCTGTTACCATGGGAAATTCATGTTGAAATGTGAAGGACAATAAATGCCAGAATGTTCAAGTTTTTATACTACTTAGTCATTAGTTAATTGGATAATTTGGATAAGTCACTTATTAAGACTTGGTTTCAAATTCAAGAGAATTTGTTTACATTCTTTCTTAAGGCCTTTCCTAGAAATTTAATCCTGTGATTGTGTTTCCCAGCGTCTTTAACACTTCTGTGATTCATACAACAAATACTGATTTCCTTTTATGTACCTTGCATCACAATAATAGAAATGAATAAGACATTATATGAGTTCATAATCTGGTGGGGAGATAAACCTCTAAATCAGTAGTCATAATACATTCTAATTTATAATACCTTATAATCATAATGCATTATGACAGAGATGTGGCATTATCTGATATGCCAGAATTCTAAGGGGTACAGAGTGGACTTAGCAATCATATTTAAAAAACAAAATGTCTCTTTTTATACTGCAAATATCTTCCTAACCTCTGAAATCATAGTACCTTTTACTTTTAAAAAATTTATCGAAATGAGAAAAAAAAAATTATTGAAATGATAGGTGTGCACATAGATCAAATGCTGAAAAGACCAGAAAAAACCATGATGTGCTCCCTGAGTCTCTGCCCTACCAGTTCCTTTTTTTCTTTTAAGATTTTATTTATTTGTTAGAGCACAAACAGAAGGAGCTGGCTCCCCACTGAGAGAGAGCCAGGCTCGGGGCTCAGTTTCCCAACACTGGGATCATGACCTGAGCCAAAAGCAGATGATTAACTGACTGAGCCACCCACGCGCCCCTCCCCCACCAATTCCTCTGGTATTTAGTTAAGTGGTTTTTGTTTTGTTTTGTTTTTAAGATTTATTTATTTATTTTAGAGAGAGAGTAAAAGAGCGAGAGAGTGCGAGCATGGGAAGGGGCAGAAGGGGAGGGAGAGAGAGAATCTCAAGTAGGTTCCACACTCAGTGCAGAGCCCAGTGTGGTCCTCAATGCAGGGCTTGATCTCACAACCCCGAGAGCATGACCTGAGCCGAAATCAAGAGTTGGATGCTTAACTGACTGAACCACCTAAGTGTCCCTTGATGTAGTGTTTTTTGTTTTTTTTTTTTAGATTTTTAAAAAATTTTATTTACTTATTTATTAGAGAGAGCGAGTTGAGCAAGAGAGCACAAGCGGGGGGAGCGGCAGGCAGAGGGAGAAGCAGACTTCCTGCCGAACAGGGAGCCCGATGCGGTCGATACTGGATCCCAATACCTTGGGATTGTAACCAGAGCCCAACACAGATGCTTAACCAACTGAGTCACCCAGGCATCCCTGATTTATGTTTTTAGGTAATATCTGTATATGGCTAACTATGGCTTAATTAGTTTTAAATTTTATTTATTGATTTCTCAATATAGATGATTTTTTTTTTGAAGTTTTTGTTCTTTTTTTTTTTTTTTTAAAGATTTTATTTATTTGATTGAGAGAGAGAAGGAGAGAGAATACCAGTATTGGGAGGGACAGAGGGAGAAGCAGACTCCCTGCTGAGTAGGGAGCCTGATGCGCAAGACCCTGGGATCATGACCTGAGCCACCCAGGTGCCCTATAATTGATGAAAAGTTAGCTTAATTATTCCCTCTTCTTCTTTCCCCATCTTCCTAGTGTAGTTTTCAAAATTTTTGGTTAACATTCACTCTTTACAGTATTAAGATTAAATATTATTCACTTCTTCATTTCAAAGCCAAATATTTGGCTTAGTTTATTCTTATCATTTTGTTTTTTTTAGGACTTAGTAATTGTTTTTGTTTTTTTTTTTTTAATAAGCTCTAGGCCCAGTGTGGGGCTTGAACTTAGACCCTGAGATCAAGAGTCACATGCTCTACAGACTGAGCCAGCCAGGTACCTGTAATTATTATTTATTAGAGAGAGAGCACGCGCATAAGCAGGGGTAGCAGCAGATAGAGGGAGAGGAAGAAACAGGCCCCTGCTGAGCAGGGAGTCCAATGCAGGGCTCAATCCCAGGATCCTAGGATCATGACCTGAGCCGAAGGCAGACGCTTAACTGACTGAGCATCCAGGTGCCCCGTTTATTCTGTAATATTTTCTCTTAAGTTTTTACTTAAGAACAAAAAGCATAAAGAACACTCTAAAATAGTGGCAATTATTTTATTTTATTTATTTATTTATTTATTTTTCCCCTAATTTCCATTTATTTATTTGACAGACAGAAATCACAAGTAGGCAGAGAGGCAGGCAGAGAGAGAGAGGAAGGGAAGCAGGTTCCCTGCCGAGCAGAGAGCCCGATGTGGGGCTCGATCCCAGGACCCTGAGACCATGACCTGAGCCGAAGGCAGAGGCTTAACCCACCGAGCCACCCAGGCGCCCCAATAGTGGCAATTATTTTAAAAATGACTCGTAGAAAATAGGAACTTAGTGTTCTAGTTTCTCTAGTATCTTGAACTCCTTTACTGTTTTTCATAGTCCTAGGAATTATTTATCAATTACACCAAGCTACAAGAAAGTAGAAGAATGGTGAAATTGTATAGAAAGATGTTGCAGTGGTGAAATAGTCACTGTTATTTTATCATCCTTTATGAATTTCACATTGACCAAAATACTGTATTTTCCTTTAAGAAGGTATAAAAGAAGTCTGGAACATACCATCTTTGTAATCTGTCTTTGTCTTCATTTTTTTTTCTTTCATTGAGCATAGTTGAGAATTTTTCATTTTTAGTCCACATTGGCAACAGAAAGAAAATAGACAATGGAAAACACATTTTTTCATTTATAGATAAATCAGAAGGTGAATACAATGAAACAGCAGTATTCTAGACTAATGCTGCCCAGTAGAAATATATGAGCCACATAAGTCATTTTCAATGTTTTGTAAATACAATAAAGTATGTAAAGAGAGGGAGACCTGGCTGGCTTAGTGGAAGAGCACTGGACTCTTGGTCCTGGGGTTGTGGGTTTAAGCTTCATGTTGGAAATAGAGGTTATTAAGAAAATTAAATAAACCAGAAAAAAATGCGAAAAGAAACAGGTGAAATTAATTTGAATATATTTTATTTGACCCAGTATGTACAAAATATTACTTCAACGTGTAATCCTTGTAAAATTCTTCTTTTGGTACTATCTGAAATCATATGTGTATTTTATATCTGCAGCACATCTTAGTTCAGAAAAGCCACATTTCAGGTGTCATATGTGGCTAATGACTACTGACTTTAGTGGAAGACATAGTGTTAAACTCTAATGACAATGATGGAATTAATCAGAATTTTAAAAATATACCGAAATCCTAGTCAGTGAGTCTTCAGATAACAGTATCCAATACAGATTTTTCTCAAGCTCAAGAATAAGTGAGCAATGTATGAATAAGAACAAAAAAAGAAATACACCATTTTCATCTAACTACTCAGTAATTTAACAAGAAGGACTTCACACAGTATTTTGAGACAAGAACTTAGAACATTCTCTTTTGTTAAAGGACATGTCACAGTATTTTTTCATGCTATATGGTGTTTGTATAACAAAATTAATTAATACAGTTCATACGTGGACAAATGCTGAAGCAGATAGGCAGGTAGGTGCATGTATGAAGGGGATTGGAAGGGATTAGATGACGTAGAAATGAAAAATTCACTGGGTTTATTGATCTTCTGTTATTTAGAGGTCTAAAAATGATGTTTTGTAGTGATGGAGCAAATAAAATGAACTTTTTCTCTTCAGCAAATTATGAGCCATCAAAGTTTTCAAGATGCAAGTGCAAGAAGGAACAGAAGTAATGATAAACTAGAACTTAGAGATGTATTTGAATCTGGAATCAGTGTTTTCAAGATGGGTGTGTTCCAAGTTAATGAATGACCGTTGAACAGTTAGTTGTATTCAAGGGACATTGTGTAATTGAGGCATGTATGTCTTTAAATCAGGGAAAACAAATTTGAGTTTGCTATGTTTAAACTCTTACTTAAATTTCTAATAATGTTTTTTTACTGTGCCTTTATTCATAATTCTATAAATAAAAGTAAATAAAAAATACAATAAAATATCAAGGATTATTTAGATTCAATGGTAAATGACAGTGACTTTTTTCTTGATATACTAAGGGTTAAAAGGAGTATAGTTTAAAAGAGGACAGTTTACTTAAAAAAATCTTCCATTCTGGTGTTAGAAAAGTTTAAAATTTAAAAATTGGGCATAAATAAACATCTTTTTAGAATATTTTGATTTTTGCTGATTTTTCTAGAAAAGACTTGAATGGAAATAATCTCCTCAAAATAGTTGTCAAGGGAGTTGTTGAGATAGAAGAAGGTAGTATTTTTAAATTTTCATATTAAAATATTTTAATGATTGAAAAATGATATTTATATGAAGAAAGCCACTTGTGACAACGTGACTAGTGGCAGAAGCACAAAACTTTAGTTCCAGAATCTTTTTACTCATATAGGAAGTATTTAAAGGATTAATAGGTAAGTAGGTTCTGGGAGCATTGTATAAGTTTAGAAGTAGTTGGTTTTATTTTTGTAAATACATATATATGTAAATCTTAAAGAAGAGGTGAAAAATGTTTTATATCTTTAAGTACAAGTGAAAGTGCTTATTTACCTCTGGGAGTTATCTTTCACACCTTCTAGGAGTATGGATTTAAAATACTGTCTGTTGTAAATTGATTTCTATTGAGCAATTTTAACTATTTTATATAATATTGTTCATTTTAGCTACTACTCCATGGTTTGAGTCTTATAGAGAGACCTTTCTTCAGTCGATGCCAGCATCAGATCATGAATTTCTGAACCACTATTTAGCATGTATCCTTTGACCTTTGTGTTTTCTTAAAATGAAATGTTTTCGAAGTTATCAGTCTCAGAAATAGTTCTATGAAGGCAAAATTGTTGAGAGGACATGGAGAATGGAGAAATTTTTTATTGATGATGCTTCAAGTTTTTGATAATTTTTTTTTAAATGGCATCCTAGATACAAGACTGGTTAGAATAAATTAATTTTTTAGTACAAAGTAAGAATACTGAGGGCTTGCTTATTGTTTCTCCTTTTTCTCCAGCTCACATATTCCACATTTAATGAGTTTCTAAGCGTTTTACGAAGAGGAAAGGTAAACTGTCAGTGTTAACTGCTTTTGCTGATTGCCTCAAAATTAATTACTTATACAAAAGCTCATATTTAAAGATAGTTTTCCATTTTTCTAGTAACCTGTTTTACAGCTTTTAACCTCTTCTGACCATTATGGCTTTTTAGTTTTCTTAATGAAGTTGCAGAGAGAAGTTGAGAGGTAGGATATAGTATGAAATTGCAATGAGATGATTGATTGGAGAGGAACAGGATTCAGCAGAGCTGTTGAGGATATTGATGTATAGTTTGATATGTTTATTTTTATGTTCATGGGTTCCCTTATGTATGTATGTGTGTATATAAATGACCTAAAAAACTGTTAGCAAAAAACTAAGATTTAAAACCTTGAGTTATTTGGTAATGTTGGAGGAATTATTTTGTGTTTGCAGTGAAAAATCTAAGAAATCAGATTTTTTTAGCTTGAAAAATCTTCTTTAAGTTTTATTTTAATAGGATAATATTTATCATTTAGTGATAAGTGGTAATTACCTTAATGTGGTTTATAAGGTATGTTGGTAGCATCATCTAGTGAAGCTGAACCTGTGGAACAGTTTTCAAAGTTATCGCAAGAACAGCATCGGATTCAGCACAACAGTGACTATTCCTACCCCAAGTGGTTTATACCAAATACACTTAAATATTATGTACTTTTACATGATGTAAGTGCAGGAGATGAACAGAGGTAAGCTTTTTTTTTTTTTTTTTTTAATTTAAAATTTTCCCTGTTAAATGATTAAACATTGGTTTGGACTGGCTTGTTTAAATTGTAGATGTATTTTTGATCTAAGAAAGTAAAAGCTTATTCATTAAATATTTAACTCTATCTTTTACTCCAGAGTTATATTCGACAACTAAGTCATTTTATTATAGATTTCGTATGGATATCCAGACTTCCCATTCAATATATATTTCTCTGTTGCTACAATCTTTGTACAAAAGTGCCTGCCATTTTATACCTATAGGTCTTAGCTGTTATTTCTTACTTTAAATTTCCTATTTTTTTCTTTTCTCCTTCCTAGTTATTTTCTTACTTTTCACTTCTTGACTGTTTTTTAAAGGTACTTCTTTTTTCACTCTTCACCCTCTTGTCACTTTATATTTTTAGCCTTGATATTTTCACAGTCTCAGAAACATCCAGACATTTCTTTCTTACTGCCCTTTAATAATCATTATTAGTGAGTTGCCATAGTCCTTTTATCGTTGGAACAAATGATATAAACTTACCTTTAAACATAAGTCTTGAAAAATGTGCAGTTTTATTTTGGAGTTTATTTTGACTTTTTGATTCAAGATGTTGGTCAAATTAATCTTGTTTCAAGCTGTTATTGTGATTTCTCAATGCCATTTAGGAAATGCAGTCAAATCGTTTCTTGCCCTTGTTCTGAGCACATACCATTTATCTGTTAAATAAATATTACTTTATTTTTATTTTTTATTTTTATTCATTTTCTAAAAAATATTTTACTTTTATGTAATCTCTGTACCCAGTGTGGGGCCTAAACTTACAACCCTGAGATCAAGAGTCCATGCTCTGGGGATCCTGGGTAGCTCGGTCGGTTAAGTGTCTGCCTTACACTCAGGTCATGATCCCAGGGTTCTGGGATCAAGCCCCACATCAGGCTCCCTGCTCAGTGGGGAGTCTGCTTCTGCCTCCTCCCTCTGCCAGCTGCTCCCCCTCTTTATGCTCTCTGTCTCTCTCAAATAAATAAATAAAATCTTAAAAAAAAAAAAAAAAGTTGTATGCTGTACTGACTGAACCAGCGAGGCACCCTTAAATTTTCCTTTATAGCCAAAAAATTTTTCTGCGGAATAATTATTATTTAGGATTTTTTTTTTAAGTTTCCTGTATAAATAGAAATAATTTGAACTATTAAAATTAGTTTCTATCAGTTGAATATGGTATATATCTTTCATATTGAATAGTTATAACTAGGATATTTAAGTAATTCAGATATTAGATCAGTTGTTTGAATGTTTAGCAGTATCATTGGTAAAGTGAGCAGTTTATTGTACTTAAGTATATATACATATATACACATATATCTGTTTATACAAATTTATAACTTATTCAGTCTTAATTTTATAGTATATGAATATGATTTAATAAGTTTGTCAGGCCTGCTGTTTGTGTAGTACTATCTTCTACATTTGAATACGATATAAGATTTCTGGGTTTTGGGTTTTTGTTTGTTTTTTGCACTAGATGGCTAATTGACTAAAAAAAGATACCATTTGAATTAGATTAGCTGTGTGTACTAAAATTTCATTTTTCATCAGAATATGCTGTTTGGTTCTTAGGCTGTCTTATCACTTGAATTATCTTTTCACCTACTAACTTTAATAGTTTAGGTAAAATATGGAAATAAAAATGCTTTTTGTTGCATCTGAGATGTAACTCATGGAACTGGCTGTTAAAAATTTTGCAAGAAGAAAAGGTGGATTTTATGGAATAAAACCTATGGAATAAAAAAATCTTCAGCTTTTTCTCCTTTATTCCTTCAAACTGTGTCCCTTTGAAGACAAGTAGGGGAAGGGTAAACTATGGGCAGTGAAAGATGTTTTTGAAGTTTTGGGGTGCTATACTTTTCTGCTTAGCGCTTAGTTTTTTCGATAAATGTTTGTTGTCTAAGATGCAATTCCCAAAAGTTTACTAACCAAAGCCTGGTTCTCAGAGTTGAAAGAGTTCCTGATCTAGAAATTTGAAGCCATTTTTGGGAAATTCACAGTGCATATTATTTGCAAACAGGAGGCTTGGGCGTGGTCTCCTGGCTTTGTTTACTGTGGTTCTCTAACTAGTTTGACTACCAGAACCCTCTCTTTGAATAATGTAGGAGTATCTTGCAAAACTTTATTCCATGAAGCACAATTTGGTAACTGTTTTAAGGTTATCTAAGCTAGCTAAATTTCAGTTAGGATCATGATCTTTGTTTTAATATTTTTACTATTTTATCTCTGATTTTCTGTTCTGCCTTTTTTGGGGATTTTTTTCACATTACTTTACTATCTATTATTGCCTAAGGTATGCTCTCCATTTACTACAAACCTTTTTTCCATTGTTTACTTTAGAGCTGAATCAATTTATGAAGAAATGAAACAGAAATATGGAACTCAGGGTTGCTATTTACTTAAAATTAATTCTCGAACATCTAATCGAGCATCAGATGAACAGATACCAGATCCTTGGAGTCAGTATCTCCAGAAAAATAGTATTCAAAACCAGGTATATGTGAAAAACAACAATGAAGCAAACCACAAAAGCTGTATTTCAGTTTTATGGCATATTGATATCACTAGAGAATTTTTTTTATGTCTTCATTTAACTAGAATTGTTAATATTTATTTTGTGGAATGTGGCTAGTTCTGATCCATCAGCATGTGAGCTCTTAATTCAGTGGTTTAATACTGTTTTAACTAACACATAATCCCTCATGTGTACTCTTTTCAGGTATATAATATCAGTGTTGATAGATCTTTTATTGAAAGGTGAAAAGTGAATTACGTAAGAATTGAATTAGATTGGCTAGACTACTGTAGAGAATAGAATTTTTTACTTGCACGTTTAATTCCTTATGAATGCTTACAGTCAATTCTTTATTATCCACATGCTCTGGGGTTGCCTTCCTTCATTTTCAACTTGCTGTTCTTATGGCCACCTTTTGGAGCTCATACTTTTTAGGTGGGTGGGCTTTTTTCCCTAACTTTCCTTTGATTTCCTTTCCTTCTGAATTTTCAGGAAGTGTTATTTCTTCCTAATTTGCTCCTTTCTTAATCTAGAATTCTAGACTAATGTTAATCGTCTGTTGGTTGAAGTGGGTAGGTATAAGGTTTCATGATTTATCAAACTTTTAGATAGAATTGTATGCCACCTGGTAGTAGTCAGATGCCAATTTCCTATGCTTAGTTCAAGATAATCGAGAGTTCACTGTTTTCTCTGTGGAAGGGGGATTTTGTAAAGAAATGGAAAACTTATATTTTGTACATTTAAACTACATGTGTATTCTTTAATTTTTAAAAAATATCCGTTATAGATTAATTTTTGATGTCCTAATATAAATATTGTTTAATCTATTTATTTCCCTTATTTTTCTATCTTATATATGAAAGTTTTGATCCAGATATAGTGCTATACTGATAGTTACTTTAAGGTAATGATGGGGAAAAGTGAGGAAAAAAAGAACCAAATTGAATATGAAGGAGTTTTATTTTAAAATATGGTCTTTCTGGGCACACTCAGAATAGGAACAATATTGAAAATAGGAATTTAGAGTCCAGTCATCCTAAGGAAGGGAAGCAGAAGTCAGATTGTCCAATTTGAGAACTTTTAACAGAAGGCAGAGGTATCAGAAATTCTATAGTGAAGCCTGGGATTGGAGGATAGTTTTAAAGCTCATCAAATCTAACCCCCTAATCTAATGTCCTTACCTGTGAACAACCTCATCCGTGCTCACTCTTTTCTCAAGTGACCTGTTCCGTGTCTCACCAGCTGGAGGATCAACCAAATGTCGTCTCCCTTTGCTTTTATTCATTGGTCCTTTGGGACCAGTTTTTCATTTAGTCAACTTTCAAAATAGGATAGTTAGAGTTCTCATGTTCCCTTGTATCTTTTTCCCAGGCTAACTATACCTAATTTTTTTTTTAACTCTTTCTTGAATGGTGGTTTCAGACTGTTTCTCGTCCCGATCACTTTTATCTTGTTAAGTTTCAGCTTACATATTTCCCTGAAAGTAAGACACGTGGCACAATGCCTCAGATTTACTACTCTCATAGAGTAGTCTGGGTTTTGTTTTTTGTTTTTTGTTTTTTTTTTTCATCTGGGTATTTTAATTTTAAGTTTTTTTGTTGACTGGGAAACCAGCACCTCTGTACAGATAAACGTCGTATTGGTATTTTTACCCTATGGTGGATTCAGAATTTACTCCAGCCTGTAAACACCGTATCCATGACCCAGGAGATTCCACACCATCCCTCTTATTTACCCCTTCCTGACTGGTAGTCCATCTCTCTTTGCATTTATTTCTTATTTCAGACACTTCTGCAGGTACTTATTTAGGCATGTGCTTACCATATATAAACAGGAAAACAGAGATCATTTGGATTCAGAAGAATTTGGGTAATAGATTGAATGTGATAGGGAAGTTAGGAATACAGGAGGTGTGGACTGGAATGATATATATGGAAGAAGTTAAGAATTTGGAGGACTGAAAACAAGGTATCTTGCTAAAATAGCAAGGTTGATAGCAAGAAATTGTTGATGGATTTGGTAGTATCTTAAACATGATTAATAAATTATAACTGCTAATGCTTTTTTATTTTATTTTGATAGGAATCCTATGAAGATGGCCCTTGTACTATAACTTCAAATAAGAATTCTGATAGTAACTTGCTTTCATTGGATGGATTAGATAACGAAGTCAAAGGTCTTGCTACTTTCTCTTAAGTTTCCTCTTTTGATTGAAAATATGCAGTGTTCTCAAAGCATGCTAATCCTTACAGATAAAAGATGGGGGAAATTTTCATAATTAAAAAAAGAAAATGGGAGATTCATTTTTTTTTTTGAAGAATTTTTTGAATCATTTGAGTTTCACTTTTTTTTTGACATTTAAAAATTTGTAAGAGTAATGTATTTCTTTTAAACAATTTGTAGAAAGCAAGGGGGAAGATACTATGTGCAGCATTAATTATTCCCAAAGTTGACATGATCTTGAGAGCTTTATTTTTGTATTTTAAATTATAGTTTTGATAGTGATATCTCTGAAATTTCTTTTGTTAAAAATTTTTCTTATTAGCTGTGTTATTTAAAGTGTATTATTTTAACACTATTTTTCTTTAATTTACATGAATCTTTAAATTTCTACTATCTGTAACAAGTGTTAATTCAACTCCTGTAATTTTAGGAGGGAAAATGTTAAGGTTATTGTACCTTAGACTTATATACAGAAAGATAAAGTCTTTCAACATTGTTCTTTTTTTTCTTTAGCAGTATGGTAGTAATATCACAATTTTCTGTTGGTTCTGAGAGTAAAAGAAAGATCTGTTTTTCAGTAGATGGCTTACCAAATAACTTTAGAGCTCACCCACTTCAGTTGGACTCATCCAGTGACCCTTCTAACAGCATTGATGGCCCAGATCATGTAAAATTTGCTTCATCATTACATGAAACAAAGAAAGCAAATACTGGAATTATTCATGGTGCATGTTTAACTCTTACTGATCATGATAGAATTCGACAGTTTATACAAGAGTTCACATTTCGGGGCCTTTTGCCACATATAGAAAAAACAATTCGGCAATTAAATGATCAGGTAAGCTTTAATTGTTTGGATTAGTTTTTTTTTAATTTCAGAGAAGAGTAAACTTGGGAACATTGTAGTATAAGTTATTTAAAAATATTTAATTTTTTTTAAAAGGTAGACCAGTATTAGGATTTATTGGTGTCACTATTAGTGATGATATACTGTTAAATTCTGGAAGATACTTACTCATTTACGCTAGGGATTTTGCTAGCTTATTGAACAATTTTCTTTAAATCAGTGTTACTAAAAGGAATATTTGCTCACTTTTAAAGATTTTTAATTATTTAGAATTCTTTTGTTTATAAAAATAAAATACTAATTTTTCACATTTGTAACAATCTTTTTTGGTAGCTAATATCAAGAAAAGGTTTAAGTCGATCTCTATTTTCTGCAACTAAAAAATGGTTTAGTGGCAGTAAAGTTCCAGAAAAAGGCATTAACGAACTGAAAAACACATCTGGACTGCTGTGAGTAAAATGTTGTTTTTGTTTTTCCTGCATTTAACTGACTGGTGTTTGACTCTGTGATGTCTGGCAAAAAAGGATTATTGTTTTAGTTTTTTAACTTCATATTGGTTAAAACTTAGGTAGATAAGACCAGTGACTCTAAGTTAATTACATTAAAAATTTCTTTTAAACCATTAGGTAATTAGATATCTAAAAATAAAAAAGAACTGGGAAAGTCCCTTGCTTGGGGTTTCTTTCCCTATTTGTAAAAAGATGGAGTTAGATGAAGTATTCATTAATAACTCATCTGAATTAAAATATTATGGTCTAGCGATTCTGAGTTATGGCATACAATTAGACAGTTGTCATTAATATAAAATCTTGTTTTAGGAGAAAATGGAATTCATCTTGGGTTTTTATGTTTTTCATGGTTATATATAAAGTTAGTCACTCAGACTTAACCATTTACTTCATAATTTGACCACGGAGAAAATGCTTACCTGCTGTTGAGAAGTTCCCAGTTATAGGGCTATAAATTATATAAATATAATTTGTTTCCAAATATCTCTGAGAAATAACAGTCTCTTGTTGGAGATAGAATTCTTGTAAGACCAGATTAGTTTTCATAATGTGTTAGACAATTGAACAGCTTGTTAGACATTTTATAGTATTTAATGGTTTAGGGGTCATAAATTATAAAATACTTTCTTAACTTATTTTATATTTACAGGTATCCGCCAGAAGCACCAGAGCTTCAGATCCGAAAAATGGCTGACTTATGCTTTTTGGTGCAGCATTATGATTTGGCTTATAGTTGCTATCATACTGCAAAGAAAGATTTTCTTAATGATCAAGCAATGCTTTATGCAGCTGGTGCCTTGGTTGGTATTCTGTAATAGTATAATTTCTTACTTCTGTTATCATAGATGATTTAGAAGTTTCTATTTATGAAATGGCAAGCAAAATACCTAGGGATGAAGTCGTACTCAAAGAGGATGTAATGCATTATAGATTTTGAATTAGTTTATGCTGAATTGATGGATTTTCCTCAAACTAGTATATTTAAATATGTCATATATGAGAGTTGATGTCTTAGCTTTCACAAGTTAGTACCTTCTAATTTTGTGTATGCAAAATTTAATTTGAATTTCAGTTATTATGTTGAGTGTAGTTTATTTTTAGCAGATGGTTTTAGGCCTATTGAAAAATACTTTAAAATTGCTTAAACAATTTTTTTTTTTTGATGTATGACTATATATCAGTTAAGAATATGTACTTTGGTGTGAGACAGACTATCATCTGAGGTAAATACTGAACATCTCTAAGCCTCAGGTTTTTTGCTTGTTAAATGGGAATCCTGATGGCATAGGGTTAGATATGGTATAAGGCTTGTGCTGTGCCTAGCACATTGCTTTGTATATAAAGGGCTATAAGCCACAACTGTGTTAGTTTTTATAGTTGATATGTAAACCTTTGTGTGTCAGAAAGGCTTTTTAAAAAAAAAATTTTGGAGAGAGCAAAAATGAGTTGGGGGGAGGGGTAGAGAGTGGAGTGAAAGAGAATCTTAAGCAGGTTCCATGCCCAGAGGGAGCCCCATGTGGGGCACCATCTCATGACCCTGAGATCATGACCTGAGCCGATATTGAGAGTTGGATGCTTAACCGACTGAGCTACCCAGGTGCCTCCCAGAAAGAATTTTCTATACTTGTATGCCTTACAACATTTTAAGTTCTTTAAAAGTCATACGTGTATCCATAATCTGCTTTCTCTTTGTAGAAAAGAGTAAAATTAACACTGTTCCTTTCTACATAATCACTTTAAAAATATATGTTTGTAAACAAAAATGTGAAGAACAAAAATGTGTAAGAGTAAATATTTCACTGGAAATTAGACATTTGTTTAATAATTGCCATTTATTTTGCATTTGTTTTAATAAATGTGTATAAAACTAAAATAACAATGTAAAACTAAAATAGCAAAGTTATTTTTTTATTTCTCTACTATTTTTAATGAAAAACGCCTGCTAACTTTTGAAAACCTTGTTTAGGAACTGAAATCTTTATGAATTGAAGTACTTGAAAACTTACATGAATTGTCCTTGGCTAGACATTCTGTAATCTTTCATTATAGTCTAAATAATATACTCTAAATATTACAGTGTAAAATAATGACTATATGGATATAAAATCATAAATACTCAGTGTTATTTCATAAATACTTTACAACACAGGTATGAATTTTTAACTTGTACATTGTGTACCTGCTAATTGAATGTATAGACGTAGAATCTCATAAAGGTATGAGAAAAGATTTCTGTGGTTTTATGGTATATAAGCTTTTTCATTTTTATCTGCATTCTAATAAATATCATATTTAAACCATTTAGGTAGAGGTATTAGTAGCAACTATATGAGAGAAGATAGTTATGTACTGGAAAATAAAGTCATATCTCCTATAACATAATATATGAATACCTGAAAATTCTTGTAGTCTATAAAAACTGCCCTAAAAACAAAAGGCTTTGGAGAAAATTAGGGTTGGGACAGTTCTTAAGATATATATGTATCTTTGGGGCGCCTGGGTGGCTCAGTGGGTTAAGCCGCTGCGTTCGGCTCAGGTCATGATCTCAGGGTCTTGGGATCGAGTCCCACATCGGGCTCTCTGCTCAGCAGGGAGCCTGCTTCTCTCTCTCTCTCTCTCTCTCTCTCTCTCTCTGCCTGCCTCTCTGTCTACTTGTGATCTCTTTCTGTCAAATCCAAAATAAAATCTTTAAAAAAAAAAAAAAAGATATATATGTATCTTTGAAACCAGACTACAAACAAAAGCATAAAGTGTGTTTGTACCTTGTGAGATCTATGTAATGTAGTGAGGCTCCTCCAGCATGGCTAGAAGTTACCTCAGGGAATAAAAAACATACACAAAACCAACATGTAAATACTGGCTGGAAGTAGAGGTGGAGGAGAGAGTAGCTCCTAACCAGTGGACATGCCGTAAAGTAGACATGGACAGAAGTGCAGCTGCTTTGAGCCAAGAACTGTGCAAGTACACTGGGTGTGTACTCCGGAGAAGGGGTCCGAGTGCACCAAAGTGTAGGCAGTTGTTTTCTGTTTTGTTTTTTGAGCATACAGATGGAAAGAGCTCCTGCCTGTGCAACAGCTGAGCTCAGGGCTTGTTCCTTTCACCGTACTGCCTGCCTCTTTAGCTAAAAATTGAAGATATTTAGTTATAATCATTTTAAGTTAAAATATATATCATAGCAAAACCAGTAATAAGATTTTTTTCTTTTTTTTAAGAGGAAGAGCATGCATACATATGCAAGTTGGAGGGGAGGAGAGAGGGGGAGAGGGCATCTTAAACAGGTTCCACGCCAGCGCAGAGCTTGATCTTACGACCCTGAGATCATGACCTGAGCCAAAATCAAGAGTCAGACTTAACCAACTGAGCCACCCAGGTTCCCCAGTAATAGGAGTTCTTTTTTTTTTTTCCCCCAGTAATAAGAGTTCTTAAATATATATATTTTTGTATTTAATCTGTCATAACTACCTTACCTAACTGAAGGGTAAGTAGATCACTCCTTGATGAAAATCTTTGTAAAAAGTATTAATCCATATCAAAGACTGTTAAGACATGATTTAATGGTTTAATGGATTATTGAACACCATAGGGTAACTTGGGGTGATCATTTTGAATGTTCTCACCAGATCTGTAGAAATTATGTCAGTTTTGTTTGAATGTATATTGATTTAATATTTCTTGCAGTAATAAATTAGAAAATAATGTAGAATTTGGGGACATATTTTTCTTACAGGATTTTTTTCTTAGTATCTTTTTATTAATGTATTGCTTTATGATATATATAATTAGTATATAGCAAATATGTGTTTCTGTACAATATAGTATTTTATCATATAGTCTCAGTACCCTTTTATTCATGTATTAATATGTAATATATTGTATATAGTAAATAGTGTTTCTGTACAATATATAATTCTGCCAAATATTCAATATGTATTTGCTTTTTTGTATCATGTAGAAGCATATGTATATTTATTATGTATATTAAAATATAAAGTAGTTAAAACATGCTAAGGGCTGTAGTATATTTTGTCACATGGATATACTATATTTTCATTCAGCTAATTCATTAAATTTTAGAGCAAATACTGTTGGACACCAAGGATAGAAATGCATTCTGAAACAGATGCAGTTTATATTATCATGGAACCTATAGCTTGTCAGGTTAAAGGTTTTAATCATTCTCCCAATTTTTAGATAATTATCTGATGTTTTTCTATTTTAAAAAATGTTGCAGACAAATACATTTATTCATTCTAAAAGTGGATTGGCATTAAGTCCACCCCTCCCAATTTACAAAAGGTTCTTTTTTTCTAGTTAAAATTTTTTTGAAGCTTGGTCTATAAGAGGTCATAGTAGTATATTTTACCAAGAAGGCCAAAACCCTGTATTTGAGTCTTCACTTCTAAATTCTTTAGCACCATTGTATATTATTTGCATTATTAACTAAAAGCATAGACATCGACAATAGAATGGCTTTTAGAAGCCAAGTAAAAAGACCTAGAAAATTAACAGTAATATAGATCTAAGAAATAGGTTTTTGTGCCTTTTGTATGGTATAGGATGTAAAATAGTGTGTAAGTAGCTAAAATACATAAAGTGTAAGTTGTGAGCTCTGCTGTCATATTCTGATGCTAGTGATTAAGAAAAGATGTACTTTGCCTTGTCTCTGTCTATGGGTCTGTTTACTCATTGAGGGATAGAGAAGAACAGGGAGACGGTGGTGGCAGAGTCTTCAGCTAGGTGGATTGCTAGTTGTATATACCATAACTCAAAGTGTTTATCAGGTCTTCTTGAAAAGTGCTATTTAAATACTGAATGACAGACTTTGGTATTTGACTCGATAATTTAAAAACTAAAAGTATATAAATACATTTTTCAAGTTTGCATTAATCCATGAAATTTATATGTATGCATATATAAAAAGCATCAGCAAACTTCAGTCCAATTTGTAGGCTTCCAAATGCTTAACTATAAGACTGTTTCTCTTCTTGAAGTAGTACAAATAATGTCTTTTTCTTTAGGAAATGGCAGCAGTGTCAGCTTTCCTTCAGCCAGGAGCACCTCGGCCATATCCTGCGCATTACATGGACACGGCAATCCAGACGTACAGGGATATCTGCAAGTAGGTGACTAGAATGTTTATGTTCTATCCATTTAGAGGTAAACTTAACACTCATATTGTTCCTAGGTATAAATGGTTTTTTGTTTTTCATGCTTTAAATTTAAACAAGCTCCTGAATCAAGTTAATACAGTTAGAGATAAGATTAGGTGATTTTTAAAACTAGTGTTTTATTACGTCCTTTCTCTTTCTATTTTGTTTGGGTTTGTGGTTAGGAATTTGTTATGTGTAATTCTGAGGTTATATGGTATAGTGAGGGTGATCTTTTTGTGTGGACATTTCTAACCTAAATTAACTGTTAAGCCAAGGGTTAGCCATTTTGAACTTTTTTTTGTTAAATAGGTAGAGCACAAAGAGTTAAATAGTAGTCCAGGGAAGAAAATGAAAAGTGTTTTATACACATAATGAACTCTGTCAGAACTCCATAGGAGTTAGAACTCACCACCTCTGAGGAGACTGATCCAGAAAGTGGTCAGAGGAGGTTTCATAGGATTTTTGAAGAATGGATCTGAAAGAAAGGTGGTTGGGATTTGACAGCCATGAAGACATTTCAGGAATTGTGATTGGCAGAAATAATGTTTTGGATGCATCATCGCTGGTGAAAGGGAATAGAGCCCTGGCTAGAGTACAGGGTGCATGTGAAATAGTGTTTTGTGGAAACCTCATTCTCATTTATTACTGTTATTGCTAAGCTGTAGTTATTTATGTAGTAGCAAATGGAGAATTCTTGAGTATTGTGTAGATCCTTTGACATAATAAAAGTTATTTTTCGGAAAGATTTTTCTGACTGTTCTATGTAGCATAGGTGGGTTGGAAGACAGATAAATAGAGGTAATTCATTCTCTTATAATATTAAGGAATAGGGATAATAGTAATAGCAGTGCGTTTACAACACAGTACTAATAATCATTAACATTTTTTGTGTGCCCACCACTTGCTGTTAGGCCAAAATAATTTACACACTTACTGAATTTTTGTAACAAATCTGTGAAATGGTGGGTACTGTTACTGTCTTCATTTACAGATTAGGAGAATGAAACTTAAAAAAGAGTTTAACTTGCCTTAGGGCTGCAGCTAATAAGTGATGGAGCCAGTTTTGGATCCCACCTCTTAAACCTTACAGTCTGTTCTAGAATGTATTTGGAGATTCTGGTGGCAGATACAGCCCTCTGTGAGAACACATGGTTACTGTGATGTATTAAAGTTTTACTGTAGTGCTAATTATATTTTTCTTGTCTTTTTTGTCTTTAGGAATATGGTATTGGCTGAGAGATGTGTATTGCTTAGTGCTGAAATCTTAAAAAGCCAAAGCAAATATTCAGAGGCTGCAGCTCTCCTAATACGGTTGACTAGCGAGGTACTGAAAATGTGTAGTGTTTACTTTAGTAATGTTTCATTAATTTAAAAAAATGTCTTATTTTTAAAAGTGTATGCAAAACATGAAAGTAGAAGGCAATTTCTTTTTAGGAATTTACAATATGGCTACTTATTTGTTGAATTAATTTTAAATGTATTTTAGAAATATTTTATGAATTTATTTCTCTATTTTAAGTCTACATTAACTACAAACATGTACATCTTTTATGAATTAGATTTTGACTTATGCATAGCAATATTGATCTACTTAAGTTCTTTTTTGGTTTTTAATTTTTTACTTTGAGTGTAGCTGACATACAGTATTAAATTAGTTTCAGGTGTGCAACATAGTGATTCAACTTCTGTATACATTAGGTTCTGCTCCCCACAGGTGTAGTTAACCATCTTTCACATACAACACTATTACAGGATCATTGAGTATATTCCTTATGCTGCCTTTTATCCCTGTGACTTATTCATTCCATAACTGGAGACCTCTTATCTCCCACTCTCCTTCACTCGTTTTGCCCATTTCCCTATTCCCTTCCCTGTGACAACCTAAGTTTGTTCTCTATATTTATAGGTCTGATTCTGCTTTTTATTATTCATTTGTTTTTAAGTTTCCACATATGAATGAAGTCATATGGTATTTGTCTTTCTTGGTCTGACTTGTTTCACTTAGTATAATACCACCTAGGACCATCTGTATGTTGTTGCAAATCGCAAGAGTTCATTCTTTTTTATGGCTATGAATGTTCTGTTATATATAGATACATAAACCACATCTTTTTTATCCATTTGTCTATCAGTGGACACTTGGGTTGCTTCCATATTTTGGCTATTGTAAGTAATGCTGCAATAAACATAAGGGTCCATATAGTTTTTAAAATCAGTGGTTTAATTTTCGTTGGGTAAATACCCACTAGTGGAGTTATTGGATCATATGATACTTACAGTTTAGTTTTTAGAGGAACTTCCATACTATTTTCAACAGTGGCCATAACAATTTGAATTCCCAGCAGGGCACGAGGATTCCTTTTTCTTCACATACTTGCCAATATTTATTATTTCTTTTTTATTTTAGCCATTCTGACAGGTCCAAGTTGATAATCTCATTGTAGTTTTGATTTGCATTTCCCGGATGATGGGTGATGTTGAGCATCTTTTCATGAGTTTGTTGGCCATCTGTGTGTCTTCTTTGGAAAAATGTCTATACAGGTCCTCTACCCGCTTTTTAATGGGATTGTTTATGTTTTGGTGTTAAGTTCTTTATGTACTTTGGTTATTAATCCCTTTTTGGGTGTATCATTTGCAAATATCTTCTCCCAGTCAGTAGGTTGCCTTTTTTGTTCTGATGGTTTCTTTCAACGTGCAAAAGCTTTTTATTTTTATTTAGTCCCAGTAGTTTATTCTTGCTTTTGTTTCCCTTTCCTTAATAGACATCTAGAAAAATGTTGTTAACAGTCAATGTCAGAGAAATTGTTGTATTATCTTCTAGGATTTTTATGACATTAGGTCTTTATATTTAGGTCTTTAATTTATTTTGAGCTTATTTTTGTGTATGATGTAAGAAAGTCGTCCAGTTTCATTTTTCTGCATGTAGTTTTCCAGTTTTCCCAGCACCATTTATTGAAGAGACTTTTTTCCCTGTTATATATTCTTGCTTCTTTTGTCATAGATGGATTGATCATATAAGGATGAATTTCTTTTTGGACTAGATCTACTCTGTTCCATTGGTCAGAGTGACTCATTTCTTGCCAGTCCCATGCTGTTTTGATTTTTACAACTTTGTAGTGTGTTTTATAATCTGAAATTGTGATACCTCTAACTTTGTTCTTTTTTCTCAAGATTGCATTGGGGTCTTTTGTGGTTCCATATAAGTTTTAGTATTGTTTGCCCTATTTCTGTGAAAAATGCAGTTGGTATTTTGGTGGGGATTGTATTGAATCTGTAGACTGCTTTGGAAGTATGGTAATTTTAATAATAGTAATAGTAATAATAATAGTAATTCTGATCATGGAATATCATTCCACTTATTTGGGTCATCTTCAATATCTTTTATCAGCATTTTATAGTTTTCAGAGTACAGCTGTGCCACCTCCTTGGTTAAGTTTATTCCTAGTGCAGTTGTAAATGAAATTATTTTCTTACATATAATAATATTTAAAGCAACATGTATGTGCATCATTATAATATTAAATTGATACTTAAAGTGAGTAATTATTAAGGAATTTTTAATCTTAGTTTCATTAGTATGAACTTGTAAAAACATCATCTTAAGCATTTAAAATAACCTTTGTTATGAATATTTTAGAAGAGGAAAAAGCAATCCATTTATAGTTGCTATTGAAAATTTACAGCAGATATTATTTTTATTATTTTGCATCACTAATAGGTATGTAATGTATTACTTTTCTACCCCATCTCCAAACTGGCCAACAGTATTTGCACATTTGCTTTAATCTCAAAGAATAAACATCTGATGTCAGCATGCCAGGTGGTTTAGGGTCAGATGTTTCTGACCTTGTTAACTCAAAGGTCTAGTTAAGGGGATGGATTGTTGGCTAGGGCTCAATTTCAAAGCTACTTCTATAGTATCTAACTTACTCTCTTCCTACTTTGAATCTGATTGGTAGTAAAAGCATCTAATAGATAAAATTTGGTAGGTAATACACCAATATTAAACAAGGGCAAAAGTGTGTTTTTAAAATTTTTTTTAAAGATTTATTTATTTTAGAGAGAGCAAGGGGGGAGGGACAGAGAGAGAGGGAACGAGAGAATCTCAGGCAGACTCTCCACTGAGTGTGGAGCCTGACATGGGGCCTGATCTCACAACTCCATCTCACAACCCTAAGATCACGACATGAGCTAAAATCAAAAGTCAGACTCTTAACTGACTCAGCCATTTGGGTGCCCCAAAGACTGTGTGTAGATGGAAAGTTCCAGAAGAGCCACCACCTCCTCCTTCTCCTCCTCCGTCATCATCTTCATCACTTACAACACGCAGTGCTCATCCCAGCAAGTGCCCTCCTTAATGCCCATCACTCATTTAGTCCATCTCCCTACCCATCTCCCTACCAGCAACCCTCAGTTTGTTCTCAATAGTTAAAAAAGTCTCTTCTGGTTTGCCGCCTCCTCTGTTTTTATCTTATTTTTCCTTCCCTTCCCCTATGTTCATATGTTTTGTTTCTTAAGTTCCACATATGGGTGAGATCATATGATATTTGTCTTTTTCTGACTGACTGACTTTGTTTAGCATAACACACTCTAGTTTTCATTCTTGTTTGTGCAAATGACAAGATTTCATTCTTTTTGATGGTGAGTAATATTCCATTGTATATGTACACCATAGCAGATGTTACTAAATTGTGTCAACTCTGGACCTATAAAGAATGGTAGTGATTTTTTTAATAAGTGTGGCTAAAGACAGATTTTTTATATGAATACCTGAGGAAAAAAACAAAAACAAAATCAAATACTTCCTTTGTTTGCCTTTTAAATGTTAATACACTCTGGTTTTAATCCTTGGATCACTATACTTTTTACTCTATACATTTTTTTTTTTTTTAAAGATTTTATTTATTTGTCAGAGAGAGAGAGTACACACAAGCAGGCAGAGAGGCAGGCAGAGAGAGAGGAGGAAGCAGGCTCCCTGCCGAGCAAGGAGCCCGATGCGGGACTCGATCCCAGGACCCCAGGATCATGACCTGAGCCGAAGGCAGCGGCTTAACCAACTGAGCCACCCAGGCGTCCCATACTCTATACATTTTTTGGGTGATCATTTCTTAGGGATGATTTTCACTCTTAAATCTATCTCCAACACTGACTTCTCTTTGAACTTTAGATTCGTAATGCGAGCTGCCTTTTAGACTTACTTATTTGGGTGCTTCCAAAGCAACTTCACAACATACCTATACTAAAGTCATAAACTTGCATATCTTGTTGATCATATCTTAAAATTATAACCAGCTAGTTTCTCATCTGCCAAGGCAGAAACTGAGATGTGCCTGTAGTCTTCTGTCAGTAATCCAGGTTTTTCTTTTAATTTCTTAAACCATGTTTTCTTTCTGTATCTCCAAATAATTTACTTCCCTTTCCACCTCCTCCGCCTCTTTAAATCCTTCCTCCTGCTGTCTTGGTTCATGTCCGTAATGTCCTTCTGGACTGTGGACCTTTTCCTCTTTGTTCCCTTGTCTACTAGTCCTTATATCAGTCATGTCCTTCTGATAGTCATCTTCAGTACCCCAGATTATCCTAAGTATCTATCTTCCTCTCTCCTATAATGCTGTAAGACCTGACTTGTCACATATTGGAAATTATATTTAAGTTCTTGAGGGGAGGAAATTGTGTTGTCTTCTGCATATTTATCCTCAGTGCCTGATACTGGCCTTGGCACATGGTGTGTAATTTACATGTTTGTTGAACTGAACCATTAATTATTCTAAAAGATTTCCGTAAGATAGCTAATTAGGTTAAGGGATGATATTAATAGTGTCAGGTAATTGATACTGCATGGACATTGACCAAAATGAACAGTTGCTAGACATAAATTATTTAGTAGAGCTGATTATAGATTCTTGAGTGTGTTTATGTTTTGTATTGTAATAAATAATCTTAATTTCAGTTTGAATATATTGCTGTTTTTGAATCAAGGAACTATCATAGCTTCTTGGCCTTTTGGCTAAGATCAAGTGCAATCTAAGGACTATCAGTGAATGTAAAGGCAATTTATGGTTTTAGGAGTTTGAATAAAAATTATTTGAAGCAAATTCTTCTGTCTGCATTGCAACCTTGTATTTTCTGTCATTATTCTTTTTTCCTTTCCAAGTTTGTTTTCACTTTTCAAACCTGGATGGTTTGTTTTGTCATCAAATTTGAAGAAACTTATTATAATCGTTGTTTTGGGGGTGAGAGGTGGGATGAGTGGTGGTACATTTCCCTAGAAATTGTCATTCCTGTGGTTTTTTTGTGCTATACCTTTCAGATAAATTGAAAGTAAAGATTACTGGGTATAGTGTGTATAAAATTATGTTAAATTTTAACTACTAATTGTATTTTTGTATGCATTCTATCAATTAAAAAGGCTTATAATATGTGAAAAGTGCACTTGCTTTGTGGATAGGGAACGGAGTTACATACTCTTGATATTAGTGAATTAGATTTCCTAGGTTTTTGATAGCACTGTTTTGGAAAAGATAGCTATGAGGTCTGGGTGCACAGAATTGTACTTTGGCTTTATTTTTTGGACTGTAAATTTATAGGCAAGTGGATCTTATTCATGTTATGTGGTGGGATTCTCAGGATGACAGAGCAAACCCAAGTAATGATAAAACACGTCACAGTCACCACCATATAGGACAGTATGTTTGAATTTGGTGCTTAAGATGTGATACTTTTTCCCTGCTGTGTCTGTTTCTGTGCTGAACATTTATTCTGGTCTTAATAGCCCCTTTGTCTGTTACTGCATTAAAACACAGTAAATGAGTTTTTTTTACTATTGGGGGTAGTAATAGCAATTTTTACAAGTTTCTCCACCTTGGGAGGAACTGTTCCTGTGGTGAACTGATCAGCTCATAGCATCTTTCTTACTAACTTCAGTTACACAAGGAAAAAATTTGAAAGCCATCCTTGAGATTTGATTTATTTAAGTCTGTGCAACCAGTGCCCACATCCATTGTGTTTTTATGGAAGTATTTATTGAATCCTCTACCTCAGATGATTCCCCCTCCCCGATATTTATCCTCATGTTTCAAGTTAATGTAGCAGTTTTTAAAATTATCTCTTGGGTTACAGGCAAAGTTCATAGGCTGGAATTCCTGTTGAAATAGTATCACAGATTTTTTTTCTTAGCTCTTTGTAGAGCATATGTAATAGACTTGTCATATCATAGATATGAATTAACACTAAAATAAAACTTTATTCTTCAACTCATTAAAAGCCTCTGCTTTCTAGATAATACTGTCACTTTGTGAAATTCTTTCATTTTTCTTCCATCAACACTGAGGGCAGTTGTCATTTTTTTTCAGGGCTATTTTTTGGTTTAAAGCAATATATTTTCTACTGTAGGTGTCACTGTAAGAGACAGGGACTGCAGAAGAACAAAGTTGCAGGAGTCACGGGAGTAGGGCATTCAGCTCAGCAAATCAGTTCTTTCTCAGACAACTGCCATATGGATGCAAGAGTGAAATTTTACTTCAGCTGAAATGATACATGCTATGGACCTCCTGGTCTCCTAAATTGGTCAGCCCTTGAGTACTAAATTTGACAGTGCTGAGGGTTTACTGTGCTGGTCTCAATTAGATTGTACATTAGAATCGTTTATATGCCATCGAAGATATCTAAGGCATGTTCCTTATCTTAATTAGAATGCCCAGGATTGCTGCCCTTCCAAGTTTTCTAGTTTAATGAAGCCTCATAAGCAATTAAAAAAATATGTATGTATTTATGCTCTATATCTGTATGTGACTGCATGTGCTTGTGTATACATACTAGGAATAAATTTATAGCACTTTAAGAAAAAGACTGAAATGCTATTGAAAAGCCTAAATAAAATTTGGAAACAGAAGAAGTATTTAGAGGAAATTACCTGTTCCAAATATTAAGTTGTATTATAAGGCTACAGAAATTAAAACTGTTTACAGTGATAAGACAGAGTAATGGAGTAGAATGAGATTTTAAATATAACATATAATTAGGTGTCATTTAAAATTAGTGGAGAACGTTAGGTTATTCACTAAATGGTATTGTGACGTCTAGCTATTTGGAGTTGGATTCCTAGCTTACTTGCTACATGGTAATATAATTATAGCTTGATTAAGTTATATGAAAAAATGAAACATTTATATACACCAGAATATATAGGAAAGCATTTTTTAAAAAGTCTAGGAATAACATTCTTTCATAGTTTGACGCAGTATCTTGAAGCTGTAGAGGCAAAAGTTAGTATGCTTGAAAAAACTCATTCATGTCAAAACTGGGAAATACTATTTGCAAATGTATGACAAAGGCCTAATACTGATTAAGTGTACAAAGGGCTCTTACAAACCACATAATCACAAAAACCCATTCACAAAAGAATATAAATGATCAATTCACAGAAAAAATACAAAGAGCCTTAAACGTATGAAGAGATTACCACCCTTACTATTAAATGTATGTTGAGGAGCAAAGTGTCATCTTTTTTTAATGAAAGAGGTAAAAATTTTTTAAAGTAATTTTTGGCTGAGTAAAGTGGAAAACATATACTCTCATTCTCTTGAATGAGATTATATATTGTTACTACATTTTTGGTAGCAGTTTGGCTCTGTTGATTAGAATTTGAACTGTATATATAGCTTTCAGTAACTGAGTGGTTCTGCTTCCAGGAATGTGTCTAATAAAAATATATAATTACTCAAAAATGGTTTTATAAAGATGTTTATCAAAGCACTTTTTTATAGTAACAAAAGTAGTAAAAGTATGATATTAAATTAGTCAATATTAATTAATAGCAATACTAAATTAGTCAATTGAGACCTATTAACAAATTGTGGAATAGTTATATAACAGAATACAGTGTAGCTTTAAAAGAAATAAGTATAGATGTCTTAGAAGGATGTCCTTGATACTATATTAAGTCCAAAAAATGAGATAAAGAATATTCTGTATGAAAAATTATGTTTATTTTTAGAAAACTATATATATTTGACATAAAAGCACAAATATAGAGAGGGAGAAATGACACCACCACCACGCTGGTGATTGTAGTTAGTCTGGCAAGTTAGATGAGGCATGGAATGGGGCAGAAAGATGTTCACCTTTTTTTTTTCTTCAAGCATTTATTCTTTAAGGAAAAAAAATTATTTTTTAAAGAAGAAAACATTTTCCTAAAAATGAAAAATGCACTCCCTCGCTCCCTTAACCCTTGGATAAGAACTGTTTGTCAATTGTACATTCCTGATTTTCCCACTTAACTAGGTTTTGGATCTTACTTGGACAGAAACATTTGATCATTAAGTTTTTGTCATAGGGGAGTTGAACTAGGTAATAATATCTACCATTTACTGAATGCTTTTTAGATTGTTTCCTCAGATCTGTTTCTACTCTAATTTTGTGATTGCTGCAAAGATGAGTTATAATAATCTATGATCTATGAGCACTTTTTTGATGTAACTATAATTTGTTGACATTATTGCATTTAAAGTAAATGTTTTCTGTTTTCAACTCTCCCTGGGGAAAATAATGGCAGCAGAACACATGGAAGGGCATGGTAAGTTCAGCTTGAGAATAGCTGAAAACCTAGAGAAAGTTTTGGTGAAAATGTTGTTGATACTTGATCAGCACCCTTCACTACTTTCTCTGTTATTTGTAAAGTGGTGATGGCTCTTTCATTTGAAAGGTTGTCCTTATGAATGAGGATGTAAATGTAGTATGTGGTTTTTGTAGACACTAATGTAAGAGTCCCTTGAAGTGGAAACTAATTTGAGTTGTACCATTTACTAATAATGCTAATAGCCGGGATAATCTTTGAAGGGGAAACCTTCTGAACTTCTTAATGAAAAGCAGTCACTTTGGTATTCTTGAATTAAGCAAAAATTGAAAATTGCTTTTACATACAGTAAACTTAATAGAGGATAAAGCAGAGATTAGATTATTTCATAATCTACATACATTCTCTTTTATTTTCCCCTTTTTTCTTGGGTAAATGGAAATATGCTATTGGATATCTCAGATCAATTTCCTGAAGAAATTGTGTGAATCTGTTGTTTTCTGTGCTCTCCTTTCTGGTTTGTCTTTAATCAGTATATCTGTATTCTCAGTTTATGTACTTTTTTTTTTTTTTTTTTTTTTCCATTTGAAAAGGGATTGCATTTCTTTAGAGATTTATTATACGCTGCATATTATAACCAGACATTTGGCTTTATGTAAAACAAAAGGAAATATTTAATAGTAGGGACTTTTTTGAAGGATTTCGAGAAAAATTTGTGCTTACTGGAAGAAAGAATCATCAAGATTGGATTGCCCTTTGATTTCTGCCCTCAAATACTCTTATGCTAAATAGTGAATATGCTATATATTATTTTTAGAAAGTAAATGGTTTTTACCAGTTATCTTTTTGCTTTTAATTTTGTGAAACTAACCTTATTTTTTTTTTAAACATTCAATAGGATTCTGATCTTCGAAGTGCACTTCTTTTGGAACAGGCGGCACATTGCTTTATAAACATGAAGAGTCCCATGGTTAGAAAATATGCATTTCATATGATATTGGCAGGCCATCGGTTTAGTAAAGCTGGGCAGGTGAGTGTATTTTCTTTAAAAAAAAAAAAGTAATTATTTTAATTTTTGTTATTATTTATTTTATAAATGTTTGCCATTCATCAATTTTTTATGATTTTAAAATTAATTTTAAAAATGGAAGCAAATTTTGTTCTGAGGTAATGTGTTGTATTGGTAAGGGCATGAGATTTGGATTTAGATAAATGTGGGTTTTAATTTTGATCTGCTCACAACTTGACTTGGGTTTAAGTTACTTCTCTGAGCCTCAGTTTTTGTATTTATTTTGGGATTTTGGAGTTTTGCCCAAATTTTTGTGGGGATAAAACAAATCATACATATGAAGGGCTGGATATACTGAATGCATTTAAGCAATTTTAATTATCCTTTACAGTGGTTGGGCTCTCTGCTTCAGTTCTGGTCTTCTGTTATTTCTCAGAGTGCCTTATAATGATATTTACTAAATATTTAATGAGTAGAAATCCTGTCTCTCTTTTCCCTGGAAGCAGTTGGGTTGGAGAGATCTTTATTATTTTAGATCGATTCTCCAGCCCCAGTTGCCCCTTTAATTATTAGTTGGAGGGAGAATTGTTAGAGGCAGAGTGGTAGCAGCAGTAAGTCATGGTTTACTGTAAATATAGATAAGTAAGTATGGATTGAAGAATCATCTCTGAATTCCTGGAACTATACAAGCTTAGTATGTACCGTAAAACCATAGTCTTACCTCTTAAGGAGTTTTTTATATCATAGGGAAATACGAGGACTTAAAAAAATTTGGTTAATAATGAATTTTTATGAACATACTTCTGTTTTTCAAAGTCTGTGCTAAACAAACATGTCAGTATTTTAAATTATATGTTATTAAAACGGTGCAAAGAAACCAAAGCATTCAAAAATTACTCTCAATTTCATGTGAAAATGCCATGATTTTAAAAAAGTATTTCAAGATTGGGTTCCTCCTTCTATTTTTGGAAACTGGCAAGTTAGAAAATAGGTGAATTTGCTTTATATTAGATACAAAACTATAAAAATATTTCTAAAATTAAATATCTTTTTAATATATCAATTTATAATAATTGATACACTCCATCGACTAGAATTTCTCAGGTTCTAGAGGGGAACAAAATTTTAAAGTATTATTTCTCACAGCTCTTTTTCCATAGTAAATGCAAATGCATCTGAAACATGTTATCCCATTGTTTATTGTCATTTAAAAATGTTTTATTCAAAATGTAATAAGCATGTGGTTCCCTTTGCTTGGGAGGAAAATTAAATACCCCATTAGGAATGGTCCATTGTCTCTTATTAAAAATAAGTCATCCTTTTCCACATCTTTGTCCACTTTTATGAATGGTTTCATTTATGAACATGATGATGTCATTGGAATTGGAAACAACCACTCATATTTCATCTTCTGAGATTATAGGACATGTTACTTCTAGGAAATACATGCAAATTAAAAATACTACCTTTGTAGTAGGTTGACATACATTTACTATTTGGCTCATTAATCATCTTTTTTTTTCTTTAAGATTTTATTTATTCATTTGAGAGAGACAGGGATAGCACAAGCAGGGGGCGGCAGAGGGAGAGGGAGAAGCAGACTTCCTGCTGAGCCGGGACCCCCCCCCCCCAACATGGTGCTTGATCCCAGGACCTGGAGATCATGACCCAAAGCCAAAAGCAGATGCCTAACCATCTGAGCCACCTGGGCACCCTCTTAGTAATCATCTTTAACTCTAGTTATCTCGTGGAGTTAGTGATTCCAGGGTACCTAGTTCTGTATTTTGTGACCATTCTGTATATAACCCTGCATCCAGAAAATCTCTTTCTCAGACAGTATATAGAAACTAAAAGTTTAACTAGAAATGCTCTTTTGTTGGAAAAATAAATATATGTCCTATTGTAGTTGGTCAAGAACAGTATCTTCCTTGGAAGGTGGGACATAGAACAAAAATGGTTGTCAGTGAGGACAAGTTGTTCCTCAGAAGCAGCACTTTTTATGACATTTCCATTAAAATGTGTGTTGTTGGCTGAGATTAGAGGATGTTAGAGAAGATTATGTGTATATAGAAAGGCCATTTCTCAGTCCTCTCTGTTTGAGAGTTTGTGCCAAATTGCTTTTCTTGTCCCCAGCATTTTTTAATAGTTCCTTTTTTTACCGTTAGTTTTCCAGTAAGAATTATCAACAGGTAAAAGGAATTTAAAAAAAGGAATTGGCATTTCCAAAGATTAAAATTGGTAAAAATAATTGAAGAAAGTGCTAGAGAGGGTGTATGTGTTTGTGTCCCATATACCCCTAGACACAGTATACCCCTATTTCAATTTTTACTTTAAAAGGCAGACTTTAAATCCTTGTTACCTTTTAGATCTCTTTAGATGCTTTTCCAAGAAATCGTTAAAATGCACTTGAACTCAATATTTTGACATATTATTTCTTGTATCTCAGTTTTTAAGACTCAATGTTTGTGTTCCTTTTTACTAAAAGAAGTATGGAGATCAAGAAATATCACTTAAAATTTTTTTGAAACAATCTCAAACTTATAAAAAAGTTCTAAGTACAGTTCAGAAACTTTACCTGAGTGATTTGATAGTTATCTACCTGGTGCCTCATTACTCCCAAATATTTCAGGACGTATTTCCCGTTTTCTAGAAACAAGACTTTTTCTCCTATATAACATAATACAGCAATCAAATCAAGAACTTAATACTGATACAGTATCACTAGCTAATCCAACCAATGTCCCATAAATATCCTTTATAGCATAAGGATCCTGTTCAGAAGGATCCTTTGACATTATGACCTTGATACTTTTGAAGATTACAGGCCAATTATTTTTATAGAATGTCTCTCAATTTGTTTGGTGTTTGGTGTTTCCTCACAATGAGATTCAGATTGGGTATCTTTGTAGGAATATCACAGAAGAGAGACTGAGTTCTTAAATTGCATGCTATTAAGTGGCAGATGATTTTGATTTGCTTTAATTTTTTACCAGGAAAACATTAAAAAAAAAACAACAAAACAAAAAAAAAAACAAGCAGTTCTGGCTCTACAGGATACAAAGTTGTAATCTACCCTGGAGAGGGGAGTTAGGTACAAGAGTATACTCTGAAGCAGGGTTAGTGGAGTGAAGCCTCTTCCTTCGTACCAAATCCCAGTTTTAAGATAGAGGTTGTCTGAGTTCAGAGGGTGTCAGTAATAGGCAATTAATGCCAAATATCTGCTCACAAGTGTGGCAGAATGTAGCAGTGGGCAAAAGAAAAGAATATACCATACTCTTACTACCAAATGAAATCGTAGTTTAGTTAGCATTCAGCCCAGTGCAGTGGTATAGAGATGACCGTAACACAATCAGTAAGATAGTTCTCAGTTATAAAATAACAACCTAATTTATGATTCTGTATGCTACTCTCTGAAAACTCCCAGATGGTTTTTCATAAAGTCATGATTATTTTTGACATCTTAGTCTTCCTGCTCTTGGACAAAGCAGTCACTTGCCTGCTTCAGGACCTCTTATTTTTTAGTAATAATTGCAAAGGGGTCTTCATAAATGTTAGTTTCATTGTTTCATCATTCTAGTCTTTGTTAGAAGCACCAGTTACCAGGTTCGTGATTATGTATGTGTTTACTTTTTCTAGTTCAAGAGAAATTTGGATTTTAATACTTTTTGTTTATTTTCTTTCAGAAAAAGCATGCTTTACGCTGTTACTGTCAAGCCATGCAAGTTTACAAGGGAAAAGGCTGGTCTCTTGCAGAGGACCATATTAACTTCACTATTGGCCGCCAGTCGTATACCCTTAGGCAACTGGACAATGCTGTGTCTGCTTTTAGGCATATTTTAATCAATGAAAGTAAACAATCTGCTGCTCAACAAGGGGCCTTCCTCAGAGAGTATCTTTATGTTTACAAGGTGAATACTTGTTTTTAGTAGTAGATATTAAAATTTAAGTCATTATTTTTAATAATAATAAAAAAAACTCCTTTAGTAGGAGTTCAATAAAATGGTTTTCTTAGAATTTATGTAATTATGTGCCATAATAAAATGTGGCATTATGCCCTTCGGCCATAGATCTGAGTTCCATTGCCCTTCTACAGATCTTTAAAAGGGAATTTTAATATTCCATAAACATCTGATCTGTGCCTATTCTTGGAACTTGAAAAAAAAGGAAGAGATGCCGTGACTTTCTAGGCTCCTTCATTATTATTTTTTTTTGAATCATAACAAATTTTATGACATATTGGGTCCTCATACCATCCTTTGGAAAAAGTACATTCCTTTCTTTTCCCTATGAAAGATGAAAAGGTATGTGACTATGGGAAGTGGCCATATTATAGTCTAACCCAGAAAAATTCATAGGAAGGAAAAATACTTCACTGAGACAGGAGGTTAGAAAATACAAAACATTGTTTTAGGGAAAAACTTACTTTAAAATTTTTTAAGTTTAGAATTTTTTCAAATTTAAAAATTTTTTCTTCAAGATTTGTGAATAATGAATATCTTATCTATCCTGCAGAAAATAATGCTTTCATTCTTTATTAATTTGAGATCAAATGGGTTAGAATTTTGACAGATAGGATGCTGTAAAGAGTCACAGGAAGTAAAGTGCATACAATAGTATTTGGAAGTTTTCACATCCAAAGAGAGCCAATTAGCTGAGGAACTTTAGGAAGATTCTCTTGGCTAGAATAAATGTTATTTAAAAGTTTATGGCTGATATATTAAGTAAAACTAGTAATTATTTTAATATTCTTGCTTAACATATTTTTAATTCCTTACATATTAAAAAATGAGAAGGCAAATATAAAGAAAGTGGAGTTTTCTCAAAAAATTCTTCTTCTGTATTTCTCCTAGAATGTAAGTCAGCTATCACCAGATGGTCCTTTACCACAGCTACCTTTACCGTATATTAACAGTTCAGCAACACGTGTTTTCTTTGGCCATGACAGACGACCAGCGGATGGTTTGTAAATTTTATTTGGCCTTATTGCATAGTGACTATTTTTTTAAGTGTTTTTTTTCTTTATTTAAGAAATGATGTTATAATTGCTAAAGCATATTTGAAAATAAATAACTCTGTACTGTATCACTTACCATCCTGCCAACTGAAGATAACCAGTACTTCAGGGTTTTCCTTCCAGCTCTAAAAGCTAAATATAAAAACAAAATAGCTACAATTATAATGGGTTTTCTCACATAGTCTTACTGAACATTTTTAATGGCTGTAAGATACTTTATTCAATACATATAAATGAAGTACTTTAATATTTGCTTTAATATTTGCTAATAGTTGGACTGTTTCCTTCTTTTCCTTATATAAAGTTATGTTTGATGGACATTTTTGTGGATAAAACTCTTTTTTTTTAAAGATTTTTATTTTATTTATTTGACAGAGAGAAAGAGAGAGAGCACAAGCAGGGGGAGAGGCAGGCGGAGGGAGAGGGAGAGGCAGGCTCCTTGCAGAGCAGGGGAAGCCCGATATAGGACTCTATCCGGGGACTCTGGGATCATGACCTGAGCTGAAGGCAGTGGCTTAACCCACTGAGTCACCTAGACGCCCCTAAAACTTGTTTTCTTAACTTTTTGTTATAGAAATTTCAAATATACATAGTAGCAGAGAACAGTTGCCAGTATTCTGTTCTTCTTGTAAGACTTTTTAAAATACAGGCTTATTTTCTTAGGATTGAGCCTTAGAATGGCGTACTGAGCCAAAAGTGTAAATATGTTAAAGTAAACTTTGGAATTCTAAGCATTCTTATATTTGAACTTATTAATATGTTTCTCCTTGAGATTTAGTATAAAATTTAAAAATATTTATCAGTGGGTGCCTGGGTGGTGCAGTTGGTTAAGTGTCCAACTCTTGGTTTCAGGCTGGGTTGTGGTCTCAGTGTCCTGGGATCATGCTGTGTGTTTGGGCTCTGTGCTCAGTACGGAGTCTGCTTGAGACTCTCTCTGCCCTTACTTGTTCCTCTCTCTCTCTAAAATAAATAAATAAATCTTTAAAAAAAATATATATGTATATTTATGAAAATGTTTATGGCAGGATTGGTTTTAATAGTAAAAAATACTAGAATGATAGAGGAGATGAATTGATAAATTTTGGCATATTTATGTAATGGATTCATGCTGTAGGACATGAATGAAATTGTTCTACATGTTTCAGTATGGATAATACACCATAATGTTGAGTGAAAAAAGTTACAGAATGATCAATCAAATGTAATTCCATTTATATAAATTTCTAGTGTCAAACCAATTCATACTATGCATACATTGTTTATGTATACACTAATATGTGGCAAAGTAAAAAATATGGATGAAAAAACTGTATTTCAGTTTTGGAATAGCTCTGGCAAGAAGTGCTAGTGGAGATGAAGGAGAGAAATAGGATTTGGGAGGGTTACACAGAGGACTCTAATTATTTGTAACATAAAGAATATTTGGGATTTTATGACAAACATTGACATTTTGTTAAATTTCAGTGTATAAATATTTGTTATTCTCCGTGTGTTTCTGTATGTTTGAAGTATTTTATATGAAATTGTGAAATATTAAGAAAAATATATTCTTTCAGTGTTAAGAAGAAAAGAACAAGAATATTATAAGTCAAGTTCCATTTAGGCTAGGGTTAGTAAGAGAATATTTTTCTCTCAGGTAATTAAACAGGCACGAGTGAGTGTATATGTATATATATTTATTTGGCTACCTTGGATTTTTATTTAAAATATGTCTCATTTGAGGGCAGGTGTTAGTATACATGTGCTTAATTGTGACTTTTTTTTTTAGGTGAAAAGCAAGCAGCCACTCATGTAAGTCTTGATCAGGAGTATGATTCTGAGTCCTCTCAGCAGTGGCGAGAACTTGAAGAACAGGTTGTAGCTGTGGTTAACAGAGGAGTAATTCCAACCAATTTCTACCCCACACAATACTGTTTGAATAGTTACTCAGATAACTCAAGATTTCCACTGGCAGTTGTAGAAGGTGATATACTTGAATTTTTATTCATGGTTTTTTGTTTGTTTTACTTACAGCAGATAGACTGGAAGGCATGAAAAAATAAATTTGGAAACATAACTTAGTGAGCTGCGTGTATAAAACTAGGCATTGTGGGCTCTGATACTGGTACATATAGTGTGCTATTGGAATATACAAAGAGAATGACATTTGTTAGCACATAGAAATTGGAGGGAAATCTTCTAGAGGAAGTCTTTTTTTTTTTTTTCTTAAGATTTTATTTATTAGAGAGAGAGAGCATAGAGGGAGAGTGAGAGGGAGAAGCAGATTTCCTGCTGACCAGAGAGCCTGATGTGGGGCTTGATTCCAGGACCCTGAGATCATGATCTGAGCTTAGGCAGCCGCTTAACTGACTAAGCCACCCAGGCTCCCCTAGAGGAAGTCATTTTAAAACTGAATCCATGGACATGTACAAGGTGGTAAGGGATAGTCTAGGCAGAAATACAGAGCTGTGAAAGTAAGGTGTGTTTAGAGAATTGAAGCATAGGGTAATAGGTGGGATTTGTTAGTTATTAATTTAGGCCTTTCTTTTGTAGAACCAATAACAGTGGAAGTGGCTTTTAGAAATCCTTTGAAGGTTCCACTTTTGTTGACTGATTTGTCATTGCTGTGGAAGTTTCAACCCAAAGATAGTAGTGGAAAGGATAATGAAGAAGTTAAAGAACTAGTAAGTTATTAAAAGGTATTTGTAATAAGCATGTTTCAGTAATAGTTGCTAACATTTCAATTTTTTCTGTTCAGTGAGCTATACTTATTCTTTTTTATGCTTATTTTCCGTAGTTATAAAAAGTATGACATACACTTATTGTTGCAAATTGAGTGTACAAAGAATATAAAGAAGAGTAAAACTGTCTTCTCAATATTTAGAAATAACCACTTTAATGCTTTTCTGTATCTTCCCAGTCATTTCCATTTTTAAATTTTCTCTCATATATGGGATTCTTTCATATTGCGTATGTTGTTTTTTTTATTGTGTTGATTCATATGCATATTTTGATAGTAAAATGTCTCAATATTTCATTTCTGTATAATATTCCACCGTGGATGACCTGTAAGCTCCTCTAGTATCTCTCCACTGATAGTTGTTGTAGAAGTTTCCTTTTGTTTACTATCATCATCATACAATGGTAAAAATTTGTGTTTATAGTATTTTATCCTGATGATTTCTATAGTAAAGATTCCTGGGCATGAAGTTAAAACATTTTAGGGAATAAGTATTTTAGTACTCTATTAGTTTCCCAAAAGGTCATACCAATAGGCTTTTCACTAACAGCACATGGGATTGCATATGTCATCTTTGCTGCATTAAGTGTTCTTACTTATTAAAAAAAAAAAAAAGCTTACTGATTCAATAGGTAAGAAAAATGCTTTTTTGTTATTTTCCATTTCATTCATTAATTTCTGGTGAAGTTGAAGTTCTTGTATTTCCTTTTTGTGGATTGTCTTTATATATACATTATCTGTTTCTTTTCTTAGTCATTTCTGTTAATAAGCTGTTTATTTGAGATAAGTTATTTTTGAAACAGCAATGACTTGAATAAATATTTTGTTACCATACTGATTGTATGTATGTACATAATATGTACCATACTGATTGTATGATTATAACAAATAACTGGGATGGTACATTTTTCACCCATTTATTAGGTTATTCACCAATATTTACTATATAACTTTTACTTTTTTTATACTACCTTGCTATATACTTTAGAAATGTGGTAAATGTTATTTTGGGAAATATCTGGGAAATATCTGGGAAATATCCCAACATTTTGGCACTGATTTATGGAGGGAGAACTTGAAAGAAGATGTATGTCATACTAACTTTAGTATAAATTATTTCTCTTGAAGTATTTTGATATTTAAGGATTGCCTTATATAAAGTCTTGTCGGTTAAGTCCATTAAAGGTGTTTTGTGATTATTTATACTCATTGTGAATAGTTTGAAAGATTGAGATTTTGTAGGCTCATACTCTGACTGGAATTTTAGCAACCTCTTGAATTTTTCTAATGTTTTTTAGATGCCTAGAATATAAATTAGAAGTCTATAAACTGTTTACTCTTGGGAAAGTTTTTTTTAAAAGATCCATTAGCTTTTTAAGTGTATTAGTCTGTGTACTGCTAGATTTTAAAGGAGGTTTATTAAAATTGAGTGAAAATTTTCATTTTGTATAATTAAGTTATACTTTTTCCTGTAAGTTTCAAACTCTTTGGATTTCTTCATGAGCTTCTGCTGATGGATTAAGATGCTGACCTGGAATTTAGGGAAATGTAATTTTTATTTATTGTGTGAAGTAACTAACTTCATGGTAAAAGTAAACCAGTGTTTATGAGGACCAGCTTTAGCCCAAGTGTAAATTAGTTAACTCTGCTTTGTTACATGACCTCTTACACAAGTCCTTGAATTGGAGGACACAGGCTTTTTTTGCTCTCTCTTACAGCCCTTATTGGCTACCAGTCTTTTGTGTGTCTTGTTTAGGTGTCATTACTTTTTTTATAATTGGCTAATTTGGAAAATGAGGCTAATCAGAGTAAAAGATGGAGAAATTTGTTCTGATTGCAAGATTAAGTGTCCATTTCAGCCACTGTTGATGATTAGTAACTGAACTTTTATTTGTTGAAGTTTTGTCCTCTTGGTGGCTGCAACTTTGAGTAGCTCACTTACCACCCTCACTTGAATTGGACTGAATGAAATGAAAAAATGTATATAGCACGCATTCTGCTACTGCGTGGCTTTACTCCAGGTGTGAAAGTTTGCTTATTGCTTAGCACATAGGAAGAACCTAATAAATGCTAACTATAATTATTGTTATTGTTCTTAAGTATTGATGTATAGGAATGTTAATATTCTGGTACTTTATTTATTGGAGTGTATATTTTACAAAATAATTTATTTTTCAGGTAACAGGTGAACCTGTAATGATTGGAACCGAAGTTATTTCAGAATTTTTAATTAATAGTGAAGAATCTAAAGTGGTAACTATTTTATTGTTTTTTTTGTCTTAAGCCTTTCAAAAAGTAAGATGCAAACAAATTTAAAAATCAATTCAGTTTATTTTATAGCCTAGTTTTCTTAAAAGCTAAAATTTGGAAGGTTAGAAAACAGGAATTGCATAAGAGGAAATTGGTGGAAAGAGTAGATTTGCAGAGGTCTTTGGTTTGTTAATTTCCAAAGAAGCCTGATGAAAACTTTTTGCTTTTTTTGGAGGTGGTCAGTGTGGTAATTTCATGTAACATTTGCTTGACCAGAATATTTTGTTTTTTTGTTGACTTGAAGTGTTAATGAAGATCCAAGCCTGTATCTTCTTTTGAAGAAGATGCTTTTCAAAATAAGAAATTAATTGATTATTCAAAAGTTTAGGTCATGAGTTTATATTTTTACAGTATTGCAAAATTTAGGTATTGCGCTATTTAAGATATTATGAAAACATAATAAGAGTGGCTTAAATATCTCCACAGGCAAGACTAAAGCTCTTTCCCCATCACATAGGGGAGCTGCATATTCTGGGAGTTGTTTATAATCTTGGCACTATTCAGGGCTACATGACAGTAGATGGCATTGGTGCTCTTCCTGGATGTCACACAGGTAAAACTATAGCATTACTAAACTGATACAAAACTAATAATTAAGTCTCCGTAAATAAAGGAATGAAAATTAAGTGTTTTAAATATAGGTTTAATGTACCTTAACAAAGGCACTTAGGTTATTTGGGTTATTTTAAACTCTGCCATTGCTGCAAAAATAAACAAATTTATTCCCTTCTAATGTATTTTGTATGTGTAAAACAAATAAATCCTAATGAGAAATTAATCCACATATAGGGGTGTGGTTAAACATAAAAATAAAATACACTTAATTCTTTGATTAACCGTGCCACTCAATAATTGTTTAGGATTTTTCTATAAATAATCTGAAAGCTATAGTATTTAAGCTAAATTGGTGTCATTTAACACATCAAATTATTTTAGGGCATTGATTGTCTTTTGTTTCAGGAAAACATTCCTTGAGTATGTCAGTCCGAGGGAGACAGGATTTAGAAATTCAAGGTCCTCGACTTAACAATACTAAAGAAGAGAAAACATCTATTAAATATGGTCCTGATCGACGTTTAGATCCCATTATCACAGAGGAAATGCCGCTCTTGGAGGTATTTCACTTTTTAAAATTTCATGGATTAATAAATTATCTATAAGGTCATAATATTTTCAGTCTATTAATTTTAGACTTTGAAGTTACTTATACTACATTGAATCATACTTTTTAATTATTATTAAGCTAGGTTAAATAGATCTAATTCACAAAGAAAAATCACAACCAGGTTATAATATATAAACCTCAGATTATTAATGGAAATTGTGAAAATACATTTAAGAAACACTTTATTAAAACCAGTGACTTTGTTTATTAAAATTAATGGCTTTTTTGGAAAGGAGAGCCTGCTTCTCCCTCTCCCACTCCCCCTGCTTGTGTGTGAGCTCTCTCTCTCTCTTTCTCTGTCAAATAAATAAGTAAAATCTTAAAAAAACAAAAGTAGAAGAGCAATCCTCTTTGAGTCCCCATGGTGTAAGCATTATGTTGTGTGTATGTTGTGTATATAGGCATTATGTTGTATATATTATTCAGTGAGACTTGTGTGGTAGACATTTGATTTGTGTCCAGTCATTCACCGTTAACCGATAAAACCATAGTGAATGACCTTATGCTTATCATTTTCTACTCACACACTCACAGCTTCAGGATAAATTAGTGGAAATGAGAGTCCTGAGTCTTAATCTTATTTGCCATTTAAATTTGAAGCTGTCACCAAAAGGACTTTTAGCATCTGTGTGTTTGAAGTAAAGGCTAGATATACTGCTTATTCTTAAAGAGCCAATATTTAGTAAAATTTTTGTTCTGAAGGTACATTACAGAGTATCTACACATGATGCATCACTATTCTGCTAATTCCAGCACCCTTCCCATTTTACTAATGCCTTAGCCTTGACGGTATTCATGTGTCTGCGTATTTTACTGTGTCTTTGTAGTACTCTTTCAACTGTTTTTGACATATTATCTCAAAATTTACATTCCTTCACAAATTTTAACTTATTTGACTAAATTTATTTGACACTGGCTAAATCAGTACATAGTCAGTGTCTTTAATATAACCCTATGCCTGTTTTTTTTTTCCTTCTTAACCTGTGTTTTAGATTTCTACATTAATTCCTTATTTTCTCATACCTGTTTTTAAAGCTTCTGATGTCTGCAGAATTTATCTGCTTCTTAAGACTGTGGCCATAGTGAATATCCATTCAAATTTAGATTAAGAAGAATAGGTATTTCTGGGGATGGGTCAGTTGGTTAGGTGTCTGCCTTCTTCTCAGGTTGTGGACCCAGGGTCCTGGGATTGAGCCCTGTGTTGGGGGCTGCTTTTCCCCGCAACCCCCATGCTCTCTTGCTCTCTCTCTCAAATAAATCTTTAAAAAAAAAAAAAGAAACATAAGTATTTCCACTAGATTTTAATAACTCCTGTGGAACTGTTAGCCATAACTTTATTAGAACATTTTTTTCTATACTTGTACCTTTCTATTCCTTTTTTCTTAGATATTGTCAGTATCTGACATTTACGCTTAAGTATCTTTTAAGTGCAAATAACTTACTTGGTGATTTTGTTAGCCCATATTTCTCCTTCTCCAGTACAGCTTCACATTCACTTATCTGAAATCCTGAGGCCAGATGTGTGTTGGAAATCATTTTTTATCCTTAATTTTTAGAAATTGTGTGTGTGTGTGTGTGTGTGTGTGTGTGTGTTTATATCCAAAGTGTTATGTAACCCCTACTGGGTTTGTGGTAGCATCTGGAAATCAGGCGTATTAATATTGTGTGAATGAACCACATGAATGTCATACTGAATGGGAAAGGTTAAGTCAGATCAGGTTTAACTCCCATGTGAGTTACTAAAAGTTTGAGGTTGTTCAGAGCTTTTTAGGTTTTAAAATTATGGATATGGAATCATGGATCTGTACATTGTTTCCTTTTAAAAGATCTCTGGTGTATTTTTGCATCTTAATGATGTGTAAAAAATAGTTGAATTATTTTTGAAGTTGACCTTGAATAAGGACTTTTCAACTGATAGTTAATTCACATAGCCATGTTAAATTACTTGTAACTAACTTGTCCATAGTCTACACAGTTGGCCAAGTTTTGTTCATAGCTCACTTGTCACTGATGTTTTATTTTTAATTCATAACTGCAATCTGCTACTGAATAGCATTGATCTCTCATCTTTTGTAAAATGGAGTGTTAATTGCCATATATTCAGGGAGATATCAAAGAGAATTAATAAAATAATTGTAAACCTTTAGTAAAGAAATATAGCATCTTAAATTGTTACTCACTAGAGGTTTGGAATTTTTAACAGACAATATAATGATATTTTTTCCCTCCAATGCAGGTGTTCTTTATACATTTTCCTACAGGGCTCCTCTGTGGAGAAATCCGAAAAGCATATGTAGAATTTGTCAACGTCAGCAAATGTCCTCTTACTGGATTGAAGGTTGTTTCTAAACGTCCAGAGTTCTTTACTTTTGGTGGTAACACAGCTGTTCTAACACCACTAAGTCCCTCAGCTTCTGAGAACTGTAGTGCTTACAAGACTGTTGTGACAGATTCTACCTCTGTGTGTACAGCACTCGTATCATCAGCTTCCTCTGTAGACTTTGGCATTGGCATAGGGAGTCAGCCGGAGGTGATTCCTGTTCCCCTTCCTGATGCTGTTCTTCTACCTGGAGCTTCAGTTCAGCTACCAATGTGGTTACGTGGGCCAGATGAAGAAGGTGTCCATGAAATTAACTTTTTGTTTTACTATGAAAGTGTTCAAAAGCAGCCTAAAATACGGTGAGTATTATAAAACTTTCTAGATTTAACCTGTGTTTAATGTATATGTACAAATTCAAATAAACATTTTGATATTTGTTAACATATCATTGTTTCTTAAGAAATTATCCCCTTCCAAATTATGCATGATGTTTATATTTGAGCCTGTCCCTAATGTAAGTTCTAAGTAGCCAAAAGTACAAAAAATGAGGCTACCTAATCTTTTTAGTGGCTTTTATTTACAAACTTCATGATTCTTTAATAAAATCAAGTACTCTGGCCAAAGTTATCACATAATAATGAACTTCACTGGTACCATTTGTATATGAAGACAACCTGCTATAGTCATCCTGTTTGAAGAAAATTATTGTGTTTCACCTTTTCTTAACCCTTGTGCTCTCTCCTAACTCCTAAGAATGTGTGGGGAAAAAAGTATGTATTTGTAGAACAGATGATTAGGGTGGGGTTGTAATGAGGCTCACCGAAGAAATCAAACCTTGGTGCTCACAAGGGTTGGTGGCCTATATATTATTAAACAGCAATTATTTTATTTGTGATAATGCCATTATCATTTTTATAAAATTAACTAGGAATGATTTTGTTACTCCATTTTTTATAAGGTTTTATTTATTTATTTGACAGACAGAGATCACAAGTAGGCAGAGAGAGAGAGAGAGAAAGAGAGAGGAGGAAGCAGGCTCCCTGCTGAGCAGAGAGCCGGATGTGGGCCCTGGGATCATGGCCCGAGCTGAAGGCAGAGGCTTTAAACCACTGAGCCACCCAGGTGCCCCTTGTTACTCCATTTATTAATGGAGTATTTTAAATATCTTATAAGACTTATTGTGAGGGCAAAATAACAGTATTTATAAGAATGGGGGACATTTTAGATACTCAGTAAATATTAATTCTCCTTCAGAAGACAATAGAGCATACTCTGGCCGAGGCAGTCAGGGAAGGCTTTGTGGAATACAGTAGTGGTGAAATGAGCTTCCAAAGAAAGTAAGGATTTCAGAATTTGGATATCAAGGGGGATGGGCAAGAAAGTAGTGGGTATTCCAGGGAGTGACTGTATGTAAATGAAGATTTGTAAATTAGGAATTATAAACGGAGTATAATTAGTTTGGTTACAGTGTAAAAAATGTGTAAAAGAAGTAAAGGGGAAACTGTTAGAACTAATAAATGAATTCAGTAAAGTCGTAGGATACAAAATTAGCATACAGAGATTGATTGCATTTCTATACTGTAATAATGAAGTATCAGAGAAATTAAGAAAACAGGCTTATTTACAGTTGCATAAAAAAGAATACCTAGGAATAAATTTAACCAAGGAGGTAAAAGACCTGTACTCTGAAAACTATAAGACACTGATGAAAGAAATTGTGATGACACAAACAAATGAAAAGATATGCTGTGTTCCTGAATTGGAAGAATTAATATTGTTAAAATGTTCAGACTAAGCAAAGCACTCTACAGATTCAGTGTAATCCTCATCAGAATACCAATGTCATGTTTTATAGAACTAGAACAAAGAATCCTAAAATTTGTATGGAACCACGAAAGACCCCAAAGTGATCTTGAGGAAGAAGAATAAAGCTGGAGCTGTCATGCCCTGATTTCAAACTGTGCAACAAAGCTATAGTAATCACTGTAGTACGAGACTGACACAAAAATACACACGGGTCAATGGGACAGAATAGAGAGCCCAGAAATAAATGTATGTGCATGTGGTCAATTAATTTATGACAAAAGAAGCAAGAATATGTGATGGAGAAGATAGTTTCTTCAATAAATGATATTGGAAAAACTGGACCATTATCTTATACCATACACAAAAATAAATTCAAAGTGGATTAAAGATGTGAATGTAAGACTTGAAAGCATAAAACTTCTAGGAAAAAACATAGGCAGTGAGCTCTTTGACGTTCATTGATCTTAGCAATGGTTTTTTGGGGTCTATTCAGGTAAGGGCAACAAAAGCTAAAACAAATGGGATCACACTAAACTAGAAAGCCTTTGCCCAGTGAAGGAGACCATCAGCAACACAAAAAGGCATTCTACTGAATGGGAGAAGGTATTTGCAAATCATGCATTGAATAAGGGGTTATAATCCAAAATATACAGAGAACTTAACACAATTTAATATAAAAAATTTAAAAATGGGCAGCGGATCTAAGACATTTTTCAAAAGATGACCTACAGGTGGCCAACAGACAGATGAAAGGGTGCTCAGCATCACTAATCAGGGAAATGAAAAATCAAAATCACAATGATATGTTACCTCGTACTTGTCAGATTAGCTGTTATTAAAAAGACAAAATAGTAAGTGTTGGTGAGGTTGTAGAGAAAAAGGAACCCACATACATTTGGTGGAAATATGAATTGGTACAGCTTCTTATGGAAAACAGCAATAGAACTACATAAAACAGTAAAAAAAAACCTACAATAGAACTACCATATGATCCAGCAGTTCCAATTCTGGGTATTTATCTGAAGAAAACAAAACCACCAATCCAAAGAGAGATATACACCCCTATGTTCATTGCAGTATTGTTTACAATAGCCAAGACACTGAGGCAATCTAGGTGTCCCATCTGTAAGGATGAAGAAGATGGGGCATGTGTGCGCACGCACACATACAAATGTTACTCAGCCATAGGAGAGAATGAAATCTTGCCACTTGTAATAACACAGGTGGACCTAGAAGGTATATGCTAAGTAAAATAAGACAGAGAAAGACCATATTTTTTCACCTATATGTGGAATCTAAAAAAGCAAAACAGAAGCAGACTCATAAACACAAGGAAGAAGCTGCTGGTTATCAGAGTAGGGAGGGGATTGGGGGGATGCAGGCGAAACAGGTAAAGGGGATTAGGAGGTACAAACTTCCATTTCTAAAGTCATGGGGATGTAATCTGCAGTATTGGGACTATAGTCAGTAATATTACAAAAGCTTTGTATGATGACATGGTAACTAGATTTAACAAAGGAATCATTTCATAGTGTATACAAATACTGAATCAATATGATTTATCCCTGAAACTCCTAGGACATTGTATTTCAGTTGTACTTAAAAAAAAAAAAAGAAATTTAGGAGATAATATTAGAAAAAAGAAGTAGTAAAGGGGAATTAATAGTGAAATGTAAAAAGCTCTGTTGTGGAGGGCCTTCAAGGCCAGGTGAAAGTTTGGGGTTTACTTGATAAGGGATCAGTTGCTTTGGAACCACTATCAGAGAAGTAGCATAATTAGGACATTGTTACATGAAAATTATTTCATGTGCTATACTGATGAGTTTAGTGAGCAGACATGCCTGGAGTCTGGGAGACTATTAGTTTCCTTCCAAATTGAGAAGAAAGAATTGAAATGAAGTTATGCTAACTAGATAATTTTACTGTATTACACTCTGTTTTTGTCTTTGTTTTAGAGTATAAATAGCCCTGGGAGCAATTAGGTTTTAAAAGCTTTGTTTGGAATTAGAGAATCATAAGAAATGGAGAGGTTCTTCCATTAAATTTGCAATTTTGTATTTCTTCAGGCACAGAATATTAAGACACACCGCAGTTATTTGTACCAGCCGATCTTTGAATGTACGAGCCACTGTCTGCAGAAGTAATTCTCTTGAAGATGAGGAGGGCCGAGGGGGCAATATGCTAGTCTTTGTGGATGTGGAAAATACCAATACTGTAAGTTGGTTTAAAACTAAATTTTATTTTTAATTATATTTGAAGGGTTTGCTTTATTTTTAGTAAAGGATTTTTCCCCCCACAAGATAGCATAAGCTAGGAATTTAGGAATGTTCATATATAACAGTGTGAAAACATCTTAATTTTCCATTAGCTTTATAATTTTAGGTCTAAAAAGGATCTGGTGGTATTAATATATTCATATGATAATACATAGCTCTAGATGTGAGTAATTCAGTACCACAGAGATAAAGTGCTTTCTGTCTCAACCATTGAGAATCTATTGATATAACTAAATTTACAGAGTTGTGTTAGGATTTCACATTCCATATTAAATTGATAACATTCACTTACACATTTCTGAGAGTATCATTTTCTTCATATAAGCATTTCAGACCTTTCACCATTCCTGTTTAAATACTCTAAATATAAAATTGAATATTAAGGGAATGAGATCTCATGATTAAAATAGCATCTTAGTTTCAGGTTGATTTAGTTCAAATACTTATTTGAAGTGTTAGTCTGTAATGTCCTTTACTTTTGGCTTCATAAACTTGTAAGGTTGCTTCTTTTTAAGGTATTTGCTAATACTTTGGTGATCTTCAAAGAAAGTAACATTCGTAAAAATAAAATTTTAAGATTTTATTTATTATTGTTTTTAAAGATTTTGTTTATTTGTCACAGAGCATAAGCAGGGGGAGTGGCAAGTAGAGGGAGAAGCAGGCTTCCCTCTTAAGTAAGGAGCCCGATGTGGGACTCTATCCCAGGACTCTGGGATCATGACCTGAGGCTTAACTGCCAGAGCCTCCCAGGTGTTCCTAAAATTTTAAGATTTTAATAATTTCAAATTAGTTCTCATTCAGGAGAATAAAAAATTATGTACAGTTTAACTTTATGTGCATTGGCTATATTTTGGGATTCTGATTTGTTTTTGTTGTTTGTCTTTACCTTAATGAGAATGAGATACCTCAGAAAGATTAGAAGAAATTAAAAGAAAATGTTACAGTTTTGATTCAAAATTGACAACAAGGTGTTCCTGGGTGGTGCAGTTGGTTAAGCCTCTGATTCTTAGTTTAGGCCCAGGCTCTGCTGTCAGACTCCATGCTCAGGGCAGAGTCTGCTTAAGTTTCTCTTCTCTCTCTCTCTCCCTCTGCCTCTCCCCCCGACGCTTGCACACACACACACACACACTCTGTCTCTTCTCTCTAAAATAGGTAAGTAAATCTTAAAAAAAAAAAAATTGATAACAAATAATGTTTGATCTGTTAAATACTTCCAGTAACTCATTATGATAGGGTTTAATAATTGAATACTGTTCAATATTCTAAAATTTGCCATGGGGTGTACATTATAGTTAAATATAGTTTGGGTAAAATCTTGACTTCTCTGTTTTCAGAATGTTTAAGGAGGGGACACCTGGGTGGCAAAGTCAGTTAAACATCCAGCTCTCGATTTCAGTTCAGGTCTTGATCTCAGGGTGGTGAGTTCAAGATTGCATTGGGCTCCATGCTCGATGTGGAGCATTCTTAAGAATGTCTAAGGAAGAATTTAAATAACTTAAACTTTCTGAAATGTATATTGTTTATTTCAAAATAAAAATTTCATCTTATGTTACATTGGTAGCAGTGTCAGAATATTGTTTTCATTATACTCTAAGTTTGTGCTCCTAAGTCCTAAATGACTCTTATTTCTTTTTGATAGAGTGAAGCAGGTGTTAAGGAATTCCATATAGTACAAGTATCAAGTAGTAGCAAACACTGGAAGTTACAGAAATCTGTAAATCTCTCTGAAAACAAAGGTAGGTTTGTGACTTTTTCCCTCTTCATAGTAAATTTTCATATCTTCATGGCTTCAGAGTATCAGAGTAGTACTATAATATCATATAAGATTGTTGGTACCTTTTCAAAAAATAATAATTAACTTTTTTAAGCATTCAGTTGTGTTTTCAGTAGTTTATTTGACTGTAAATCAAATTACCTTTCTTAATCCATTCTTCTCCATCTTTTTATTTCCTTCCACATCTTTCTGTTTGCATTTTCTTTATTCAGTTGGAAAATCAGTGCCTAAGTACATGATTACTTTCAAAATTTCAAACAATACAGAAACATGTAGACTAGAAAATGGAAGTTTCTTTTGGTTTCCTTTGCCATTGGTAGGCTGTTTCTCTGTGTATGATGATGATACCTCTATAGTGACTGACTTTTCCATGTATTTCCATACCTATATAACACTCAAACAGAAGAATATACATACTTGTGATAAATATATTGACAAGTTGTTTTCCAGAATATTTCTTTAGGTTTATTATCCTGGCAGTAATATGAGAATGCTAAGTACTTGTTAAGAGTGGAGTGAAGCTGGCAGAATGATATTTGCTGTTTCTGGAGAATTATACAGTGTATTTCAAAAAATACGAAAATGTTTAAACTCGTATTTAGTCTATTGGTAATCCTTACTTTTGGAATTTATACAAAGAAATTAATTCAAAATACATGAAAATCCATACATTGAAAACAGAGCAGTGTATTGCAAGGTTATGTTTAATGCAGAGAAATTCAGTGTAGATTTAATGTGAATTAAATTATAACAGACTATTTTTTAGTCATTAAAATACATTAACATTTTCAGAGTGTTTGCAATAGTGAAAAAATGCATCATAGGACAGTATGTGCATATACTAATATTGATATAAATCATATATATGAAAAAATACTGAAAGGAAATGAAGAAATGGTAGAGTGATGGGAATGTGGGCTCCCTGGTTCCCAGGTTCTGATCTTTTAAACTTTTCTATTTATCTGTAATGTCACACACACACACACACACACACGCACGCGCATGCGTGCATGCACGAACATGAATTTCAAGAAAATTGAATTTCTTCCTTTTTAAGAGCTGAATGAAATTTGCTTTATGGAGATGAAAAGAGATGTTTTTCATTAAACATTATTTGTAACTATGAATTATTTTTCAGTTTAAGGAAGTTTGAATAATGAATTATGTTTTACCCTGAGAAAGCAGCTGAGAAAGGTCTTAGAAATTTTTTCTTTTCTTTCTAGATGCCAAACTTGCTAGTAGAGAGAAGGGAAAATTTTGCTTCAAGGCAGTACGATGTAGGGAAAAAGAAGGTAAATTCATTTTATTTTCACACTTTCCTAAGGGTCATTTTATATTTCATGACAATGATATTGATTAGTTTGTTTTCCCCTGTTTTTTAGTTGCCACACAGTTCTCAGAAAAATATATCTTTGCAGATATCATCTTTGGAAATGAACAGGTATGCAAATAAGCACAATAGCATTTGATTTTAAAAGTCACAGTTTTAGAATATCTCACTATTTTGGCGAAACTATTGCTTTTGTAATCCACAGAATCTTTTGTGGATGAACATGTCAGCTTTGTTCAGATTTACAACTTACCTTCGTGTTCTAAAACAAAGCGGAGAAGCTATATGGATTATACCATTTTAATTAGTTATTTAAAACTAACTTCCTTTTGAGGATATCACAGGTAAAAAGTATAATCCTTGGGATTAAAAAATGAAACCGGATTATACAAGGGAACCTATTTATTAGGGAAAGTGGTCAGAGTGGAATATAAAGATGATAATCATGTAGATTTTGGTGTTTCATATGGTTCTGACATCCAAATAAAAAATTTTGAGGGATTTTAAATATGTTGTCTAGGACAGTGATAGTCCAACTTAATTATTTGTAAGAATCACCTAGAGCAGTGGTTTTCAAACTTTTAGAGACTGTGCGTATGAGTCATTTGGGGTTCTTGTTGAAATGCAGATTCTAATTCACTTAGCCTGGGGTGGGATCTGAGGGTCTAAATTGCTAGATGGTGGGGCACCTGGCTCATGCAGTCAGTGAAGCATGTGATTCTTGATCTTGGGGTCATGAATTTAAGCCCACATTGGGCACAGAGTTTACTTAAAAAATACGTATAATGAATTGTTATAAGTTCCTAGGTGATGTTGATCTAGGAAATTTTGTAAAAATGAGGGCTTTGACTTCCCAAACCACCCAAGATGTAATGAACCACAGTTTTAGAGTTGGGGAAGCATTTTCAGCCAGCTCTGGAGATAATCGGAAGAGGTGATCTGGTGATCTGTTTTGAGAAACATTGGACCAAGGGTGTAAAATTCCATGTAGTTGTGCCCTATTACTGTTATTATTGCTACTGATTCAGTTACTGTTTCTTCTTTGTATTTTTTTCTTTGATAATCCTAGACATTCTTACACTTTCGTATTTCTCTTATCATTTGCCTTCATCTCCCACATTCTTTGTGGCTGTCTTTTGACTATTTGAAGAAATAGTTATTTAGAAATATCCCAGAGTACCAAAAGCCCAGTAATTTCCAAATAGAGCCACATTGTGCCTCTTGAATGATTGAATTTAGATTTCATGATTTCAGTTGTTTGTTCTGTTCATTTCTTTTTGAAACTTAAAATCGTTAGAGATAAATCAAGGCCCTTAAATTATATTAAGATTGTAATTTTTACTGTATTTGTTGTCAAATAATTTTGTATAGTATTGTTGAAGAAAGCAGAAACAAAGACATTTTCCCTTTTGATGAATCTGGTTGAGTAAATAGAACTCACCAAGCACTATAGGTTAATGAGAAACCTATTGGAACAATTGTTTACCAGAAAATAGTTCACTCTTAAAGGCGAAAACTTACATATTATTATTTAATAATTAACTTGAAACTTAGCATTTATATAACATAGCCTATAATGCAGGGAATCACAAGTATAGAGATTTTACTATGAAACAATATTCCATTAAAGGAAATCCCTGTAGTTCCAATTCCATGTAAAATTTTTTTAAAATTCTTTTCTCATGTTCTCTCCCTTCAAGTATAAAAGCCATATTAAGATTAGCAATTACATTTGCATTCTGTTTTGTTAGATGTTGTCTAATGTTCTAAGTATTTGAGGTATTTGTTATTTTAATAGTACAAAGAATATTACTTTTCAGCAATTTATTTTTTATTCATTTTCTTAGAACTATCCATTACCTTCCCTCAATACTTGGACTAATGTCATGGCAGTGTAGTTTAATTATTTTGAGATAGCAACTTTAAGATTCAGGGTAATTTGTACCAAATATTTTAGGTGTTTAACTGTCTTAGTGTTTTACAGCCTCCCTGTACTGACACATTGACAAGAAATGATTGAATTAGCCTTTTAGTTAATATAGAAATATAGAGAGAAGTATACATTTTGGCAGGGTATATTTAGTTGAAAACATTTATGTAGGTAAGTGATTTTTTCTTAACAGATAATAAGCTCAGCAAGTCCATGTGCAGACTTCTTTTATCGAAGTTTATCTTCTGAATTGAAGAAACCACAATCCCAGCCATCTGTGCATGCAGAAAAACAGTCAGTAGAGGATGCTGTGAGATTAATTCAGAAGTGCAGTGAGGTGGATTTGAATATTGTCGTACTATGGAAGGTATGTGTTATAAAATTATTTCAGAAGCCTTGCTTTGTAGATACTTGAGCCTTAAGCTAAAGAACAAATGTAAGCTGATATTTATATTTTTCTGTGTAAAATTTTCAGTTTTAGTATTTATACCTTTTTTTTAACAGTTCCATAATTACTTTTTAAAAAAAATTTTTATGGTGCTATGTTAGTCACCATACAGTACATCATTAGTTTTTGACATAGTGTTCCAAGATTCATTGTTTACATATAATACCCAGTGTGCTCCACGCAGTACATGTCCTCCTTAATACCCACCACCAGGCTCACCCGTCCCCCCATCCCCATAATGATTTTTTAAATCTTTTTTTTTCCTGAGGTTTTATTTATTTATTTGAGAGAGAAAGAGAGAGAGTGCACATGCACAAGCAGGAGGAAGGGCAGAGGGAGAGGGAGAAGCAGACTCCCCACTGATTGGGGAGCCTGATTTGGGGCTCGATCCCAGGATCTTGAGACCATGACCTGAGCCAAAGTCAGAAGCTTAACCTATTGAGGCACCCAGGTGCCACCCCCACCCCGTAATGACTTTTTTACTTAGAAAAGAATTCATTCAAATTAGATAACTTTCTTCTTTGTTATTGTTACTTCTTAGTGGTACTGAAAATGTTGTAGATATGATAAGCTCCATGACAACGGGTATCATTATTAAACTCCTTATTATGGGCATTTTCAAACACCAAAAAAGAAAAAATAGCACTATGAACATTTATGGACATTCAGGTACCCATTACTCAGGCTCCATGGTCACTAATATGTTGCTCTTCATTTTTCATCTATTCCATTAGCCCCTCTCCTTTGTTTTCTTTTATTTTTACCTTCCTTTATTTTTTGCTGTAGTATTTTTTAAAATAACATAATATTTTATCTTTAAGTGCTTCCATATTTATTTCTAGCAGATGAGGACTCTCTTATTTAAGAATAACCCCAGAGTATTTTTATCTCACCCAACTAAATTAACAATAATTCTGAATTATTATCTTTTTGTTGGGTTTGTTTTCACTTTTCCAGAGTATTTGAAAATATTTTAAGTTTTAAAAATCATATCCAGATAAGATCCGCACATGGCAGACCAGAATGAGATGGTTTAGCCATTAGTCTTCCTTGAAGTTACTTACTATAATACAAAGGAGGCTTGTTTTTCACAGTGCACCCTTTTGTATTTTATGCATATATTATAAGAATTTGTAATTATATATAAATTATGTTACATGTAATGTATAATTATATATTACTTTTTAAAAGACAATTCTACAGTGAAATTAAGGGTCTTGTCCAAGGATAGTTACCTGAATAGTATGGAAAGGTTTGATTTCCTGGTGTCTGAAACAAGGACTCACATAGAGATACTCCCATAGTAGATGATCAATACACGTATTTTTAAATTGTTTCAGATATTCTATTTTTTTAAATTATATCATACATTTTCAAATAAACATTTTTTTAAACCAAGCTGGTGTGAGTTTTTTTTTCTTTATCTTTTTGCATGAGTTTCAATTAAATTGCTTAAAAAAATTGATACTTTCATTGATTTAGGTATTTATTATTAAAAAGATCAGTTACACATTTTTAGCTTGAAATTAAATGTTCTTAAAGCTTAGAAATCAAGAAGCTTCTATTTTCAGGCTCAGCGATATTGCTCCTTAATGTAAACGAACCCCTCATTAAAAGTATACTAGATCCTTGGGATATGTGGCTGCACTCCCCAGATTTCTGCCATGTAACAATTTGTAATATGTCAGAGACAAGATTTTGAGTAATGTATCTGTACTCCACAGTTACTTTGGCTGGGGGAAAAAACAGCCTACTACTATTAGTATTGCTGATTACATGAAGAAGAACGCTAAGATTATGTGGCTCCTTGGCCAGAAAATGAAAGTTTGAATAGAATAAAGAATAGGATATTAAATTGGTAGTGACTAGTATCTAAGATAAGGTTATCAAATCTCATTTGAGAAAGTGGTAGATTTTCTTTAGTGAGGTCTCTAGATAATGCAAAAATGACACACCACATGAAAGGAAACTTAAAAAGTCATTTAAGTTGTGGAGTAGGAAACAGGAAGCATGGTAGTCTTTCAATAAAATAGGATGTAGAAGAAAAATGGAGAGGACAGACAATATTTTTATGAAAAATAATTGGAAAAGGGGTACAAAACAGTTCCTGACCAGTCTTAACAAAATATAAAGATTTGTTTTAAAAAGTTAAGCAGAGAGGAGAAGACATTAGAGAATTCAACAAGGCTTTGGGTGATTTTTGTTCAATCCCATGAGACCACTGGAAAAAACATAGGATATGTCTCAGACCTTACCCTTCAGTATTCATCCTCTCCACTAAAGGCCTACCCCAGCAGGTGTTTAACTCCAGCATTGCTGGGCTGTGTGTTAATGTGCACTGAGCAGGTCCCAGGCTGTCCTGTGTCTTCATGCAGCACTATTCCAAGTGTGGTCTGTGGGTGGCAGAACTAGCCATGATTAAATCACAAATTGAAAATAATGAAATGAAAACTTTTAAAACTTCTATAGCATTTTGCCCGAGAGATTTTATGTCTGTTGAATCTGATAGTAAAAAAAATTGAGCTTGACAAAAAGTTTTTAAGCCTTTGCATTTGCATAATGTGATGATAACAGTATATCAAAGCTGTATACATATAACATTTTCTCTGGAACAGAAGCATTCAAGACAGTGATGAGTCATATGCTGGGCCCAGTGTTTTGATATAGATGAAATCAATCTTTTTTTTTTAAATGTATGTACTTATGTTTAAGATATCCAAGGGTGTGACGTTTCCACGTAGAAGATTGATGACTGTACTCACGGATTTTGTTCTACTAGGTGATAAACCCTGAAGCATTTCAGAAGCAAAACTGAGAAAAAATGTTTTGCCTGTATATTGGCAGTCCAGTAACAAAAAGGCTTGTGTTCTAGCACTGTTTTTTGGGCTAGTTTCTTAAGAGCTCTCTTAGAAAAAATTTAAAAAGATCTTAAGATGTATCCCTAACATATTCAGGCCAACTGTGTTACATTGAGGCAAAATGGATTTTGATAGATTCTTTATTGATTGAATGAATATACAAAAGTAGAAATTCTGACACAGCCATGGTGTTGATAATTTTTAAGTAGCTGTAATATTTCTACCTTCTATCAAATATTGCGTTCATTCCTTTTGAGGTTACTGCCAAGAAAGTTAACATTTTTGTGCTTTGTATGTTTAGGCTTACGTAGTGGAAGATAGTAAGCAGCTTATTTTGGAAGGTCAGCATCATGTTATTCTTCACACTATAGGAAAAGAAGCCTTTTCATGTCCTCAAAAACAGGTAATAAGAGTTTTCTTTGGGTCATCTTGTGAATTGCGGAGTTTTTTGTTTGGTTGGTTTTTGGGTTTTTGAAGGGGTCTGGTTTGATCAGGCTTTTATATTGAGATTTGAGTGGTGGGGTTGGTCGCAGAACACTAAAAGGAGAATTGGGCATAAATTAAAATTTATTAGCATCTCGTAAGAGTAATAAGATCTTGTGATCTTGAGGTTTCTAATAAATATTCTATATTGAATCTAGAATTCATAGTTGCAAAAAAGATAATTTGCTTGAGAAGAAGGGGACCATGCCAATACTACTGCAGAACTCCAGGGAGGGCAAAACATAAAATGTAAATGATGCCCCGAGGAGTGGTGCAGCAGCTGGTAATAGTGCTTAATACAGTGATTTCTGATTTCTCATGAGAAACTATTTCATCTTACCAAAAAGTTCTCATAGTATATATGAACAAACTTTAAGCACATCCAGTAATTTGAACAGTGACCTCGTGTTGTATTTATGAGTTTTGGATCTCAATTTCAAGCTTTCTCATTATTTTGAAAACTTTTATTTTGAAATAATTTTCAAACTTGCAGAAAGGCTGCAAGAATAGAATAAAGGACTCTTCTACTTTTCACTGCGGTTCAGCAGTGTTTAGCATTTTACCTTCTTGGCTTTATCATTTTTTCTCTATTTATGTATACATTGATTTTTCTTTTTCTTAATCATCCCCAAGTAATTACTCCCAAGTAAATTGCAGACATCCTTCTTTACCCCTGTTTACTTCACTGAGTATTCTGAAAAATAAGGGTAATTCTTACATAATCACAGACACTATTATTAAATTCAGGAAGTTTGCACTCATATGTAGTCCATATTCAGATATCATATATATGCTTGACAATTTTTTTTTCCTACCCATGATCCAGTCCAGGATCATGTATTAACATTTACTTATCATGTCTCTTTAGTCTCCTTTAATCTGGGACAGTTTCTGAGCCTTGACCTGTCATTTTGTCATTGACGTTTTTGAAGAGCGCGGGCTATTTATTTTAATATAAAATAATGCCTTTTTGAGTTTTTCTTGTGTTTCCTCATGATTAGATTAAGATTATACATTTTTTGGCAGGAATACTACAGAATTGATGTTATGTCCTTGTCAGTGTATTATATCAAAAAGCACTTGCTATTAATTTGTTTCTTTATCATTGATGGATCATTTGATTAAGGTGGTATCCCCATATTTTTCTGCAGTATAGTTACTGTTTTTCCTTTCCTTTTCTAATAAGTAATTTGTGGGGAGATAATTTGGACCTTTGTAAATGTCTGGTTTCCTATCAAACCTAGGTCCACTAGTTTTAGCATCCATTGGCAGTTCTCCAACTTGAATCAGTTTTTACTTCAGTGGTTACAAATGGTAATATTACATTAGTTTTAATGAAGATATCAAATTTAACCCCAAATCTACTTCTTAAATAAAAAATTATTTCTTCACCTTTGATTAATACAGAAGTCTCAAGTTTTAGTCGTATATGTATGTTACATAATTTCTGATAATTTGGAACATCTTAAATATTGGCAAAGTTAGCATTTAGAAAATGAAAAAGTGATTTCTATAAAATTTATTCTTGTTATATTGTCATTTTATATACCATGAATGGCATATCATTTTTATTTCTCTGTATTTCACCTTTGAAATATTTTTTATTCTCTTTATATGATTAACTGAGCTTGGGAGATAAAGCAGTTTCATAATATTGTGAATAATAAATTTGGAACCCAAAGACTTTCAGATTGATGACCAAATTACTTACATAACATACTACTCACTTATAAGACAAAGATAATAGTTCTTTACTCCTTGCCTGTCTTGTGGTGGAACTGTCATAAGGTATGAATCAGATCCTGTCAGATTACTGGACAAATATTTATCACTGGTTGTGAAAATACTTTTTGCTACTTTTAAGCTGGGAGGGGGGAAACTTTTAAATATTCTCTCAGTAAATTAGCTCAGGTCTTTGATATTCTTCTGTGGCCATTGTTCATGTGTTTTTCACTGCTAAGTGGTATATGGAAATTTATTTAGTATAGTTTAGAAGCCTCAAACAATAGCTTATTTTTTTATGTTTAGAATATTTTAAACAAGAATGCATTTTTTAAACATTCTATTAAAGTATAAGGTAAATACAGAATAGTTGAGTAGCTCTGAATTTCACAAATCGAAGAACACTCCAGTATAACCAGAACCCAGATCAAGAAATAGAACATAACTAGTTCCCCAGAAGTTCTGCTTCTCTTCTTTTCTTTCTTCCAAAGTAAACGTTTAGTTATTTTTCTCTGACTTCTAAATCAAAAGCAAATTTAGTTCTTGCTTTTACAGCTGTATACATCAGGGATCAGCAAACTTTTTCTGTCAGTAGCCAGATGATGATATTTAAGGCTATGCTGGCCAGAAGGTCTTTGTCTTAATTACTCATCTCTGTTGTTGGAGTCCAAAAGCAATCATAGGCAGTATATAAACAAATGGATATAAAACTTCCTTTACGAAAACAGGAAGCAGGCTGGATTTGGCCCATGGGCTATAGGTAGCCAATCCCTAGTGCAGATCAAAAATCCCAAGAAGGCTAGCAGGAAATTAAAAATCAAAATTTTCCTGGATGGTAAAGAAAAATGGAGAAAAAAAGCTTAAAGAAGATAATAGTAGAAAGGGGGCGATATTCTCTGTTTTCATTTAGGTGATAATGATACTGAAATGTTTATGGTGTGCCTGACACTGACTATATTGAGACTTTTACATGCATTTTAACTTTCAGTTAATACAGATGAAGTACTATAATCTATAAAACACAGCAGTCTATTTTCAAAATGAAGTTTTAAGGCAATTTTAGTTCTTCAACAATTAAAGCGAGTACTATACAATTCAGTGTCTGTGGCTTAAGTACTAAGTAATAAGGAATTTTACCAAATGAGAACGACAACAGATTTTGAAATTATGAACCCCTTTTTACAAGTAGGGAACTTCAGTCTTAAAAGTATTAAATACCTTATCCAAGATCACAGAGCTAATACATGAAGTTGCCAGAACTCAAATATAACTCCACATAATAAATAGGGAATGAATAAATGACTCTGATCCTAGATTCTTTAGGAATACAAGTTGTATCACAGATGATTCTGTTAGTGTAAATAAGAGCAGAAAAAGTATTGTTCATGCTTTCCTTTATCTCAACTGGTTTTAACTTCTTTTGTTTGTATATGTTATATTTTAACAAGACAGTGTTTTTATTGTCAAATATATTTTTTTCTTTTCTCAGGAGCCACCAGAAATGGAACTATTAAAATTTTTCAGGCCAGAAAACACTACAGTTCCTTTAAGACCATCAGTAGAGCAGCTTTCTAATCTCATTAAAACAAGTCTTCACTATCCAGAATCATTTAATCATCCATTTCATCAAAAAAGGTCTGAGGTTTATTTTAAAATTTTTCTACAGTGCATGTGTGCACACACACGCACACACTTACTTATTTTAACAAGGGCATTAACCCCAGTATTGAAGAAGAAATTCAGAATAATACTGAGTCTATGGAAATTGCTTTTAAATAATTTACCCTTTACTATGATTACTGTATGCTACAGCTGTGGTTAAAGGTGGATATTGCCTTCGACACCTCAGTTGCTGAATGTTTCCTCTAGGTGAGCAGGTTTATCAGTAAGTCAAAACCAAGAAAAAGTATTTTATCATTTTGGTTTTGTTTTAGACACAAATTAAATGTAAGAAATGACTAGAGTATAGACTTGTCAAACAGTTCAAATTTAGACAACATTACTAAGATTTATTAAGTGCTAAGTGCTAAACTTCTTGGAGAATCATGTTCAGTTGACCCTTGAACAATGTGGTTCAAACGATGTAGGTCTACTTGTACATGATCTTTTTTGGTAAATACAGTATTGTTAATGTATTTTCTCTTAAGGATTTTCTTAACGTTTTCCTTTCTCCAGCTCACTTTATCATAAAAATATAATATGTAATTCACATAACATAGCAAATAGGTGTCAATCGACAGTTTATGTTATTGGTAAGGCTTTGAGTCAGGAGTAGGCTATTAGTAGTTAAATTTCTGGGTAGTCAGAAGGTGTACACAGATTTTTGACTGTATGGAGGTCGGCATCCCTAACCCCTGTGTTCTTCAAGGGGCATCTGTATTTGCAATTTTGGTAAGTAGCTTGATTATGTAAACTTAAGCTTCTAAAAACAAGAAGTCCTAAGTCAGATGACACTTCAAAAAGCTGCTAGTTTGCAGGTATAGGAAAAGATGGAGAGATGTCTATTAGAACAAGACTTTGAAGTGATAATTGAAGGTATGAATTCTGGTGAAAAATTCACCCTGGATAAGGGTGGGGATGGTGTGGGATAGGACAAAAAGAGAACAGTGACCTGCAGAACAATGACATCTGAGAGAAAAGCTGAAGAAAAAGGAATCCACAAAGAAGGCTAGTTAAGAAGTAATTAGGAAGAAAAGACCAAGGAGGCGAAAGTTCTCACTCAAAAGCTGAGTGAGAACAGTTCAAGGAAAGAAAAATGGTTTAACTGTTTAAAATGCTGCAGAAATGGATGAAATGGATGAAAAAATTTATTGGATATGACAATGAAGAGGTTATTAGTGGTTTTTTAGAAGAATGTTACTATATAATGGGAATGGAATCAGGATATAATAGGTTGAGGAGAGATTGGGAGGTAAGTAAGTGCAGTCTACTAGCGTGGACCACCCAGGAAGCTGGGCTATGAACAGGGATCTGGGAATAGCCACTCAGTATTGTTTTCTTAATAGTAAGATTTGGTTATGTTTATGGTCTTAAAGGAAATGATGGGATACAGGGAGAATAACAGAATCCTTAATAGATGGAAAGATATACCAAAGAATGATGGGATTAGCTTTGGACTGCAGAAGGGACTTCCGTACTATTGAAACAAGGAGAGAAGAAATCAGGGAGAAACATTTCACACACTATGAATTGCTTCCATTTTAGGGAGTATTTCTAGGAGCAAGGTTAGCTACTCAAAGTAATATAGGTGATAAGAGAATAAAGGAAAGAACATTTTTGAGAAGTTTTTAAGTTATTTATAAAATTTAGGGTAACTTCTGAGAAGAGTTAGAAGAAGCTGGCTAAGGACACACAGATTGCTGGGCAAAATTAAGACCTTGATAGCATTAACATCAGACATATTTAAAAAGTAACTTAAATGGTGTTAACCACTTTTAAACCCTTTCTTTGTTAAGGTTAACACACAGAAAAGTGTTCAAAAACAACATGTATGACTACGGTGATTTTTTTTTCCCCCCACAAATTTAACTCCAAAATAACCACTTCTATTGAGGAAATAGAATATTGCTAGCATCACAGAAGCCCCCTGTGTATTCCCTCCCAGTTACTATCCCGTGTGCCCCCAATATTGTAGTCAGTTTGTTTCTCTTTATAATTTTTCCAACCAAATACACAACTATATTTTGATTTGCTTAGGGCATTTTTTGAACTTCTTATATAAATGGAATTATAGAGCATATTCTTTTTACATCCGGCTTCTTTCATTTAATAATATGTTAGTAATTGTCAACCGTTGCATGAAGCAATAGAATTTCCATTGCCTTATGAATGTTTGAACATGCCGGAACAATTTATCTATTTATCTACTCTACTATTGATGGACTTTTGGATTATTTCCCTATTTGAGCTATTTTGGATTCGGCTGTGATAATCTTGTGTATAATCTCCTGGTGTATGTGTGCTTGCTTTTTTTTGTTGGGGGGGGGGCATACTTATCTAGGAATTCTTCCAAAGTAGTTTAACCAACTTGTACATCTCACTAGCAGTATATGGGAATTCCCTTTGCCCCATACCTTTACCAACATTGTTGCCAGATTTTTAAAAATTTTAACCATTTAAGTTATTTATAAAATCCTTTTTGTTCAGGTCTTAATGTTGCTCTAAAGTGCAGCCATAGTTGAGGGAAAAAATTTTATTTTTTATCTCTGTTGAATTTGTCTTGACTTCATGAACTTCCATGAGCAGTTTTGATTCCCTGGTGTTTCATTTTAACCGATTGTTCTACTTTCTCTCTTGTTCACTGGACCCGTCCTGCTTCACGTACTTCCTAAATATCGTAGATTCCACAGTGCTTCTTTTTAACCTTAGCAGTTAAAACCCTGGCTGTGCTTTAGAGGCAAGGGCATTTAGTAGTTTTCCACATGATTCTATTGGGGTTAAAAAGAATCATAGAAGCTAGACAGTGCAGGGAAGTATGTGGAGCAGGACAAGTTTGATCATCACTTCACCTCCCATTCATCTTACATGCCTGTGAAGAAGGGGCATACCTCCTAGATGATCAAGCTAAAGTAGAGTAATGGATTGAAAATAAAACATCAGAGTTAAATAATAACTACATGGAAGTATATGAAAACAAGACAGGTTAGAAAAGGATAAAAAGTGGCAGTTTTTTCCAACCTGGGCTGCACATTAGAATTACCTGGGGAATTTTTAGAAAATCCCAGTGCTCAATGCCAGCTCAGTCAGAATCTCTGGCAGTAGATCCCAGGCATCTTATTTTTTTGAAGTCCTCAGATGATAGCAGCATGCATCCATATCAGTCATTGTTGCAACAGTAATGCTTCATAACAAACCTTTCCAGAAGTCCATAGCCTGGCAAGGCATTCTTACACTCATGGATCTGCGGGTCATCTACTTTTTGGCTTGAAGCTCATCTTTAAGCTGTGGGTGGGTTCATGTCTGCACCATATATATTTTGGGCTTAGTCCAAATGGGCAGCAGCTCCTTGGATATGTTCTTCTCCTGGCATATCTTGAGTACAAATGTGAACCATATTGTGAGAGCACATTTAAGGCTTTTGTTTGCATCAAAGACATTACTATTCCATTGGCCAGTTAGCCTCACCTTCACAATCAACAAGGAGGATCCACAGTCCCCCAGTGGGAAGGGTGAGGGGAGTGAATAACTGCTAACCAGTAGTTAGGCCACAGTAACTGAAGTTGAGAAACACTGAAATAGAGGGCCGAAGTGATTGGTCATCCCTGTGACACTAAGAATACAAGTATAATTGAGTGAGAGAGCTGGAGAGATGGGAGATAGTTGTTAGAGAGTGGAGTGACAGAGTATTATTTCAGAGGTAGCTATTTTAAGTGGCTAAAAACCAAATCACAGCATGGCCTTAGAAGGTAGATGGCTGAGTTCCGCATCTACTAACCTGGAGACGATGTTGAATGAGTGGTCTACTTAGACGATAAAGTTGCCCACATGATGACAAGACTCAGGATTAAAAAGAGGAAAGCAGATGCATGCTGAAGCTTTTAATAATTGAAGCCAAGAGATGATACAGAAGAGAAGCCTAGAGCAGTGTTTCTCATCGAGGTGGTACGCTTCTGCTTCACAGACGCGTGAGACGAATGTGAAGGGAAGCAGTGTTTCCCTCAGATACTTCAAAATACTCATCCTTTCCTCTTCCCCCAAAGAATCTGCTGTACTGAGTTACTGTTGCTGGTTTTAGTAGGTCAGTGTGAGGACAAAAAAAAAGAAAAACTGTGGAGAAGTTTATGACCAAAAAATGGGTGTTTTGACAGAAGAGATAGGAGGAAGAAATCAGGAGGTGGCACTGAGAACTACGTTAATGATACATTATGACCAGAGATGTGGAGGATGGTGGAGGAGCCGCATTTGTTGTCAAGAGGGCTATAGAGGAAGCTGTGTACTCAGCCAAATTTCAGTTAAAGTAAGATATAGAAGCATAAAAAGAAGAAATTGAGGACCTGGAGGAGTATGCTTCATGTAATATAGACCTGTGGGATGGAATGGGACAGTAGGAGGTTTGATTACAGCAGTAGTATACAGACTGTCCAGGATTAAGAATATGAGGAAGACAGTGTGACCAGAGATAACAAAGATGTGAACCATCTGGGTTTAGCCGCCATAGCTTTCAAAGTAAGAAGTCGTATTAGATGTTGTTTGTGGAGTTTTTGAACATGTGCTAGGCATTATTCTTAGCACTTAGCATGTTTGATCTTACCTAATCACCATAACGAGCCCAAGAGTAGGTGCAGTTACTGTTCCTAGTTTACACTTGAAAAAACTGAGATACAGAATTGTTGAGCTAATATTTAAACTTTAGTCTAATGTAGAACCCATGGCTTTAATAATGCTAAATCTGGTGGGGCAGGGATAGTTGTCAGCAGTTTGGTTTCTAGGTACTGTGTGTGGCTCATCAGATTAGCACTTTTGAAAGTCTGTCGAATAAAGTGATTTTTAAAATGTGGTCTCAGACCAGCAGCCTCAGCATTATCTGGGAACTTGTTAAAATGCAAATCCTTGAGTCACACCCCAGACCTGCTGAACCAAAACTGGGAGTGGGGCCCGTAGTCTTTTTTTTCTTTTTTTAACACGCCCACCAGCTGATTCTGGTCCATGTTCAGGTGGGAAGCACAGGTCAGATATGAGACACAGTCCATGTGAAGAATGGCTTACATCAGGGTGCTTTTCCAGAGGCTGTTGTAGTGAACAACAGCCTTGAACTTGTAAGGAAAAGAAAATCAGGTGAAGTAACTAGCTTTCAGAGTTGTATGGGAGAAAGAATTGATAGGAGTTTGTGAAGAATAAAAGAAAATTGAAAGTGGGGACAAGTGAGGCAGTAGCTCCCATTCCCAGTTAAGAAGTACTTACTATGATCCCTAAGGTTTGCTGGGATCGATTGGGGGTGCTAGCCACTGAAACAGTGAGTGGAGGAAGAGAAGGAATTAAGATAATGACTTTGGTTTGGGGCTAGGAAATATCTAGATGTTTAATTTCTAGAGACATTTTAGATAAGGCATAGAGAATTTGACATTTGAGGAGCAAATGGGAACAGAATACCAGAAGTTCCTAAGGTTTTGCTTTGTGTTATAAATTAAGCAATTGGATTTAACTTAAGGAGGTACTTCAGACTGGAAACCTACTCAGTCTATTGCCCTCCTTTCCTTGTGAGAAGTTTGTGGGGGAGGTAAGGGCACAGCACCAGCACAACTGAGGGATATGCTTTTTTTGAAATTATCTGAGCTTTTTGATTGAGGGAAATCTTATTTACAGTATTGTTTGGAAAATATTTCTCAGTAAGAGGTTATAAAATTTTTGAAAGCATTAAATACACTCAGCAGAATTTTCAAGTTATTTTGCATGAACCTATAAGGTTGCTATATTTCATTTTTTTTTTACTATCTCTTTATTTTTTATAAAGTATTAATAATAGTGTGTAACTAGGCCTCATTTATGCCTAGGTTATTTCATTTATTATGTTCTTGATTTGAAATTTATACCAGTCTGTTTATGTGTCCTCTTCTGTCACTGTCTCTTCTATGCTTAATAATGCTTTAGTAGTGTATTAATTATAAAGCAATGTCAGAAACTGGATTACCTGTAAATGTGTCCACTTAAAAAGGACTTCCTCATAATTGGTTGTATAGAAGTAATTTTCACATTCTCCAAAACATGGTGGCTTTTATTCAGATTTGGTAGAAAAGCAAATGTCAGTCAAGGCCAAGTTCTCAAGATAAAGTAATTTTCAGGAAACCTAAAACAGGATTAGTTGTTGGTATTTTCATGATTTATTTTTTCTTCATTGCTCTTTCCTAGTTGAGATTATTTATAAACTTTTGTCTTTCATTTTGAGAAATAACCACTGAGAAACACTTTGGTTATTTTTTAAGAGTTGCTCTAATAAATGGAAACAAAATGGTTTTGTAGATTTATATATTCTGATACTTAGCATTCAGGTATTTTAGGAACATGTTTTCCTTGTTATTTACACAAATAATGTGTCTTGATTAATTTTGGAACTCAGTTTTTTGCCTTACTTGAATCTAAATGTTTTTAAGGAGCTTTTTAGGTATTTGTATTATTTTCAAGAAAGTTTATTTAAAAAGAAAATGCACAGCTTAACGTCTCTATTTTCCTTCCACAGCCTTTGTTTAGTACCAGTCACCCTTTTACTGTCCAACTGTTCTAAGGCTGATGTTGATGTAATAGTTGATCTTCGGCATAAAACAACAAGGTAACGATTAGTACATTTAGTACAATTTAGTACATCATTATGTACATAATGATCTAACATGGATAGAAAAAGTTTACTCAGGTATGCCCTGGATTTGTGTTTGCCATAACACAAATGTTACAGAGGAGTCACAAAGGATTGTCTCAGCATTACAATAGTGACAGGAAGACAGGCAATTTCCAAAAAAAGCAAATTGTTTTATCAGAGACAAAAATTTTTATGAAACCTGTTGGTGATAAAAGAACTCTAAAATTGAAAATCAGCAAGTTCGCAATGGAAGTTTTTTTTTAAAGTTTCTTTTTGGATTTATAAAATAATACTTAACAAAAAAAAAAAAATACAGGGTCCATATATTCCCATATCTGATATCTTAAGGCCTAGATGTTTTTTGGAATTCAAAAATTTTTGGATTTTTTAGAAAAATAATGTGAAATGTATACAGACTATTATTGTATAAAACCCCAAATAGGATCTGGGGCAGCTCTTTGGAATCCAGACATGTTCTGTGTGTGATTGATTATGTGTGTCAAAAATTAACTAACGCCTTATTGGTAGATACTGGGTTGCTTTCCATTTTTCAGCATTATAAACAGTTTCAGTATTATTAGCATTCCCATATACAAACTATTTTTAGTTATGAATAACCAGTTGGTTAAAAGATGAGGTTTGAAATCAGATTCCATCATTTACTAGCTGCTGTTGTGAGCATTAATTGAGTTAACATTTGTGCCTGGAACATAGTAAAGGTCAACAAATGTCGGCTATTATAGCAACAGTAATACTACCTATTGCCATTATTGTCATTATTAATAAAGAGTTGGCTTCATGAAATAGTTTCTACAAGTAGAGTCTCTAGATGAAAGGGTTGTGTTACTGGGACCTCGGGAAAAATTTTATAAAGAAACCCCTCTAACTTACCATTTTCCTTTTCCCACATAGTCCAGAAGCATTGGAAATCCATGGATCATTTACATGGCTTGGACAAACACAATACAAACTTCAGCTTAAAAGCCAGGAGATTCACAGTTTGCAGCTGAAAGCATGCTTTGTGCATACAGGGGTTTATAACCTTGGAACGCCTAGGGTATTTGCCAAGTTATCGGACCAAGTTACAGTGTTTGAAACAAGTCAGCAAAACTCCATGCCTGCCCTGATCATCATTAATAATGTGTGACAACTTGCACATTTGTACTGAAATCCACAAGAATCAGTTTGATCTTACTGAATGGGTTTTAACAGCAGTATTTGAAATACTTAACTTGTTATGGAGCTTGGTTTCGGATCGCTGCAAAATACTTTTTGTAATGTGTTGATGATGCAAAGCACGTTGGACTGAGAATCTTACTTACATTCTTTTTTTTTGTATTTCTTTGAACCCTGGTAATAATTTACATCCTCATAATACAGAGTTTCAACATTTCCACGCACCTTATTAAGCCCTGTCTTAAAAATCAGTGTCTAAGTCTGCTGTTACAACTTACTGATGGTATATGAATATTACCAGATGATTCCGAGGAAGGAAAGGCCTTGTTGGCAATACTCCTGTTAAGCCATTAGTCTGTAAATTCCAGCTTTACTGTGAAGTTCTATAGAGTGTTAAATACAAGTTTTCCTGTCTTGCTTCACACGATTCTCTAAAATCAGTTTTGACCTTTGGTTATAGAGTCTTCATACTTCAGTATCTGGTGGTTCCTATGGCTTATACATAACTTTGTAAAAAGAAAAAAAATTTTTTCTGATGCTTTGAATATAGTTTTGAAAGGAGTTTGACTTTTTTTTCCTTCATTCATCTCAGCATAGGGTGCACTATTTCACAATATGAAAATTTTTTGTCATTTAAATTATCATATTCTTTATTATGTAACTTTAACAATTGAGTTGATCTGTTTAAAATATAAATCTACTCAAGTTAATTAAAAATAAGCTTTTCAGAAATGTATTATATTTATAACAAATGTAAATAGAATAAAGACATGCTATTCACTGTATAGATTTATTAGAATTATTTAATTCAAAGGACTTAACATAGTCTTTATTTAAAATGAATGCCAACCATATTATAGCAGGCCAAGCCAATTTCCTGAGAAAACTTTGAAGTACCGTTTTTGAAAACATGAAGTACAGTTTTTGTTCCTACAGTCCTCAGTGGCTGTGTTTTACACAAGCAAATGAATTTTGTCTTCAGATGTGTCATGTCTGATGCCCCATTACAGATTTGGATAATTGTTTTATATCCTGGGAAAAAGGAAGATCATGCTTACTGAACTGTTGAAAATAACCACATGGCAGACTGCGCTGCTGCGTATGGTAGACCAGGTGATTTAGCTTCCAGCCGAAGAAAAGTAAAGAGTCTAAATAAGAGAGAAGAAAACAGCTTACTAAAAACAAAATGTTAACAATATAGTCCGTTATTAGTGGACCAGAATCTAGGAGAAGAAAGTCTAGAGAGAAGAGACCACCGTTTGGAGCTAATTTGCCCTGGGAGTGTTTATCTACTTAGGAGGAAGCAGCTGAGAGGCAGAGCCTTACATTTGATGCACTCTGAAACAAGAAATACGGGTCAGGAGAAATCAGGTACGCTGAAGCAAGAGGACAAAAGTTTGGAAAAATAGTCACAAGAAGATAAAGGACCTACTGGTTTCAGTGAAAAAGTTTTATGGTTATTTGGGGTCCCAGAAAGAGGAGAGAGAGAGGGTAGGGCAGAGGTGGTATTTGAAGGGAATTTCTGAGGATTTTTCAAGACGGACATCAAGTTACAGATTCGGAACATAAGTAAATCCCAACAACATAAATGTAAAGAAACTGTGTCGGAGGCCACATAGTGAAACTCTTGGGAATTTTAAAAACGGGATATAGTCTTGAATACAGAAGACAATTGGTAGCACAACTGATAGCAGACTCCTTGTCAAAAATCATGGAAACCAGAAAATGGGGTTGGTATCTTTAAAGCGTTGAAAGAAATGAGCTGTTAGACCAGAATTCTAAACTCAGGAAATACACCTTTTAAGAATGAAATGAAAACAAAGATATTTTCACACAAAACCAGAGTTTATTTTCCAGGTGGCTCTAGGATAATGGTGTTTAACAAAATCTTAATCATTCCATTCATCTGCAATTAAATATACAAATCACCAAGCACAAATAAAGCTACACCTAAGTCATACTACTGGCATAACTAGACAGAATACTAGTAACTTCAAATTATCTGTAAATAGAGAGTTTAGCACTGAAGGTCAACAAGCCGCCTCAAGCATGTACTTCTAAGCCTTTGTAGAGAGTGGAGGTGGGGAAGACAGGAATCCAGAAGGAATTGTGGAGAGACGGTAAGAGAACTCAGGGTTTAAGGGCCATCTGAAGTCACTCTGAAACAAGCAAGTCTCTCCCCTAACTGTGAAAGTACTCAAGTGATCTGACAGAGCTCTAAAGACAGGCTTTGTAGTGGGGCCTTGTGGAGCAACAAGGGACAGGGTCCATTCATCAGGCAGCTAAGGAAATGCCTCCTAACAGGAGTAATCTTACAAATTGGCTACTTAGAAGAGCATTGAGTATTTTCAATCTTGTGTCTCGAAAGAACTTTCAATCTCAACTGAGATTTCTCCATTTAAGATTCATACCCCTAAGCCTGATTTCCAGAAGACTCCATTAAAATGCAAATACCTGTAAATACCCTGATAACCTACTGTACTGCAACCTACTAAATAACCTACTTAAATGCAAATACCTGTAAATACCCTGATAACCTACTATAATCAGTAGTACTTCACAAGTATAAGCACCTTGTGGGAGCAAGGCTTTACTTGGAATGGGACCCAAACACTTTACTTAGAAGGGAGGTGAGGGGTGCTCGCCGGAGGAGCAGAAATGGGGTCAAGGGGCTGAATGGGCCAAAGAAAAACTTAGCCTGTTACAGACTTTTGCTTAGGGTCAACCCTGTTTGGTAATATTCTATTACTCCTTCCCAGGATTATTTGGCCTCAAGAAAAGAGTTTGCATGTCATGTTCCCCTTTCTCCCCCATGTTTCTCTTTTGATTTGTAAGCTGTGCTAGAAGTCCGCTTTCTTAACTTCAGCATTTCTTCCCTTCCTTAGTGATTGAATTAATTATGCTGTACTTGGTGGCAGAAAGGGACACATCTGAGAATTAGATGTTTTTGTGAAAGGCAAAAAAATGAAATGTTCTGTTTTGCATTTAAACAGAATGTCTTGCTTCAGTAAACATTCCAGGAGCATTATCCTTTGAAGACTATTACTACCTGTTGATTAGAAAGTCTGATTTCAAAATAACTTTTTAACCAGAGAAGGGACATTTAGCTGGGAGAGGCACATCTAATTTTACTACAGAACCTTGGTACATGGCAGATAAAGGATGAGGAGGAGGCATTTCCAAGGGAGGCCTCTGTAATTGCAAGAGGAGGACAGGCTGTGGTGTGGGCTGGAGGGAGCCAGGCTTGGCCAAGTCTGGAGCCAGTGGAGCAGACCCTGTGCCTGAGGGGGCTGCCATAGTTTATTCTACTCTGCATCCCAGCAACCCTCTAGGGGGAACTGCACGGAAGTGAGGAGAGCTCAAAAGACCTCATTCAAAAACACTGAGGATTCAAAACGGCGCAAAACAGCTCTTGGTAAGAGCAGGGTTGTGCACTTCTCTGACACTGCTGCTTGCACTGTTGGGTCTTGTGCTGCTGTCCCCAACTCTGCATTCAGTGACGTCTGGCACTGGCAATTGGAATTGCCCGTAGTGGAATATTTACCCCAGGGGCATCAAATACTACATATTAGGGCTTGATGTATTGATTTTTTGCTGTTTACTCTAGATCTTGAAAGCAATGGAGAAAATGTTAATAATGCAGATTAAGTTTAAAAGCGTTAGATGAAGGTAGCTGTTAAATTACGAATAGCACAAATACTTGAAGTATTATTCCTCCAGGATCTGAGAACTATTTGGCCAGATCGGCAAAGAAGTTGCTCAAGTTATTGATGAACAACATCAGGTGAGGATTAGCATATCTTCTCACTTTTTTCTTCCCCCTTCACATAAACAAAAATCTCAATCAACGGTCATACTGGATTATTTTCATTTGTTAATTGCAAGATAGGTTGGTTGTCCAAGACCTTGGCAAAACTCAACAAGGGCCCTATGTAAGGATCACTGGGCTATATGGAATTTGCAATATAGAACATTGCCGTTTTTATTATTTGTCAGTTGTGTGCTATGAAGACTTTATATCTGCTTTTAAAGTTTTTTTTTTTTTTTTTTTTTCCCCTGCAATTTGATAGACATTTACCAGCATATCTTTGGGTACGGACATAGACCATAAAAAGTTTAGTATTCTGACATCCACATTGCAGTTAACCAGGAGCTGAAGCATCTTCTGGAATATTCCAGGCTTTAGGACTCAATAGGGCAGTGATTTGCAAAGTGTATAGCCCTAATCGTTTACTACTAAAAATGTAACTCCAGAGGATACTTCCCCAGAGATTGGTGGTCTACCTGCCTAGATCAATTTTGTTGGTCTGGTTTGAATATGGAATCTTGTTTTTGTTGTTGAGGTTTATTTGTTTGTTGGTTTTAACAAGCCCTGATACTGAAGAGGGGACCTGTACAGTACACTTTTGGAAACATGGCCTTTGGGAGCCTGAGAAGCACTGTGTCTGGATGCAGATTTTTATTAAGTTTGTTTCTGTATAGTTTTTGGTCACATCATGGAAATTATTTTTCTTCAAAAGTTCTAAGTGACTAGGCCAGTGTTTTAAACATATGCCCCTAAAATGTGACAAATTATTCAAAGATTAATTTTCTACTTAAGGATACTGAAAGAAAAATTGAGTTTACAATAGCTGTTTGCTCAATTAAAGTGAACAGTGGGGTTGCGGGTAACATTCAATCCCAGCTTGCCTGTCACTTTATTATTTCTTGGCTGTTGATCATAAGTAACTATCAGATCTTTACTAGATTTGGGTGTTTCCAGTTTTGCTATTCACAGTAACTGGATTCTTTTGGGCTGGTATTTGTAGTCTCTGCTAGAGATTATAGATAGGATGACCATGTAAGTCTTTACCCAAAATGAGATAATTTGAGATTGAAAGGAGGCGCTATTAATAATCACAGTGGGACAAACAGACATAAATGGGTCCCTTCCAGGCACGCTAATATGTGTTCATATTAGCGTAGGGTTTCCTTCCTCTCATGCTATTTGTTGACTGGTGCATTACAATGAATTCTGCTGCGTGTACAAATACTGCACATTCATAAGGCGGCTATAAGCCTCATTCCTAGATGCTTGGAGAAGTTCTAGTTCCTTGCTTTTTTGGCAGAAATGTTCACTCAGTGCAGATGTGATGATGAGTGGCAAGATTCAGCTAATCTTCAGATTGGAGTCAGTGACAGAATTCCCTTAAGTGGCCTGAACCAGGACTGAATTTTTGTCCTAAGCGGAGATTGTCACTCCAGGGGGTATGGGCTACTGGCCTATTAAGATTCTTATACCTTTCCATGTAATTGTGGAAGAACTTGTACATACTTAATATTTCTAGCCAATACACATATCTTGAACCACTTATATCACCTTTATGTCGGTAATACTCTCCCATGCTAAGTGAGGCAGCTGATACTTGAAAGGTTTGGGTAGCCATTTTTGGATTATGGACTGACAAGCTATTCAATGGCTAAATAACTACCCCTGGGTTAGGAACTTCAGATATTTTTTAACTACTCCTAGATGGTTAAAATGAACTTAATTTATTTATCACCCTTTGGTGAGCTATTTTATTTCTTTTTAAGATTATTTAGAGAGAACAGTGAGAAGGGGAGAAGGAGAGAGAGAATCTCAAGCAGACTCTCTGTTGAAGGCAGAGCTGTCACAGGGGTCCATCCCATGACCCCAAGATCATGATCTGAGTGGAAGTCAAGAGTTGGGTGCTTATGGGACACCTGGGTGGCTCTGTTGGCTAAGCGTCTACCTTTGGCTCAAGTCATGATCGTTAGGTCCTGACTTCAAGCTCTGCACTGGGTTTCCCGCTCAGTGAGGAGTCTGCTTCTTCCTCTCCCTCTGCTTGCAGCTCCCCATGCTTGTACGTTCTCTTTCCTGATATCTATTCAAGATAAATAAATCTTGAAAAAAAAAAAGTCAGACCCTTAACCAACTGAGCCACCCACACACCCGTGGTGAACTATTTTAAAGTAAATTATACTCAATAAAATGTTTGGTTGTAATTTAAGTAAATGACTATAGATGTACCAGGATGGAATATTTCCTCTTAGATTGATAAGAACTGTAATAATGGGGTGCCTGAGTGGCTCGGTTAAGAATCTGCCTTTGGCTCAGGTCGTGATCCCAGGGTCCTGAGATCAAGCCCCACATCAGGCTCCTTGCTCAGTGGGGAGCCTGCTTCTCCCTCTCTCTCTCCCTGTCTCTCTGACTACTTGTGATCTCTATCTCTGTCTCTCTCTCTCTGTGTGTCTCTCTCTCTGCACCAAATAAATAAATAAAATCTTAAAAAAAAACCAACACCAAAACTGTAGTAAGACTTAAGTCTTCAAGCACAATATTATAAAACGGTATTTCCCAGAATGTTTCCCACTGAGTAGGATGTTAATAGATATTAGATGAAAAGAAAGAAAAGTTCTCCGACTATATAAACAAAATTAGAGGTTTCTTTACTGCTCATGTGCATTCATGGCAGTTTCCCAAACATACTCAACTAGGAATCATCCCTCCCTTGTCAAGCATTTCTCAGAACTAGTGATATGCTCATAAAGTAAAGATGGGTAAGCTTTTTCTGTAAAGTATCAGATAGCCTTTCAGGTCTGTGGGGAAACATACAATCTCTGGCTGCCAAACACAGTTTGTACATGAATGGGCGTGGCTGTTTTTATAACTAAACACCTGTTTCTGTAAGTAAGAGAACGGTAAGTGTTATTTGTTTTAAAACTAAGTGACATCATTAGTACATCTTGGGAAACTGGACAGGACCAGAGAATAAAGGAGGAAAAAGGAGAGAGGACTGAGCATAAGGAGAAGGAATGTCTCCTTCCTCTGTGGCAGGTTTCACTAAGACTTGGCAAGTGATTCTCAAAACCATCTACACCCACTAGAGGGCACCAGGAATGCAATTTTCTTTGGGTGCCATTCTCAACTTTTGCTTTTAAAATGTTGAAATTAGCATTTGATGAGGTAGCATTTAGTGGAGTTTGGTTTAGCATTTTTCTTCTGCTACAGAGAATTAGAATCAGGCAAGTTAATGATAATTTACCAACCTAACATATCAACGATATTAACCCAGGAGATCTTTCATAATTAAAAGGATTATGGACTTTTAGTAGCCTTTACATTATCTGGAGAATCAAGATGGATGGATTCTCTTGAAACATTTAATATCTTGTTTTTTTTATTGGGTGGGAAGGGGCAAAGGGAGAGGGAGAGAAAGATTCTTAAGCAGGCTCGACATGGGCTTGATCTTAGGACCCTGAGATTATGACCTAAGTCAAAATCAAGAGTCTAATGTTTAACCAGCTGAGCCACCCAGGCACCCAAGATTTTACTTATTTATTTATTTATATTCATTTATTTGTTCATTTTATTTATTAAAATATTTTATTTTTTTATTTGCGAGAGAGTACAAGCAGGGGAAGGGCAGAAGGAGAAGCAGACTCTGCTGATCAGGGAGACCAACATGGGGCTTGATCTCAGGACCCCTGGATCATGACCTGAGTCGAGGGCAGACACTTAACCAACTGGGCCACCCAGGTGCCCAAAGTTTTTAATATCTTAAGACACAGTAAAGTTTTACTGATCAGAGAGTCATTTAAATTTGTCATAGTAGAGGGGCACCTGGGTGGCTCAGTCGGTCAAGTAGCTGTCTTTGGCTCAGGTCATAATCCCAGGGTCCTGGGATTGAGCCCCACATCGGGCTCCCTGCTTAACGGAGAGCCTGCTTCTCTCTCTCCCTCTGCCTGCCGCTCTATCTACTTGTGCTCACTAACTCTCTGTCAAATAAATAAATAAAATCTTAAAAAAAAATTTGTCATATTGCCATCTAAAATGGAGGCTAAAATTGGAAATTGTTAAATCAACAAAACCTCTGATAAACGATGAGGATAAGAATTCCTCAATCTGGGAATACCTGCCTGGGTCAGATTACGAGACTCTTGATTTCCAGGTTGTGAGTTCAAGCCCACATTGGATGTAGAAATTACTTACTTAAAAATAAAACCTTTTTTAAAAAAAGAATTCTTCCATCTCCACTTGTTGGCTATGGACAAATCTTTTAACTTCTTTACTTCCGTGTGTGTGTGTGTGTGTGTGTGTGTGTGTGTGTTATCAGTGACTGACAGGTAATAATTAATACATGTTTTCAAATATGATTTACTTAAATTCCCTTTGAGAATGCCCTTCACAAGGTCTTCTAACAGATGCAGTTTGAAATGGCTGCGTAAACAATAAACCCATAATCTATTCTATCTATAGCAGCCATTGCACTATTTTAAGTTTCCGGTTTTGTTCAAGATTATAGGCTTTATTTTGATTGCAGGCTTGGGCTTATGCACATTAACCATGATATTTGCTTCCTTCATATCATCCCCTAATACCTATAGCCATGCTGGATGTACCATAGAAATGATTTTGAATTGAAGAATTGATTAAATTACCTTTTGTCCATTACAACCTGAATGAATTTTATGATTAGCAGTGCCAATATACAACAGCTCTTCAATGGCTTTAATATAATACGTATGGAATGCTTTATAAATAACAATATTCATAATCCTGGCACTTAGTTTGCTAAAAATGAGCTTTCAAAACTGAATTCACTTAATTGTGTGCATAGGAATTCATTTTCTTGTTTAAAGAATGGGAAAAACGGTAAAAACTGAGCCTTTTACCTATGATAAAAAGTTTAAGGAATTTAGGAAAGTGGAAACATTGGATTTGATTCTGTATTGTGTTTTTTTGCCAACATTGTCATTAAATGTGATTGTATAGAAGTTATAATGTGTCCTTTATCCAACAAATATTAATAGACTCTTTCTCTGGCACTATTTTTTGGGCTAGAAACCCTATCCTGGGCACTGGCTGCAGGGATATCTAATGTTAATTTAAGAGATTAATTTTTTTTAAAGATTTTATTTATTTATTTGACAGAGATCACAAGTAGGCAGAGAGGCAGGCAGAGAGAGGGGGAAAAGCAGGTTCCCTGGGCAGCAGAGAGCCTGATGCGGGGCTCGATCCCAGGATCCTGGGATCATGATCGGAGCCAAAGGCAGAGGCTTTAACCCACTGAGCCACCCAGGCGCCCCAAGAGATTAATTTTTAGCTTAACAGAGGTAGCAGTCTTTAGACAACAACTATGTGAATATTGCATTTGTGAAGAACCAGAATTTAATTTTGAAAGATGCAGAAAGAGAGAGAGTTTGACTTCTTTGCCGGTTTGAATTGTTTTTATTTCTTTTTGTTGTCTGATTGCTGAGGCTAGAACTTTTAGTACTATGTTGAATAGCAGTGGTGATAGTAGACATCCATGCTGTGTTCCTGACCTTAGGGAAAAGCTCTCAGTTTTTCCCCATTGAGAATGATATTCACTGTGGTCTTTTCATAGATGGCTTTCATGATATTGAGGTATGTTCCCTCTATCCCTACACTGTGGAGAGTCTTAAGAAAGGATGCTGTACTTTGTCAAATGCTTTTTCTGCATCTATTGAGAGGATCATATGGCTCTTGTCCATTCTTTTAGTAATGTAGTGTATCACATTGATTTGTGGATGTTGAACACCCTTGCAGCCCAGGAATAAATCCCACTTAGTCAAAATGAATAGTCCTTTTAATGTAGTGTTGGATCCTATTGGTTAGTATCTTGGTGAGGATTTTTGCATCCATGTTCACCAGGGGTATTGGTCTGTAATTCTCCTTTTTGGCAGGATCTTTGTCTGGTTTGGGGATCGAGGTAATGCTGGCCTCATAGAAAGTCTTTGGAAGTTTTCCTTCCATTTCTATTTTTTGAAACAGCTTCAGAAGAATAGATATGAATTCTTCTTTAAAAGTACGGTAGAATCTTCCTGGGAAGCCATCTGGCCCTAGACTCTTGTTTGTTGGGAGATTTTTTATTATTGTTTTAATTTCCTTACCAGTTATGTGTCTGTTCAGGTTTTCTATTTCTTCCTGTTTCAGTAGTTTATACATAGTTTATACCAGTAGTTTGGTAGTTTATACATCTCTAGTAATGCATCCATTTCTTCCAGATGCTTAATTTGTTGGCATATAGTTTCTCATAATATGTTCTAATAATTGTTTGTATTTCTTTGGTGTTGGTTGTAATCTCTCCTCTTTCACTCATGATTGTATTTATTTGGGTCCTTTCTCTTTTGTTTTTGATAAGTCTGGCTAGAGGTTTATCAATCTTAGTAATTCTTTCAATGAACCAGCTCCTAGTTTTGTTGATCTGTTCTACTGTTCTTTTGGTTTCTATTTCATTGATTTCTGCCTCAATCTTCATTAATTTTCTTCTCTGGCTGGGTTTAGGCTTTGTTTGCTGTTCTTTTTCCAGCTCCTTTAGGTATAAGGTTAGGTTGTGTATTTGAGAACTTTCCCTTTCTTGTTTCTTGAGAAAGGCTTGTATTGCTATATACTTCCTTCTTAGGACCACCTTTCCTACATCCCAAATGTTTTGAACAGTTGTGTTTTCATTTCCATTTGTTTCTATGAAATTTTTTCCATGAATTTTTAACATTCTTTAATTTCCTGGTTGACCCATTCATTCTTTAGTAGGCTGCTCTTTAGCCTCCATGTATTTGAGTTTTTTCCAAATTTCCTCTTGTGTTTGAGTTCTAGTTTCAAAGCATTGTGGTCTGAAAATATGCAGGGAATGATCCCAGTCTTTTGGTACTGGTTGAGACTTGATTGTGATCCAGGATGTGATCTATTCTGGAGGATGTTCAATGTGCACTAGAGAAGAATATGTATTCTGTTGTTTTGGGATTGAATGTTCTGAATATATCTGTGATGTCCATCTGGTCTAGTGTATCATTTAAAGCCTTTATTTACCTGTTGACCTTTTCTTAGATGATCTGTCCAATTCAGTGAGGGGGGTGTTAAAGTCCTCTATTATATTGTAATATTGTATTATTGTTGATGTTTTTCTTTGATTTTGTTATTAATTGGTTATGTAATTGGCTGCTCCCATGTTAGGGGCATAGATATTTTATTATTTTTTTTTTATTGTGTTATGTTAGTCACCATAAAATACATCATTAGTTTTTGATGCAGTGTTCCAAGATTCATTGTTTAGGTACAACACCCAGTGCTCCATGCAATATGTACCCTCCTTAATACCCATCACCAGGCTCACCCATCCACCAACCTCCCTCCCCTCTAAAACCCTCGTATTGTTTCTCAGAGTTCATAATAAGGGCACAGTTATTTAAAATTGCTATATCTTCTTTTTGGACAGACCCTTTAAGTATGATATAGTGTCCTTCCTCATCTTATTATAGCCTTTAGCTTAAAATCTAATTTGTCTGATATAAGAATTGCCACCCCAGCTTTCTTTTGATGTCCATGGTAAATTGCTTTACACTCCCTCACTTTAAATCTGGAGGTGCCTTTGGGTCTAAAATGAGTCTCTTACAGACAACATATTGATGGATCTTGGTTTTTGTTTTTGTTTTTGTTTTAATCCATTCTGATACCCTGTGTCTTTAATTGGGGCATTTAGTCCATTTACACTCAGGGTAACTATTGAAAGATAATAATTTAGTGCCATTGTATTGCCTCTAAGGTGACTGTTACTGTATATTGTCTCTGTTCTTTTCTGATGTATGTTACATTTAGGTTCTCTCTTTGCTTAGAAGACCCCTTTCAATATTCCCTGTAGGGCTGGTTTGCTATTTGCAAACTCTTTTAGTTTTTGTTTGTCCTGGAAACTTTTTATTTCTCCTGTTTTCAGTGACAGCCTAACTGAATATAGTATTCTTGGCTGCATATTTTTCTCACTTAGTTCTCTGAATATATCATGCCAGACCTCTCTGGCCTGCCAGGTCTCTGTGGATAGATCTGCTGCCAATCTAATATCTCTACCTTTGTAGGTTACAGTCCTCTGTCCAGAGCCGCTGTCAGAATTTTCTCTTTATCTCTGAGACTTTTAAGTTTTACTATTAGGTGATGGGCTGTTGACCTATTTTTATTGGTTTTGAGGGGGGTTCTCTGTGCCTCCTGGGTTTTGATGCTTGTTTCCTTCCCCAAATTAGGGAAGTTTTCCTCTATAATTTGCTCCAATATACCTTATTCCACCCCACACTTTCTTCTTCTTCTGGGATCCCAGTTATTCTAATATTGTTTAATCTTACGATATCACTTATCGCTCAAATTCTCACCTCGTGGTCCTGTAGTTGTTTATCTCTCTTTTTCTAAGCTTCTTTATTCTCCATAATTTGGTCTTCTATATCACTAATTCTCTCTTCTGCCTCACTTATCCTAGCAGTAAGTCTCCATTTTTTATTGCACCTCATTAATAGCTTTTTAAAATTTCAACTTAGTTAGATTTCAGTTATTTTATTTCTCCAGAAATGGATTCTCTAGTATTTTTCTAGGCCTTTTTCAAGCCCAGCTAGTATCTTTATAATCATCATTCTGAACTCTAGGTTTAACATCTTACTAACGTCTGTAGTCTATATTGATTAGGTCCCTAGCAGTTGGTACTCCCTCTTGGGGTTTTTTGTTTGTTTGTTTGTTTGTTTTTTGAGGTGAGTTTTTCCACCTTGTCTTTTTCTCCAGATGAATGAGAGAACAAAATGCTAAAAGGGTAACAACGACCCCAGAAAAAATATACACTAAACAACTCAGAAGAGATCTGAAACGAGGGAAAAGAGGGGGAAAAATATGATCAGGCTGGTAAATAGAACAGAGCCACACACTTGATTTTGGGTGTATTTTGTTCTGTTAGTAGGAACTGCCTCCCAAAATTTTAAAGAAAGAAAAACTTACATATATACAAAAATAAGAGTAAATATGATGAAGGGATGAAGGATGACTGTAAAGATGGAAATTTAAAAAGATTTTTAAAAAGGAATTGATAAGTTGGTTGAAAAAAGAAAGAAAAAATTAAAAAAAAAAGGAGAGAATGTGATCAGATGGGAGACTAGAATATAGACTTATGCTAGATTTAGGGTATATTTTGGTCTGTTAGAAGAAATGTTCCCCAAAATTTTAATGAAAGAAAAACTTATATGTGTACAAAAAAAGTTAAATACAATGAAGGGAAAATATGAATATAAAAATGAAAATTAAAGATTTTTTAAAAAGTTATTGATAAGATGTTGGTTAAAATAAGAAAGAGGAAAAATTCAAAAAAATGAAAAAAGAAAAAAATAAAGAAAATTAAAAGAATTTAACTTTGTAAGACTAAAGAATCACAGGAAAAAGGCCATGAATTCTATGTGCTGTATTCCTCTAGCTCTGGAGTTTTGCTGTTCTCATTGATTGGTAAAACTTGGTCTTGCCTAAATGTTCTTGCTGATCTTCTGGGGGAGAGGCCTTTTGTAGTGATTCTCAAATGTCTTTGCCTTAGGTGGAATTATACCACTCTTGCCAGGGGCCAGTCTAAGTAATCTTCTTGGGTTTGCTCTTGGTAGCTTTTTTTTCCCTGAAAGCTTTCTGTACAGCTTTGGAAGACAAGAATGGAAATGGTGGTCTCTCAATCTCCAGCCTGGAGGAACTGAGAACTTGGGGTCCCCTCTTCAGTGAGCCCTCAGAGAAAAGCCATCAATCACTTCTGTCTCCCTGGTCTCCGGCCATGCTCCATGCTCACCTAGGCCTGTGACTGAGCATTTCTATCTCTGGCACACCACCTGTTTGAGTCTTCAAACTCAGCAGATTCCTGCAGCACAATCCCACACTGCTTCTTGCAGGGAAGGAAGTGGAGTCTGCCCAGATCTGCCACTTATGGGGTTCCTCCTCAAAGAGCAGTGGCCCAACTGTGCCAGGGATCCTAGTTTATGGCAACACTGAGCTGAGAACCCTCTTCTTGCTCTGTCTTTGCAGCTGGCTTCCCTGCTCTAATACCTGGGAACCCTCCCACACTCAGGCACCCCCAGTCTTTCTGTGACCCCAAGGGACCTGAGACCACACTGTCCCAGCGAGGGCTCCACCCCCCCCGATTAGCCGCTAGAATGATGTTCCTCAGTGCAGCAAACTTCTAAAAGTTCTGATTTCATGCTCTACTGCTGTCACTTGCCTGGAGCCAGCTGATGGTCTCCCTCCCACCACGGTCTATCTTTCAGTATATTGCCTTGGATTCACTTCGCACATCCTACCTTCCAGAAAGCGGTCACTTTTGTATTCATAGAATTGCTGCTATTCTTTTCTTTGATCTGTTGAGTTTGTAGGTGTTCAGAATGGTTTGATAACTACGTAGCTGAATTCTTGGCACCAGATGAAATTTAGGTCTCCTACTCCTCCGCCATCTCCTCCTGAGACTCATTTTGAACACAGAGATACATCCAGACTGAAAGTGAAGGGATGGAGAACCATCTTTCATGCTAATGTACCTTAAAAGAAAGTGGGGTATCCATTTTTATATCAGACAAATTAGATTTTAAGTTAAAGACTGTAGTCAGAGATAGAGAAGGACACTATATCAGTCTTTGTTAAAAAAATATTTTATTTATTTATTTGACAGAGATCACATGTAGGCAGAGAGGCAGGCAGAGAGAGAGGAAGAAGCAGGCTCCCTGCTGAGCCAAGTGCCCCATGTGGGACTTGATCCCAGGATCCTGAGATCATGACCTAAGCTGAAGGCAGAGGCTTAACCCACTGAGCCACCCAGGTGCCCAGACACTATATCAGTCTCAAAGGGTCTATACAACAAAAAGATCTAACAGCTGTAAATATCTATGCCCCCAAAATGGGAGTAGCCAACTACATAAAGCAACTATTAATTAAACAAAGAGACATATTGATAAGAATATGTTAATTGTAAGGGATCATAAAACTCCACTCTCAGCAGCAGACAGATCATCTAAGCAGGAAATCAACAAAGAAACAAGAGCTTTGAGTGACACACTGGTCCAAATGGACCTCATAGATATATACAGAACATTCCACCCTAAAACAACAGAATACTCATTCTTCTCAAGCACACATGTTACTTTCTCCAGAATAGACCACATACTGGGTAACAAATCTGGTATCAACCAATACCAGAAGATTGAGATTATTGCCTGTATATTCTCAGACCACTTTGAAACTGGAACTCAGTCACAACAAAAAGTTTAGAAGAAATTCAAACACTTTGAAGCTAAAGACCATCCTGATCAAGAATGTTGGGTTCAACCAGGAAATCAAATAAGAACCTAAACAATTCATGAAAACCAATGAATTAAAAAACACATCAGTCCAAAACCTAGGGGATATGGCAAAGGCGATCTTAAGGAGGAAATATATAGCTATCCAAGCCTCATTCAAAAAAATACAAAAATCCAGAATATGCAAAACCTATTTCCACCTTGAAGAACTGGAGAATCAATAACAAATTAAGCCTACCCCCATGCATGAGGAGGGAAATGATTAAGATTAGAGCAGAGATCAATGAATTAGAAACCAGAGATAGAGAAGAACACATTAATGAAACAGAAGACTGAAAAACCACTGGCCAAACTATTCCAAAAGAAAAGAGAAAGGACCCAAATTAATAAAATTATGAATGAAAGGGGAGAGATCGCGACTAACACCAAGGAAATAGAAACAATCATCAGATTTTATTATCAACAGCTATATGCCAATAAGTTAAGCAACCTAGAAGAAATGGATGCTTTCCTGGAAACCTATAAACTTTCAAGACTGAAACAGGAAGAAATTGACAACCTAAATAGACCAATATCTAGTAACGAGATTGAAGCAGTGATCAAAAACCTCCCAAAAAACAGGGCCCAGGACCCGATAGATTCCCTGCGGAATTCTACCAAACATCCAAAGAAGAAATAATACCTATTCTCCTGAAGCTGTTTCAAAAAATAGAAACAGAAGGAAAACTTAGACTCTTTCTATGAAGCCAGCATTACCTTGATCCCCAAACCAGGAAAAGACCCCATCAAAAAGGAGAATTTCAGACCAATATCCCTGATGAATATTGGTGCCAAGATTCTCAACAAGATCCTAGCTAATAGGATCCAACAGTACATTAAAAAGATTATCCACCATGACCAGGTGGGATTTATCTCTGTGATGCAAGCATGGTTCAACATTCACAAACCAATCAATGTGATAGAATAAATCAATAAGAGAAGGGAGAAGAACCACATGGTCCTCTCAATTGAGGCAGAAAAAGCATTTGACAACATAGAGCATCCATTCCTGATTAAAACTCTTCAGAGTATAGGGATAGAGGGAACATTTCTCAACTTCATAAAATCTATCTATGAAAAACCCACAGCGAATACCATTCTCAATGTGGAAAAGCTGAGAGCTTTCCTCTTAAGATCAGGAACATGACAAGGATGCCCACTCTCACCACTATTGTTCAACGTAGTACTAGAAGTCCTAGCAACGCAATCACACAACAAAAAGAAATAAAATGTATTCAAATCAAAGAAGAAGTCAAACTCTCTCTCTTTACAGATTGCATGATAATTTATGTGGACAACTCAAAAGACTACACACCCAAATTACTTCAACTCACACTGCAATTCAGTAATGTGGCAGGATACAAAATCAATGCATAGAAATCAGTTGTATTCTTATAAACTAACAATGAAACTGTAGAAAGGGAAATTAGAGAATTGATTTGATTTAAAATAGCACCCAAAACCAAAGTAAAAATACTTTGGAATAAACCTCACCAAAGAGGTAAAGGATCTGTAATCTAGGAACTACAGAACACTCATGAGAGAAATTGAAGAAGACAAAAAAAGATGGAAAAATATTCAGTGCTCATGGATCTGAAGAATAAACATAGTTAAAATGTCTATGTTGCCCAGAGCAATCTTTACTTTCAACACCATCCCAATCAGAATACCATCAGTATTTTTCAAGGCGCTGGAACAAACAATCCTAAAATTTGTATGGAACCAGAAAAGACCCCAAATTGCCAAGGAAATGTTGAAAATTTTTTTAAAAAGCTGGGGGGCATCACATTGCCTGATTTCAAGCTGTATTACAAATCTGTGATCACCAAGACAGCATGGTACTGGTACAAAAACAGACACATAGACCAACGGAACAGAGTAGAGAGCCCAGGTATGGACCCTCAACTCAATGGTCAAATAATCTTCAACAAAGCAGGAAAAAATATCCAGTGGGAAAAAGACAGTCTCTTCAATAAATGGTTCTGGGAACACTGCACAGCCACATGCAGAAGACTGAAACTGGACCATTCTCTGGTACCATACATGAAGAGAAACTCAAAATGGATGAAAAACCTCAATGTGAGACAGGAATCCATCAAAATCCTAGAGGAGAACATAGAGCCAGTAACCTCTTTGACATCAGCCACAGTAACTTCTTTCAAGACATGTCTGTAAAGGCAAGGGAAACACAAGCAAAAATGAACTTTTGCAACTTCATCAAGATAAAAAGCTTCTGCACAGTGAAGGAAACAGTCAACAAAACAAAGAGGCAACCCACAGAATGGGCAAAAACATTTGCAAATGACACTACAAAGGGCTGATATCCAAGATGTATAAAGAATCTGTTTAAATTATACACACACACACACACACACACACGCGCACGCACAAATTTTGGGCCTAGCTTCAGGATTGCAAAATATGACACTAATAAAGATTTTGTCATCAATTCCAGTTTTATACTGGAAGAGAAATGCATGACCTTTAAAATATGCAACAAAAAATTCTTCATGTCTTTATGCATGTGTAGGTTACTATAAACAGAACCATTAATCCATATAAGAGATTATATAAAAGAGCCATATAAAAAGTACTCCCCCATTACTCAGCAATTGCTCATCTCCACTGGTCTTAGAATGTGTACTGGGCACCTGCGTGGCTCAGCTGGTTAGGTATCTGCCTTTGGCTCAGGTCATGGTCTCGGGGTCCTGGAATCGGGTCCCACCTTGGGCTCCCTGCTCAGCGGGGAGCCTGCTTCTCCCTCTCCCTCTGCCTGTGGTTTCCCTTGTTTGTGATCTCTCTGTCAAATGAATAAAGTTTAAAAAGAAAATTGAGGGAATCAGTCCAATTTTGTCCTCTTATTACTTATGAGTCCTTCCTGAAGAAAGTTACTACTGACTACCCCAGAATGAGTAAAGCCTTTGGACCCACAAGACCTGTGACTCGTATGCTCATAGGTTTGAGCAGTTCCTGTCCACTCATCCTTGTTCTGTTTCACGGACCTAGGAGGGCCCCTGCCTAACTCTGTAAAAACCATCTTGTCAAGCTCTTCTATGTATCAGAAGATAAAATGCATTAATACAAACATCTATCGTAATGGAAAAACAGATGCCTGATGGCTATCTCAGAGAATTATAGTAATATGTACTTATGTTGACAGATGATACAAATTACACACACACACTGGGAGGCAAAACATTTGCAACAAGTAGAGGCAAAAAAAGAAGCTTTCAGTCATCCTAATATTAGTTTTAATTACAGCTTTACTACTTTTTATTTGAAAAGACTCAAGAAAAGAATCTTTCCTAAATTTAGTGTCCTAAACGATTGAATGGGGGAAAATGTGGTAAAGCTAGAAGAGTTACCTAATGGAGTTAAAAGAAAAATGTGTATAATGCACCCAACATTTATTAGAGACTGAGTAAATTATAGGAAAATATAAAAATGCTTTATAGGAAGGGAAATTAATGTGAATATTTAATATAGGTAAGAAAGTTGGAGGCCCACTGGAAAGCACACATGTGTATCAGAAATGTGCTTTCATAAACACTGTCAGCCTATCTGACCACAGTCTGGAAAGAATTTGTTAAATATCAACTTTAATTATTTAATTATTTATTTATTAATTTATTGATTAAAATTTTTACTGTGTTATGTTAGTCACCATAAAATACATCATTAGTTTTTGATGCAGTGTTCCAAGATTCATTGTGTATGTACAACACCCAGTGCTCCATACAATACATGCCCTCCTTAATACCCACCACCAGTCTCACTTACCCCTGCTACCCCCCTCCCTTCCAAACCCTCATTTTGTTTCTCAGAGTCCACAGTTTCTCATGGTTCATCTCCCCCTCTGATTTATCCCCCTCCACTTTTCCTTTCCTTCTCCTAATATCCTCCATGTTATTCCTTATGTTCCACAAGTAAGTGAAAACATATGGTAATTGCCTTTCTCTGCTTGACTTATTTCACTGAGCATAATCTCCTCCAGTCCCATCCATGTTGATGTAGAAGTTGGGGATTCATCCTTTCTGATGGCTGAGTAATATTCCATTGTATATATGGACCACATCTTCTTTATCCATTTGTCTGTTGAAGAGCATCTCAGCTCTTTCCACAGTTTAAAAATGAATTTTAAAATTATGTTGGCCAAACCCTAATCTTATTACATTCTCTCTCTCTCTCTCACACATCCTAAAAGATGTCTTAAAATAACACTTTAATTGGAGGAACAAGGCCACTATACTTAGTAGCATAATATATTAAATTTTGATGAATGAGATTTTGAGAAGAATAGAAAGGTTAGAAGGGAGTTCTGGGAGGAAATCAGGCCTTTACTCTTATAATTTGAAATGTAATGACAGTAGCTTTTATTTTTATGGTTCCTTAGAATTTAAAAATGGCTTTTACATACATCTTTTTCTGGGCAAATTCTCATTTTGATAGCACCTTCCTTAGAGCTGCCTTCATGGATTCATTCTGTAAACTGAATATCTAGATAGCTGGATTGAATGTTGGCGGTATCACCATATACAATATGGAGAACATGAGGTCCATACCTGATTTGGAGTCAGAAAGCGGGAGGCAGAAACTCAAGCCTGCAGTGGAGAGGAAAAAGGTGACCACGAACAGGTGTGGTAGGCATGTGGTGAAGAATTTGGTCTGACACCCTCGGCTGATGGGGTCCTCAGCACAGCAGAGAAGGTGCGAATGAAGGAGACCATGATGGACACCAAGCAGATGAATGCTGCTGAAGTTGTGACAGTAGCCACTGCAATCCCATGGATGAATTCATGAGAACAAGCCTGAATCGCCACACAATGCTGGCCAATTCTCAGGAGCTTTCTGCCCAAATGGATATTGATTTGGGCAGAAAGCTCGTGAGAATTGGCCGGAAAACCCCCAGCAAACTCACTTCTGGCAGTGCGGGCACAAAGGGCAGCCATCTGGGCCTTGCTTTAGGTCCCGAGTGGTCAGGACCCGAATCCTGTGAGAAAGCCCTCTAGGAGCCAGGCACACATGAGGCCAATGCATCCCGCTACTCAGCCTCCTGGGGTGCCCTCCCTGGCACTGGCAGATTAGACCTGCCATGCCCCTAGGCCCTCACCTTAACCATAGGTTGGGTTTTCACACTTCCATCCCCAGAGACCTACCCCCAAGCCCTCCAGATTGGGTACCCCTGAGCCACACCCCAGGTCACCACCTGCCACCCAGGAAGAAACCCTGCTATTTTGAGCCAGGACATGCACCTTGAGAGAAAGTGGTCTAGACAGCGGCCACCAGTGCAGCCTGAATTGCCACCCAACGTCGGCCAATTCTCAGGAGCTTTCTGCCCAAATCAGTATTGAGCAGAAAGCTCGTGAGAACTGGCCAGCGTTGGGCTACGATTCGGGCTGTGCTGGCTCCCGCGCTCTAGAATGCTTTCTCTATAGGTGAGTGTCATGACCATTTGGGAACACGAGCTGAGCTCCTGTGGCTCCTGTGAGGACCCCCTAGCAGAGCAGCTTTCCAGGGGCAGAGCCGAGGGAGAGGGTACAGCTGAGCATCAGCCTCCGTGTTTGCAGCCCCGTTTCTTAAGTGGTAATTAACTTCCTTCAAAAGCTGACCAATACCCTTGTCCTTTTTGGAGAAGTAAATATACTCTTCCAAACAAACACTCGCCTCCTCGGTTCCAAATGCAACATGAGTCGGGTTGGGATTCACCCTCCCCCCAACCCCTGCCCCGGCTCCAGACCCCCAGCGGGGGGACCCTCCTGAACCATCCCAACAGCACATTACCAGCAAACTGGGCAAACGGGGCACAAGGCTGAGTGGGGGCCCAACTCCAGCGGTTGTTACCATCACTCTTGAGCCTGGAGAAACAGAGAATCTTCAGCTTACCACTCCCTCCTGTAAAACCAAGCTGCAGTGCCTCACTTTTCAGGGTCTCTCACCCAGCACCTCACCATTGCATTCAGAGCCAACAGGCTGCACTGACTCCTCTTCTGGCGTTTCCCACTGCAGCTCGCCACTGCTTCCAGTGGTGGCAAGCAGCATTACTGTGCCTTCCAAGGACTCTCTCACTGCACCTCACAGCTCCCTCCAGTGGCGTGAACCGGCATTGCCGGGCCTTCCAGCGTCTCCTAATGCAGCTCACAACCCCTCCACGGGTCTAAAGCCACACTTTCACTGTCCCTCTAGATTGGCTACATCTGAGCAAAACCGAGGATTCCACCAGCCACCCAGGAAGAAACCATGCCATTGGGAGCTGCGCAGAACCCTGAGAATGGAAGAAAGCTGCATGCCTCCCTGAGGCCACCCCTACATTTGACAGTCCCCCTGGTCACAAACTCACAGCCTGACATGCTTCCTGACCCCCATCCTCAACAAAGCCCCCCAGGGATCCCACCTCAGTGAGAGGCAGGTGGGGCCTGCCATGTCCCTATGTCCTCTCCCTAACAATTGGTTGGGTTTCCAGGCTTCCGTCCCCAGATACCTGACCCTGGTCAGGGTACTGCTGATGCACACACCAGATCTCTGCAAGCCACCCAGGAGGAAGCCCCGCAATTTGGAGCTGCGCAGAACCCTCTGATGGGAGAAACCAGCATGTCCCCCTGAGGCCAGCCCCAGGCTTGGCGTCCCCCTGGACACAAACCCAGAACCTGACACACTCAGGAGCCAGATGCACCCTGCCCTCAACTCGGTCCCCTGGGGAGCCCTCCTCAGCGCTGGCAAATCAGGCCTGCCATACCCCTAGATCCTAACCCTAACCCTAGGTTGGGTTTTCAGGTGTCTATCCCCAGAGGCTTGGCCCCCAAGCCCCCCAGACTGGGGACTCCTGAGCCCCACCCTACAACTCTGCCTGCCACCTGGGAGGAATCCATGCTGTTTGGAGCCGCACAAAACCCACTGAGCGGGAGAAATCTGCATGCCCCCTGGGCCACCCCCATCTTTGGACCTCCCCAGCCCACAAACTGGGCGCCTCACACTCAGCTTGGACCCCTCCCTCAACTCTTCCCCTGGAGAGCTCCCCTCAGCAGGGGCCCTCAGGGGAGCTGCGTGGCCTGGCCCATTGTCCCAGATGGTCGCAACACATACCTAGTGAGAAATCTCTCTACACACCAGCCGTGCACCCGACCTGAATTGCCGCACAGTGCCGGACAATTCTTATGAGCTTTCTACCCAAATCAATGTTGATATGTGGAGAAAGCTCATGTGAGTTGGCGGAAACCCCAGTGAACTTGCTTCCTGCGTTAGGGGCCTTAAGGGGAGCCACCTGGGCCTGGCCGGTTGTTCCACAGGGTCCACACCCCAGGACTCCAACTTCCACTCAGGAGGAAACCATGCCATTTGGAACTCCAGAAAGGATTCAGATGAACTGAAATCTGCATTCCCACCTCTGGGCACCCCCATATTCAATTTGCACCTGGACGCAAACCAGGAGCTTGACACTCACCCTGATCCAATTCCTCAACTCCGCTCCCCAGAAAGATGGTAGAGCACCGGCAGACCTGGCCATTTGGAACTCTGGGAATGGTGAACAGTGGAAGGAATCTGCACGCCTATCTGAGGCCATTCCCACCGTGAGTGGACCCCTGTCCAAAAAATCCCAGAGCCAGTCACTCACCCTGACCCACACCCTCAACTCAGAAGCCCAGGAAGCTCTCCACAGAGCCTTCAGATTGGTCCTGCCATGCCCTTAGGCCCCAACCCTAAGCCTTGGCTGGGTTCTTATAGGTCCATCCTCAAGGGCCTATCCTCAAAGCTCAAGGGATAGGGGACAACTGAGAATACCAGCAGGCTCAGCCTGCCATCCAGAAGGAAACAGCGCCATTCGGAACTACAGAAAGGATTCAGAGGAGCAGAAATATGCATGCGTGAGGCCATCCACACATTCAGCAGCTCTGTGGACAGAAGCTTGGAGTCTTATGCTCACCCTGACCCATGCCCTGATCTCAGTCCCCAAGTCTCCTCCCCGTAAAGTTGGAAACAGCACCAACAGATCAGCCCGGCCATGTCCTTAGGCCCTAATCCTAACCATAGTTTCAGTTCTGAGGTTTCTGTCCACAGAGGTCTGGCACAGAAGCCCTATAGTTTGGGGACACATGAGCCATAGCAGAGGACTCTGCCTGCCACCCGGAAGGAAACCATGCCATTTGGAACTCCGGCAATCATGAATAGCAGGAGAAATCTGCAGGCCCACCTGAGGCCATGTCCACACTGAGTGGACCCCTAGACACAAAGCCAGAGCCAAACACTCAGCCTCACCCATGCCCTCAACTAGCCCCCCAGACAGGTCTCCATTGGGTCTTCAGATGAGGACCTGCCATGCCCCTAGTCCCTAATGCTAACCCTTGGATGGCTTCTGAGAGGAATTTCACCAAGGGCTTTGCTTCTAATCCCCAGGGATTGGGGACACTGGAGCAATACAAGACAACACAGCCTGCTAGCCAGAAGGACACCATGCCATTTGGATCTTCAGAATGGTTTCAGAGCAGGAGAAACGTACATGCCCACCTCAGGCCATGGCCAAATTTAGTGGACCTCTGGATACAAACCCAGAGACAGCATTCACCCTGACCCATGCTCTCAACTCAGCCCTGGGAACACTCCCAAAAGAACCTTTAGGTCCGTCTTTCCATGGCTCTGGGTCCTAACCCTAACTCTTGGTTGGGTCCATCCCCAGTGGCCGTGCTCCGAAGGGCAGGAGTTCAGGACACTTGGGCAGTAGCAGAGGACTTACCCAGCCTCACTGAAGGAAATTTTGCCCTTTGGAACTCTGGAAAACATTCCAGTGCTGGAGAAAAATATGCATGCCCATCTGAGGCCTCCCCCACATTCAGCGTCCCCCTGGACACAAAGCTGGAGCCTGACACTCACCCTGATGTTCTCTGTCAGCTCATCCCCCAGTAGAGATTGAAACACCTGGGCAGTTCGTGCCTGACATGCCCCTATGCCCTAACCTTAACCCTAGGCTGGGTTTTCGAGGTTCTGTCCCCAGAGTCCTGGCATGCATGCCCTACATGCTGGGGATACCTGAGCAATACCAGAGGACTCTGCCTGACACCCAGAAGGAACCTGTGCCAATTGGAAATCTGATAAGGATTCAGCGTAGGAGAAATCTGCATGTCCACCTGAGGTGACACCCACATTTAGTGGACCCCTGGACACAAATCTGGATCCTGACACTCAACCTGACCCACGCCCTATTGCAAACCCCCCTCCCCCACCCCAGGAAGCTCACAAATGTACCTTTACTTTGGTGCTGCCATGCTCTAGGCCCTAACACTTACACTAGGTTGTGTTCTGAGAGGTCCATCCCCAAGGGTCTGCCTCTAATGTCCCAGGGAGTGCGGACCACTGAGCAATACCTGAGGACTAAACATACAACACAGAAGGACACTGCCATTCGGGACCCTGGGAAGGTTTCAGGGCAGGAGAAATCTGAAGGCAAAGCTAGGTGCATCCCAGAAATCCCCTACTTTCATTAACCCCCTGAACACAAACTCTGAGCCTGACCCTTATCTTATCCCTAAACTAACCCTAATCCCAAATCCTCAACTGTAACCTTATCTCCTAACCTCTAATGCCTAACCCTCACCCTAAGCAGAAGAAATCTGGAGAATGGTAGAAGACATTTCAGACAGTCAGGCAGGTGGACACAGTTGAAGTGGGCCTCTGGCCTTTTTTAGAAGGTGGAACTTGTAATGATCTCATTTCAGGTTATGTGGTGGTTCTGCAGGACACTGTCCCTGTTTGGGGTCAAACGCACTGAAGCATCCTGTCTGAAGTGGCTAACGTGGTAAAGAAATGACAGCTGGGGAGTCTGAGTGTAGAGATAAAACACATTTGTGCTACCGTAACAAGTTGACTGCACGTTGAAACAACTGCAGAGGAAGTGACTCTTCCAAACATCCACATTAGCACCATGTTACAGAAGGAGAGAGGACATCAGACTTCAGGATGGAGGCCAAGCCCTGCCAGATCCAGTTCCCCTAACATGGAGAGGCCACTCGCCCTTGCAGGAGGCCACATCTTAGCAAGAGACACGTGGGAGGATTAAATCAGGGGCCCCCGTGTCTTGGGTGCAGTAGAAGTGGAGGGATTTGGAATTCCAATTCTCTACAACACTCTACCACAACCTGGCTAGAACTGTGAAAAAGCACGAAGGAAGCCTCAGTAAAGTGGACTGGGGACTCCAGAAGGGGAGGCTGGAAGGGACAGCCTGCCGCTCAGTGTCCATGTGGCTCCGAACATGACCCTGGCCTGGTACAGACCCACATTCTGACCTCAACTAAGTCTCAAGCCTGGCCCTGACCCCAATCCAAGACCAGAAACCTAGCCCCCAACCCAAACAGTGTTCACAAGAATCAAAAGGTAGAAACTGCAAATATTTATCAATTGTGAATGCATAAACAAAGTGTGGTGAAGGATTTGAATTTGGGTTCAGGTTCAGGTTTCAGTCAGAATTCTAGATCAGACTTTGGATTTAGGGTCAAGGTGAGGATTTTCAGTGAGGGGCAAGGAAACAGAGTTAGAGTTTAGGGCTTTGGGTTTATGATTTAGGGTTTAAGACTCAGGGCTTATAGGATAAAGTTCAAGGTCAAATTTAGGGTTTGGGTTCATGCTGGGATTTGGGTTCAAGGTTCATGACTCAGAGTTCTGGTTTAGGGTTTAGGTTTGTGGTTCAAGGCTTCGATCCAGGGTTTGGGTTCAGAGTCCAGGCTTTGGGCTTGATTTCAGATTTGGGATTCAGGGTTCCAGTTTGGGCTTTAAGGTCAGGTTAGGTTTCAATGTTAAAGTTAGGGGTTAAGGTTAGGTTTAGGGATGGCAAATTTTCTTCAGTTGTCAACATGGATACAAAATTTCTATTTAAAGTTTCTAAATCTGAAATGTATTTCGTCTGGGTATCAGGAGCTGGTTTGGAACTTAGGATCCCAATAACTCCCTACCAACAGCATTCTGGTCCTAGAGTCTCCCAGTCACGCAGAAGCGTTTTTGTCTTGGCTCAAACATACCTATAAAGTGCCAGTGTGTTAAAAAAAAAAAATACCCTTGGCAGAGAAGGGTGAGCTGCTGCCAAAGTTGGGATGACTTCACAAGCAAATATCGGGGAAATGTTCATGGAAAATGAAACAGGAGACAAATAACTGGTCGACTCCTGATTCTTCCACAATAACAAAGACCAAGTTTCCAACAGAATCTGATAATGTTTCCTAGGAAGGCCTATGGTACTCATTACCAGTCTTGAAAGAGGGCCCCCTCCCCTGCTTTAAACTAAGAATCACAGGAGGATATTTCCTAATTTGTGTCAAAATAAAATTTTATTATTTGGCTGTTCCCGTGTACAATTTGTGGGAGCACTGACAACACTTTCCTTTCTCAAAACCTCATCAACACATGGGTAAAGTGCAGGCAATGTTGTAATGCACTGCTCAAAGAGGGCTACTAGAAACGATAAAAAGATATCGAATATGAAATCTAGAAAAACCACCCTTTATGGGCACTTAATGAGGATCCCTAACCATAGGATCTAACGTCTCATCCTATGGAATTCACCCCTAAAAATCATCAAATAACAATAGCCTGCTGACCACTGTAACCACCTCACCATTGACCTCTGGGTTTGTAATACACACTCCAACCATTAGAGACACACTTCTCAGCAGCAGAATAGGACTTGCTCACTCCCAGTGGACCAACTCTTACAGTGAAGCCAAAAAAACCCCACTCCTTGGAAATTCCAGCCATTAGGACAAAGTCAAAGAAACCACACCCAGGACTCAATAAAGGACAGACATCTCATGAGGTGGATGCTGCAAATCACCACCACTCCCATGAAGTAACTCTACAGTGGACTCCAGGTCTGTCCCCTGCCTGGGATTACACGGGGCACCGTGTTCTTCCAATACTCCATCCTGAGAACAAAACCGTGAACTGTCCTCATCAATCCCGTGTGCCGGCTCACAATGAGCCCTGCGAAAGCCAGACATCTTCTTGATAGCACTTAGCCTCCCACACCTATCCTAGCAGATGGAGAGTGCTGCTCACCCCGACTTCCATACCAGCGAGACAATACGTGGAACAAGTCTTGCCATACTCCATGCAAAAGGCATATTCTCCATCTGCAAAATGATGGACAATGAAACGCCACGGATTCCCCACACCTTCTTGAACCTACGTAAGTAGGAGATACAGCTTGGCCAGAGCTATTTTCCCCAACCCCCTACACACACACACACACACACACACACACACACACACACAGACCCTTCCCTTGTGTACTCCGGACCAGTTTCCATCCACTTTGCTCACTCCCAGCCATTGTCTCTGCAGAGTATTACAGTAGTACTGAGGTGCTGGGACTGAGGTGCCAGGTGCTAAGCCAGCATCTTAGAGCCAATTACTATTAGAAATTAATATTCATTTTATTAACAGATGCATCCCAGAAGATCTTGCCACCATGGCCGTTAGAAAAGTCATTACAACAGAGGTCCTAACAACCTGGGCCACTCTCCATGGCTCCACTCCCTGGCTCCAGGGATTGGCTCATCCATGGACATGTGACCTGGCTCCAGCCAATGAGGTGGGAGGAACCTCATATTTCAGCCTGCCGAGCCAAGCATGGGGTGGACCACCCAGGCCAGGTGCTTTTCCATTCCAACTGCAGAAGTGGCCTAGGCCAAGCCTGTGTTAGTGCTACAGAGGGCCAAGGAAGCCAGGTGATCCATAATATTGCTGAGGGCTGAATCAGAATCGTCCTGAAACCCACACGTGCTAGATCCTCTGTTAATCTAGGAGAACCCTAAATATGCTCATGGTCTTGTCCTGAACAAGATGACCATCTGCGTGGTATAGAACCCACAAGATATACCCTCCAGGCAATAGGAACATACTCAGCCAAACAACACCTACCTGGAATTCAACCACAGACAAATGTGTTGTGGGAAGCTCGAGGCCTACAGAGAAATGTGGGGGAATTCTTGAGACCTTAATTATTGTCCAATCTCACTATCATCTTTTTCTCCTTTCAAACGGAGGGACCAGGGTCAGGTAAGATAGATCCTAGTGTATTCCCACTCTACCACTAGAAAAGAAGAGCCCTCTCCCCCATCATCCATCATGTTGCAGATCTGGGGTGTGGGAAACTACTACCCATGGGACAAATGGGATCTCCTCCCATATTCTGTCATTCAAGTGTGTCTGGAACTTCAGTTAGGGATGGTCTGTGGCTGCTTTCAAGCCACAAGGTTAAGAGCGGAGTCATTGTCAGAGACACCACATGGACTGCAACACCTAACAGAAAATCTTTACAGAAGACTTTACGGAAAAGTCTATGCCAATCCCTGGTCTCAAAGATCCTAGGACCATTTCACTTTTTTGAGTAGAACAGAGAGTCTTGTGGGTAAAATCTAATTTCTTCGCCCCCAGAGGCAAAGACTTCATCCTGTTAGCCAGAACTCCATCTCCACCCTCCTCTATTTATACCTTGAATGGCACGTCTACATGTCTGCAGCCCAATGTGAATTCACTGTCGTTTACATGGTAGTGATGCTCAGAAACGGAGGTGTGTGAGCCTGCGTGTGAGTGTGCATTTCCTCTTAGCCACAGTGTGCAAGAATAGTACAATACAGTAACACGTTTTCTGTCTCATAGGAATGGCCGCGCAATGTGGTTCCATAATGATCTCAGAAGAAAGCCACCTTCACAAAACAAATATCATCCAGAAGGACTCCCAAATCCCTTGTCCTAGACACTATGATCCACCAATGCTGGGGGCACACAGAGGGACAAAGACTCCCTTGCCCATCAGGGTTTTGAAGGATGCCTGCTGTTTCAGGACAAAAGATCCCGACACCATTCATCCACCTGTCATCCAGTCAGGCATTTGTGAGAGAGATCTACTCCAAGCAGAAAGAGAAGACCAAGAGACAACAAATGACAGCCCTGTGTGACAAGTGTCATGACAGGGGACACTCAGGAGGACTGGGGGTGTGCAGGGCTGGCCAGGCCAGGAGTCAGGGTGACCGGGAATGCTCCAGGAGGATGCCATAGTTGTGCTTTTGTGTGGCTACACGTGTTAGTGTGACTGGGCATTGGCCAGACAGGAAATGACAGGGCAGGTGGGGGGTGGTGTCCCTAAACTGTCTTCTGCAAGGCAAAAGTTCGGTAACAAGATTACTTTCAGTACAATTGCACTTCCCACACATCTAAGAGTCCCTAAAGCTGATTGTGCAGAACACAAAGTACATAGTTGGTCATTGGTTTCAAGTCTGAGGTGCTGTGAGCAGAGCACACTTGATACTTCCTTTTGTTGTTTTCAGAGTAGGTTGATGTTTCCTGCCTTCATCTCCCACCCAAGGACAGGGAACAAAGGCAACAAAAACCTGCACTTCGAAATGTCAACAGAAATCTGCAAACCCAAGTTCTCACAGGAGCTAAAGGTTCAGGACCAGGGTGACAGAAAGGGGAGGCAGATAGCAAGGAACCAAAAGAATATGTCATGTGTATGTGAGCTGGCCCACTTCTCTACCTGTTGGAAGCAAACCATGCCGGACTGGAGGGAGTCCCACCTGCACCTGGTCCTTCTGTTTGCTGCCTTTGAGCAGAGCAGAGGATGTGCTGAGCTCGGTGTAGGTGTCGGGGGGAGATGGCCAGCTGGCCACAGATGCTACCTGCCAAGTACCTGTGGGACCAGCATCTGGTCCTCAGCGAGATGAAACAATAATCATGTTTAGTTACCTAGTTCCCGGGGCAGGTAATGTGCTCAGTGCTTTGGCGATTAAGTCCTCTCCCATTTTATTTTTTAAAAACACTTTCGGCAGATAAGATTGACATATGAAAAAGCTGTCCATAGCTAATGTATGCAACTTGACCCTGGCCCTAACCCTAATATCTAGTTAAATTATACTCAATTTAGAATATCACTCATAAATTAGAGGATGGTTTTTAGGAGCTAAGGAATTCAGGGACCAACCTTCTGTCTTATTCTCCCTTGAATCTGGTAAGTCAGAACACGGTCTGCCACATGCTATCTGGAGAGTGGCCACACGGGGGCAACAGTGAGTAAATAGTGGCACAAACCTTACTCCAAAGCCAATTCTTCCTTCATCCTGTCAAACCTTGTTCGTTCAATGTTTACAGATCATTGTTTAGATTATGAAAAGTGAGACTTTGTTGAATTTTTTAAAAACAAAGCGAATTCTTTCAACCTGTTAAGAATAGAATATGTTTTTTTAAAATCTCAGAGTTGATGAGCTGATGGCCCAGGGGCCTGGGAAAGGGCTATTACTATTGGATCTATTCAGGTCTACATAGGAAACAAGGATGACTTCTATTCCACTTCTTTTCAGCAAGAATTTGTGTCAACTAACAGTACTGCATCCACACAAAATAGTGCAGCTCAGAGGAAAACAAAAGGAGAATCAACAGCCTCCAAAAGCAGAGGAAGAGGACACCCAGGAACAAAGAAGACAGACCACAGAGGCTCTGCTCAGGCCAATTTTCAGTCTGTAGATCCTCTGTGGCTAGAATGTCCCCAGTGCCCCTGGGGGTCATGGATCAGGCAGAGCGCACACCCTGATGCTGCACTGTTGTAACCCGTGACAAGCCTCCTGGTCCATTCCTCAACGAGACACCCCTACCCCCTGATGACTCCAGCCTGCTTCTTGGAACTCCCATTCCCCTTTCTCACCCCATCATTCACTTTTCCCATCACTGCCATAGTATAGAGTATGTTTAACTACATACTATTTTGTCGTTTAAACGTTTTTTGTCATGTTTGCTGTGGAACTATACCTTGCATCATCTACCCTGATGTAGAATCACTTGTTGCCTTGCATGACTTAACTGTGGATTCTGAGTGCCCTCACAGTGGCATGGCGCTGGTGTCCTGGGCAAGGTCCTCACTAAGCCAGCTCAGCTGTTGCAGGCACTGCTTGATCCAGGCACTGGATCAAGGCCTGATCCAGGCACTGCTATTTTTGTGCAAGTAAGACAACACAGCTAAAACCTTGGTTTGGGTTCAGAATTGCTCAAGGCCCCTCATCCACATCAGATGGCATGGGGGCACACCCTGAAAACACTTGTTAGTCCAATGTTGTCCTAGGTAATTTCCGTGAAACAGCCATTGTGTCCAGTGGGGGAACTCAGTAGGAGCGGGGAGGGTGGGAGTCAGAACTGAGATAGAATCCATCTTGGAGACTGCCCAGAACTTCCTTGGAGTTCATTCCATTCTCCTGAATGAATCAATTAATCTAAAAACTTTTCCTCATTTATTTTTATTATTTATTTCCTCATTTATTATTTTAAAGATTTTATTTATTTATTTATTTATCAGATAGAGAGAGAGAGCGAGAGAGCACACAAGCAGGCAGAGTGGCAAGCAGAGGCAAAGAGAGAAGCAGGCTCCCTGCCGAGCAAAGAACCTGATGCAGGACTTGATCCCAGGACTCTGGGATCATGACCTGAGCCTTTGGCATGGCTTAACGGACTGAGACACTCAGCCATCCTAAAACTTTTCTCTGTTTTAGAAATGATCAGCCTGAAGCTCCAATGAACTGACTCTCCTAGGTCATATGGAAATCAGCGGAAAAGCCAGACTGAGATGTGGGATGGCCTCCAGCATAATCCCCCAGAGTGGCTTTAGCTAGAGCCGCAATTACCCATTTATCTTTCCTGGACTCCCAGACTCTCATGGGACTCTTCATGGGGCATATTCTGGGAACAAAGTTCTTGTCAGTGCTGCAGAAACCTTGGACACTGGTTATAACAAGACTCTGTGATGTCAGTGGAGTCCCAAGCCATAAGCCATCTCAGAGTTTGTCTGCAAAGATATGGCTGGAGGGAAACCCACATGCTGATAGATGGTAGAGGAAGATGGAAAAAGATAGGGAAAGAGGGGGTGTTCATGTCACATCTGGCCCCAGATGACATGGTGGTGTCCAGCAGGGCAAGCCCCCCAAATGCCCCCTACCGCCTTCACAGAACTCACCCCTAAGGATTGAAGCTGAACTTCATACATGTGTCATGAGTGCTCCAGCTAGCTCAGGGAGGCATGACACAGGACAAAATACAGCCGCAGCCTTGACAGATATATATTCATGGAACAATAGATTTTTCCAAATATATTCTGAAATGGTAAAAAATTCATTGATAAAACATGGATATTTTTGATTAAAAAGAGCATCATACTTTTCAATTAATAAATATTTATGGAGTATCTACTTAGTACAAATGTATAGCTCTAGTCCCACCTGGGAGCTTCCAAAGTACGTGAGATATAATCAACTGGTCAAAAATAGGAAGGAATGCAGGCTAAGGGCTAAGAGAGCCATCCTATTCAGAGAGGCCCATTAAGGAAGCCCACTGAGAATATCCTTTTCAACAAAACCCAGAAAGACAGGGCCAGCAAATCCATCTGTAAGAAGACTGACAGAGCAACTCAATTTTTACTTATTTTGACCATAAAACATAAATGTCAAGAAATATTGTCTTAAGTGTTGCTTTGGAACATTTGGTTCTTCTCTGTAAGTATTTGGGTTACGTGTTAACCTTTACTCACTGTAAAATACTCTCAGAAAATGTCTAATTTAAGCATAGACAACTTGTATTAAAAGGCAAATAAATTAACCCTGGCAAACTCCTAAACTACCCCTACCCCTAACCCATAACCCATGAGCCTAACCCATGACCTTAAACTCTGACCCTAAACCTGACCCCAAGCATGACACTAGGTTGGGCTCAGAGGAGTCTGTCCCCAGAGACCTGGTGCCAAAGCCCCAGGGACTGGAGACACCTGAGCAATCCCAGAGGGTTCTGCCTACCACCTAGAAGGAAATCATGCCATTTGGAGCTCCAGAAATGATTCAGAGCAAGAGAAATCTGCATGACCACCTGATGCTACCCCCCACATTCAGTGGTCTGCTGGACACAAACCTGGGACTTGAGAGTCACCCTGACCCATGCCCTCAACTCAGCCCTCTTGGAGTCTTGCCCCACAGCCGGCAGGTTGAACCGGACATGATCCTGGACTCTAACCCTAGCCCTAGGTTGGATTTCTAAAGGACCACACCCAGAGGCCTTGTTCCAAATCACCAGGGAATGGGGACACCAGAACGAAGCAGAGGGCTCATCCTACAACAAAGTCAGAAATCATGCCTTTTGGAACTCCAGAAAGGATTTAGGGCAAGAGAAATCTGAATGACATCTTGAACCAATCCCTGCTTATTTATACTTTCATACCATACTGAACACAAACCCTGAGCCTGATACTCTCCTTAACCCTAGCCCTCAATTCAGATGTCTCTGAAGGTCTCCATACCTAAGCAGATCACACCTTCCACACTCCTGGGACTACCCCTATCCTAGCTTAAGACATAGGTGAAAATGTGAACACACCAAAAGGACATACAAGAGACCAAGAGACACACAAAATAGTGCTCCACATCAATAGCCATCAGGGAAATACAAATCAAAACCACAGTAAGATACCACCTTACAACACTTGGCATGGCTGAAATGATCAAGACAGGGAACAACAAATGTTGGTGAGGATGTGGTGAAAGAGGAACACTCTTACACTGCTGGTAGGAATGCAAGCCTGTATAGCCACTCTGCCAAATGTTATCAAGTTTCTTCAAGAACTTAAAAATTGAGCTACCCTACAACCCAGCAATTGCACTACTAGGCATTTACCCCTAAGATACAGATTGAGTGAAAAGTAGTGGCACCTGCCCCCCAGTGTTCATTGCAACAATATCCACTCTGGCCAAAGTATGGAAAGAGCCCAGATGTCCACAGACAGAGGAATGGATCAAGAAGATGTAGTTCATATCTACAACAGAATATTATTCAGTTGTCAGAGAGGATGAAGACTAACCATCACAGCCACCTGGATGGAACTGGACAGTATTACGCTGAGCGAAATAAGTCTGTCAGAGAAAGACAATCAGCACATGGGTTCACTCATATGTGAAACAGGAGAAACACCACAGAGGATCAGAGGGGAGGGGAGAGAAAACTGAATGGGAAGTCATCAGAGAGGGAGAAAAACCACAAGAGACTCTTCATTACAGAAACAAACTGAGGGTTGCTGGAGGGGAGGTGAATGGGGGATGGGATAACTGGGTGATGGGCATTAAGGAGGGCACATGATGCAATGAGCACAGGGTGTTATACACACCTGATCTATTATTGAACACTACATCTGAAACTAATGATGTACTATAAGTTGGCTCATCGAATTTAAGTTAAAAAGAACTCAAGCAAACACTCCTAAACATTTGTATGGAACCACCAAAGATACTGAACAGCCAATGCAATGTTGAGAAGAAAACCAAAGCTGGAGAAGTCACAATTCCAGATTTCAAGTTATACAGCAAAGCTGTAGTCATCCTAGCTGTATGGTACTGGCACAAAAATGCACACAGAGACCAAGGGAACAGGATAGAAGCTCAGATATAAACCCACAATTATGTGGCCAATCAATCTTCTGCAAGGCAGGCAATAGTATTGAAAAAGAAAAGGACAGTCTCTACAACAAATGGTGTTGGGAAAACTGGACAGCTATGCACAGAAGAATGAAATTACTCTGCTTCCTTACACCATACAGATAAGTAAACTTAAAACAGTTTCAAGACCTCAATGGAAGACCTGAAACCATAAAAATCCTACAAGAGGGCACAGACAGTAACTTACTGACATGGACCAAAGTAACATTTTTCTAGACTGTCTCATGAAGCAAAGGAAATAAAAGCAAAAATAAGCTACTGGGACTATATCAAAATAAAAAGTTTCCACACAGCAGGAGAACTAGGAAAAAGTAATAAGGATAATAAGACAACCTACTGAAAGGGAGAAGATATTTGCAAATATGCTATGCAATAAAGGGATAGTGTCCAAAATACATGGAGTGTATACAACTCAACACCAAAAAAAAAAAAAAAAAAAACAAAACACCCCAAATAATCCAGTTAAAAAATAGGCAGAAGACAAGAACAGACATTTCTCCAAAGAAGAACTATGGATGGCCAATGGTCCCATGAAAAGATGTTCACCAGCACCCAAGCTCAGGAAAATGCAATTCAAAAGTATAATGAGGTATTACCACATACTGTCAGAATGACTCCCATCAACAGCATAAGGAATAACGGGCGCTGGGAGGGTGTGGAAAAAGAGGGACGCTCATGTACTGTTGGTGGAAAAGCAACCTGCTGCAGTCACTCTGGAAAACAGTATGGAGGTTCCTCAAGATGTTAAAAATAGAGCTACCCTAGGATCTAGCAACCACACTACTGGGTATTTACCCAAAGCATGTGAAAACAGTAACTTGAAAGGATACATGCACCCCTGTTTTCTTGCAGCATTATTTACAAGATCACAATATGGAAGCAACCCAACTGTCTGTTTATAAAGTGATAAGTTAGATGGTAAATGTGTATACATGCACACATACATACACACACAGTGGAATATTAGCCATAAAAAGAATGAAATCTTTCCATTTGCAGCCACACAGATGGATCTAGAGAGGATTATCCTAAGTGAAATCAGTCAGTCAGAGAAAGACAATACCATATGATGTCACTATTATGTAGAATTGAAAAAACAAACATACATAAATAAAGGAGAAAAAAGAGACAAACCAAAATATGATTCTTAACAATAGAGAATTGTTAACCTTTGATGGTTACCAAAGGGAGGTGGATGGAGGGATTTGTGAAATAGATGAAGGCAACTAAGAGTACAGTTTTCTTGATGAGCACTGAGTAATATACAGAATTACAGATTCATGCTATTTTACACCTGAAACTAATATAACACTGTATGTTAACTTGACTGTAATTAAAATAAACAATAAAAAAAGATTTTTTCTTCCAGTAGCCTGTTTGAAAAAGCTTTGGTACACAATGTTCATATGCCCTGCTTGGGAGTATTTCCTTAACAATATTTGTTCATTCTATGCCTGGAATTTCACTGAATTCTCATATTTTACCTGTTAATCTTACCCACAGGAGCCATCTAGGATCAGCTCCTATGCGCTCAAGAGAATATAAGTAGAGATAGATGCCATGTCATCATCCAGAAAGCTATTACTGTTTCTGTCTTAGTATGAGATGGTCACAGAGTGTGGGACAGGTTTCAGAGCAGGTTTGTTCTCTATCCTGGATCACTAATTCAGTGGTCATTACTTGGAATCATTTGGCTAATAGATTGCCTGTGGCCAAACTTGCTTCCAAGCACATCCATGGAAGATGCAAAGGTGGGTGGGCTCAGTGCAGGACAGGAAGAGGATCAAATACAGACAAGGGTACAGTTCCTTCCCTTGATCCAGGAACTACCTTGAGTATGGGTATGGGAGACAGAGGCAATGGGAAAACACCAAGCTCACCAGCTGCATGCAGGAAGTACAGGTCAAAGGATCTTGTGATGTGGGGGATGGTGGCTTCTCTGAGATACCTCTGGGAGGGAGGGGGGAAGGAATGAGAAAGAGAAACTGCCTGCACCTGGCGCCAGCCACCTGCCCACCACTCTTGGAACACCTCTGTCTACAGCGGGCTCAGGATGCCTAAAAGGCATGGGAGGTTGACCACCTCCCCGCCCAGGTCTCACACAACCTTCCTCTGTCCCCATGAAGTCGTGGTCTGCCCTCACAAAATACCCCAGGAAACTAATCTTTAAACTGAATGCTTCCTTCACACTCTGGTTCAAATCTTGCCCAACCACAATAGTATGAAAGTAGAAATCAGTCACAAGAAGAATATGGGACAGTCACAAATATTTGGAAATTTAACAACCTGCAAGTAAACAACAAATAGTTAAATAAGAAATCAAAAGAAAATTTAAAAGTACTTTGAGACAAATGAAAAAAGAGAACCTATGAAGAGTTATGGGATGTAGCAAAAGTAGCTCTAAGGGGGAAGTACATAGAAATTCAGGTTCTTATCAATCCATCTGAAAGTTCTCCAATAACCAACTTAATATACACAGGAAAGAAGTGGGGGAAAAAAAAAAACAAGCAAAGCCCCAAATCAGTAGATAGAAGGAAATAATAAAAAGGAAAGTGGAAATAAATCCAATGGAGACTAAAAAGACAAAAGAGCAAGGAAAATATAAGTTGCCTTTTTTTGGAAAGATAAACAAAACTGACAAACTTTTAGCTAGACTCACTAAGAAAGAGAGAGGGCTCAAATATAATCAGGAAAGAGAAAGAACTGATTCCTGTCTCACATCAAAATCCTAGAGGAGAACAGAGATAACAACCTCTTCAACTTTGGACACTGCAACTTCTTGCAAGACATGTCTCTAAAGAACAGGGAAACAAAAGCAAAAATGAACTATTGGGACTTCATCAAGATAAAAAGCTTCTACACAGCAAAGGAAACAATTAACAAAACTAAAAGGCAACCTACAGAATGGAAGAAGATATTTGCAAATGGCATGACAGATAAAGGTCTGGTATCCAAGATCTACAATGAATTGCTCAAACTCAACACTCAAGAAACAATGAAACCACTCAAGAAATGGGCAGAAAACAGGAAGAGACACTTCTCCAAAGAGGACACACAAATAGCCAACAGACCATGAAAAAGTGCTCCACATCCCTTGTCATCAGGGAATTCAAAACCACAATGTGATACCACCTTAAAGCAGTTAGAAAGGCTAAAATTAACAGGACAGGAAACAACTACTGTTGATGAGGATGTGGAGAAAGGGGAACTCTCTTACAATGCAAGCTGGTGGGAATGCAAGCTGGTGGAGTCACTCTGGAAAACAGCATGGAGTTTCCTCAAAAAGTTAAAAATAGAGTTGGGCTACGCTCCAGCAATTGCACTCCTGGGTATTTACCCCAAGGATACAGATGCAGTGAAAAAAAGGGGCACATGCTCTCCAATGTTCATAGCAGCAATGTCCACAAGAGCCAAACTGTGGAAGGAGCTGAGATGTCCTTCAACAGAGGAATGTATAAAGAAGATGTGGTACATACATATCATAGAATGATATTCAGCCATCAGAAGGGATGAATGTCCACCATTTGCATTGACATGAATGGAACTGGAGGGGGTTATGCTAAATGAAATCAGTCAAGCAGAGAACAACAATAATCATATGGTGTCACTCATATGCAGAACACAAGGAATAGTGTGGAGGACCACAGGGGAAGGGAGGGAAAACTTATTGGGAAGAAATCAGAGAGGGAGACAAACCATGAGAGACTCTTAGTCATAGGAGACAAACTGGAGGAGAGGTAGGTTGGGGGGCAGGGTAACTGGGTGATGGGTATTAAGGAGTAAACATGTGGTGATGAGCCCTGGGTGTTACATGCAACTAATGAATCATTGACCATTATATCAAAGACTATACATTGGCTAACTGAATTTAAATTAAAAATGTAAAAAACTTGAGTTATTACAAAGAATATCACAAAAATGCAAGGGATCTATAGAGAGTACTAGGAGCAAGTAGAGGCTGATACCTTGGACAACCTAGAAGAAATGGATAAGTTCCTAAAAACAACCTGGAATGAACCATGAAGGAAAAAAAAAATCTGAACAGACTGATCACTAGTGAGCACAGAGTGTGGACAGAGGCCAGGGAGACATGAAGGACTGACTGCTTTTCTATGAGGATACACTGAGGAGTGGGGCCCCGAGCTCTCAGCTCCAGTGCTAGAGATAGGGAGGCCACCATGTTCATTCTTATCCCAAAAGATTGGGATCATTCCCTGAATATTTTCAGACCATAATGCTTTGAAAATGAAAGTCAATCACAAGAGGAAAGGTGAAAAGAACTCAAATATATGGAGGCTAGAGAGCATCCTACTAAAGAATGTATGGGTCAACCAGTCAATTCAAGATGAATTTTTAAAATTCGTGGAAACACAAGAGAATGAAAACACAACTGTTCAACATCTTTGGGATATAGCAAAGGTGGTCCTAAGATGGAAGTATATAGCACTACAAGCCTTTCTCAAGAACCAAGAAAGGTCTCAAATACACAACCTAACCCTACACCTAAAGGAGCTGGAGAAAGAACAACAAAGAAAGCCTAAACCCAGCAGGAGAAGAGAAATAATAGATATCAGAGCAGAAATCAATGAAATAGATACCAAAAAAACAATAGAACAAATCAACGAAACTAGGAGCTGGTTCTTTGAAAGAATTAATAAGATTGATAAACCCCTGGCCAGACTTATCAAAAAGAAAAGAGAAAGGACCCAAATAAATAAAATCACGAATGAAAGAGGAGAGATTGCAACCAACATCAAAGAAATACAAACAATTTTAAGAACATATTATGAGCAACTATACGCCAGCATATTTGACAACCTGGAAGAAATGGATGCATTCCTAGAGACATATAAACTAACAAAACTGAACCAGGGAGAAATAGAAAATCTGAACAGACCCATAACCAGTAAGGAGATTGAAGCAGTCATCAAAAATCTCCTAACAAACAAGAGCCCAGGGCCAGATGGCTTCCCAGGGGAATCCTAACAATCATTTAAAGAATAATTAATTCCTATTCTCCTGAAACTGTTCCAAAAAAAGAAATGGAAGGAAAACTTCCAAACTCATTTTATGAGGCCAGCATCACCTTGATCCCAAAACCAGACAAAGATCCCATCAAAAAAGAGAATGACAGACAAATATCCTTGATGAACACAGATGTGAAATTTCACACCAATACTAGCCAATAGGATCCAACAGTACATTAAAAGGATTATTCACCACGACCAAGTGGGATTTATTCCAGTGCTGCAAGGTTGGTTCAACATCTGCAAATCAATCAGTGTGATACAATTCATTAATAAAAGAAAGAACAAGAACCATATGATACTCTCATTAGATGCTGAAAAAGCCTTTGACAAAGTACAGCATCCTTTCTTGATCAAAACTCTTCAAAGTATAGGGATAGAGGGCACATACCTCATTATCATCAAAGCCATCTGTGAAAAACCCACAGCGACTATCATTCTCAATGGAGAAAAACTGAAAGCTTTTCCGCTAAGGTCAGGAACACACCAGGGATGTCCATTATCACCACTGCTATTCAACATAGTACTAGAAGTCCTAGCCTCAGCAATCAGACAACAAAAAGAAATTAAAGGCATTCAAATCGGCAAAGAAGAAGTCAAACTCTCACTCTTTGCAGATGATATGATACTTTATGTGGAAAACCCAAAAGACTCCACTCCAAATCTGCTAGAACTGTACAGGAATTCAGTAAAGTGTCAGGATATAAAATCAATGCACAGAAGTCAGTTGCATTTCTCTACACCAACAACAAGACAGAAGAAA
>NW_022631011.1:14377781-14637203 GCF_010015895.1 Lontra canadensis
GCTGCTATTCAACATAGTACTAGAAGTCCTAGCCTCAGCAATCAGACAACAAAAAGAAATTAAAGGCATTCAAATCGGCAAAGAAGAAGTCAAACTCTCACTCTTTGCAGATGATATGATACTTTATGTGGAAAACCCAAAAGACTCCACTCCAAATCTGCTAGAACTGTACAGGAATTCAGTAAAGTGTCAGGATATAAAATCAATGCACAGAAGTCAGTTGCATTTCTCTACACCAACAACAAGACAGAAGAAAGAGAAATTAAGGAGTCAATCCCACTTACAGTTGCATCCAAAACTATAGGATACCTAGGCATAAACCTAACCAAAGAGGCAAAGAATCTGTACTCAGAAAACTATATAGTACTCATGGAAGAGACTGAGGAAGACACAAAGAAATGGAAAAATATTCCATGCTCATGGATTGGAAGAACAAATATTGTGAAAATGTGTATGTTACCTAAAGCAATCTACATGTTTAATGCAATCCCTATGAAAATCCCATTCATTTTTTTCAAAGAAATGGAACAAATAATTCCTAAAATTTATATGGAACCAGAAAAGACCTCGAATAGCCAAAGGAATATTGAAAAAGAAAGCCAAAGTTGGTGGTATTACAATTCTAGACTTCAAACTCTATTACAAAACTGTCATCATCAAGACAGTATGGTACTGGCACAAAAACAGACACATAGATCAATGGAACAGAATAGAGAGCCCAGAAATAGACTCTCAACTCTATGGTCAACTAATCTTCGACAGAGCAAAAATAATGTCCAATGGAAAAAAGACAATCTCTTCAACAAATGGTGTTGGGAAAATTGGACAGCCACATGCAGAAACATGAAACTGGACCATTTCCTCATACCACACACGAAAATAGACTAAAAATGGATGAAGAACCTCAATGTGAGAAAGGAATCCATCAAAATCCTTGAGGAGAAAACAGGCAGCAACCTCTTTGACCTCAGCTACAGCAACTTCTTCCTAGGACCGTCACCAAAGGGAAGGGAAGCAAGAGCAAAAATGAACTATTGGGACTTCATCAAGATCAAAAGCTTTTGCACAACAAAGGAAACAGTTAACAAAACCAAAAGACAACTGACAGAATGGGAGAAGATATTTGCAAATGACATATCAGATAAAAGGCTAGTATCCAAAATCTATAAAGAACTTATCAAACTCAACACCCAAAGAACAAATAATCCAATCAAGAAATGGGCAGAGGACATGAACAGACATTTCTGCAAAGAAGAGATCCAGATGGCCAACAGACACATGAAAAAGTGTTCCACATCACTCAGCATCAGGGAGATACAAGTCAAAACCACAATGAGATACCACCTCACACAAGACAGAATGGCTAAAATTAACAAGTCAGGAAATGACAGATGCTAGTGAGGATGCGGAGAAAGGGGGACCCTCCTACACTATTGGTGGGAGTGCAAGCTGGTGCAACCACTCTGGAAAACAGCACAGAGTTTCCTCAAAAAGTTGAAAATAGAGCTACCCTACGGCCCAGCAATTGCACTACTGGGTATTTACAAATGTAGTGATCTGAAGGGGCACGTGCACCTGAATGTTTATAGCGGCAATGTCCACAATAGTGAAACTATGGAAAGAACCTAGATGTCCATCATCAGATGAATGGATAAAGAAGAAATGGTGTATATATATATATATATACAATGGAATACTATGCAGCCATCAAAAGAAATGAAATCTTGCCATTTGCGACAACGTGGATGGAACTAGAGGGTATTATGCTAAGTGAAATAGGTCAATCAGAGAAAGACATTTATATGATCTCCCTGATATGAGGAAGTTGAGAGGCAACGTGGGGGATTTGGAGGGTAGGAAGGGAATAAAATGAAACAAGATGGGATTGGGAGGGAGACAAACCATAAGAGACTCTGAATCTCACAAAACAAACTGAGGGTTGCCAGGGGAGGGGGGGTGGGGAGGGGCGGTAGGGAGAGGATGGTTGGGTTATGGACATTGGGGAAGGTATGTGCTATGGTGAGTGCTGAGAAGTGTGTAAACCTGGTGATTCCCAGACCTGTACCCCTGGGGCTAATGATACATTATATGTTAATAAAAAAATAAAATAATTTAAAATAATTTAAAAAAAGAAAATAATAGAATAGAATAAAACAGTGTGTACAGCTCACTTTTATCCAAATAGAATTCCTTGTTCTTTCTCGTATGGACAGACCTACATTGCCCATACTAATGACAGACACAACAAGGTCAGTCCTCATTTATATAGTTGACCTTATGTTTTTCCTTTTGGTATTTGTATCTCAAAGTCAATGTCTCAATTGGTTTCCTAAAATAAGAAGAAAAATAATGACATGGTCATGTAAAGGTCTGGATCTCCATGACCAGATAACATGGTTCTGGTTCAGGTAAGGATGAAGACACAACCTCTTCCCAGGAAGTAAAGCCCACACCCTGAGGGATACTGACACGCTTCACAGGTGATGAATTCCTTTGCTCCATGGAGTTGTCTGAGTGCAAAGATTAGAGGCACCCTCCAGGGTTCATTCTGTTTCCTTTATAAATTCCCCAGTTCAAGTCACAAGTGATCCACCAGGTCAGGTTTCAGAGCCCATGATGAGCCATCAGGTGAGCAGCCACACACACACACACACCACTTCCCCTGTCCCCTGCCCCCACCAGGGAAGGGTAACAGGGGCTTGTGTTCCATTGGGAGCACAATGAGCCACTCCCCAGACCCCTAAACACCCTACATTCCTCCTCCATTTCTCCCCCTCACAAAGGACACTGCACCCTGTTATAGCTCTAGGCTATGATTTACTTTTAAAAATAATTTCTTTTTTAAAAGATTTTATTTATTTATTTGACAGAGAGAGACACATCGAGGGAGGGAACACAAGCAGGGGGAGTTGGAGAGGGAGAGGCAGGCTTCCCACCAAGCAGGGAGCCCAATGTGTGACTCAATCCCAGGACCCTGGGATAATGACCTGACCAAAGGCAGTTGCTGAATGATGGAGCCACCCAGGCGCCCCTTAACAATAATTTTGAATACTAGAAAGTGGTTCACAGAATAGAAAAACATGAACCCCCCTCAAAAGATTCTTTGACTATTTCAGAAGACTATTTTCCCATTGTTTAATGAAAACAGGAAAGAAAAACCACATAGACTTTCCCTTCCACTAGCAGGTCTGATTCATTTCAGTGATTGAAAGAAGAGCAGGAAATAAGAGGAACAGATGTTCTGATGACCCGTCATTCTAACCATCGAACTTTTAAAACTTCACCCACATGCAAAGAAAGAAGCACAAACCAACATCTGGGCCTGGCAGCCTGGAGAAGTCAGAATTGGAGTGGCAGGGACAGACGATGTGGTTGTGTGTGTTCAGTGAGGCTGGTGGCATGGAAGAAGGTGCTCTGCCAGCTCTCCACCTGTGCCTCACCTGTCCTTAGCCAGGAACATGCTCACAGCCCTGATTTGTGACAACAGTTACATAGGAGACACATAGCCACCCCTGCAGCCAGCCCTGTCCACAGCCTCTTGCAGAATGCACTCAGCTCTCCCCCTGAACCCCTATCAGCTCTAGGCAGACCTGGAACTCCCCTGTCTGCTGCAAAGTTCTAGGACCCCCTCTTCTTCCAAAATTACACTGGCCCAAGTCTTTCATGAGGAAGAAAGAAGGCTACCTTCTGAATGGTTAACACCTCCTTTCCTCTTCTGTCATATTTGTCTCCACTTACCTTTCTTTCTTTCTTTTTTTAAAATATTTTTATTTATTTATTTGACAGACAGAGATCCCAAGTAGGCAGAGAGGCAGGCAGAGAGAGAGAGAGGAGGAAGCAGGCTCCCTGCCAAGCAAAAAGCCCGATGTGGGGCTCAACCCCAGGACCCTGGGATCATGACCCAAGCTGAAGGCAAAGGCCTTAACCCACTGAGCCACCCAGGCGCTTCACTCCACCTACCTTTCTACCTTGGCAAACATAGGTCATATAGGAATGGAACATGAACAGGCTCTGAGATCTGAATTTTTCATTGCAGCTTTCCAAGGACTACTTATACAATGAGAAACTAGTTTATCCTTCCACAGTGTGTTTGAAAACTATCATCTACAGAATAGGAGCGTGAAAATCACTCCATTTTTACCTCATTCTTTGTGAAGCAGAACATGGTCTTCTTCTTTTCTTCATTGACTTCAATTGCAATTGGTTACCATGCAGTGGTAATTCCTTTGCTTCAGGGGTAGGATTTAGTGATTCCTCACCTGCATACAACAACCAGAGGTCATTACAAGTGGCCCCCATAATAGCCATTGCCTATTTAACTCCCCACCCCCAACACCCGCCCTCCAGCAACCCTCGGTTTACGCTCTAAGGTTGAGTCTGTTACCTCATTGACCTATCTTTCTCCCCTCACTATGTTCATCTGTTTTCTTTCTGAAATTCCATAGGAGTGAAGTCATAGGGTATTGGTCTTTCCTTACGGATTTTGCTTAGCTTAATCCACTCTAGATCTATCCACATCCTTGCACATGGTAAGATTTCATTCTTTTTGAAGCTGGATCCTATTCCATTGTGTGTGTGTATATATATACATACACACACATATATATCCCACATCTTCTTCCTCCACTCATCAGTGAATGGACATTAGGGCTACCTCCATAGTTTTGCTATTTTGTGCTGTTTTGTGCTGTTTGTGCTGCCATAAACATCATGGCACTTGTACCCCATTGAATGTGCATTTTTGTGTCCTTTGGGTAAATACTTAGGAGTACAAAGGCTGGATCCTAGGGTTTTTGGTTTTTAGCTTTTGGAAGAACCACTAGACTCTTTTCCAGAGTAGCTGCAACAGCCTGCATGCCTACCAACAGTGCAGGAGGGTTCTGCTTTAAGAAGAACATTAACTGCCAGCAATTTCCTAAGGAGGAAATGGAAAGCCTATGGGATAATCTGACTCGCCCAGTGTCAGGCAAGCAGTTACAGAAATTCACCCCAGAGTTTCTGACGCCAAGTCCCTGGAAGACACCAGCATGTCTCTATCCAGGAGAACTCCCAAAGACTCTCCTCCTGACTTCACCACCAATGAAACTACAGAGAAAACATGGCATGTCCATCTATCTAGATGATACATTTAGTGAAACTACAAAGTCAAGCTTCAAATTTTAAGTTGTGAAAATCTCTTTAGAATCATTTTGAATTTTTCCTCTGCCCTCATTGGAGCTCTTTGGATGAAAAGACTAATCCATTATGATACATCACCTTTGACAAAGGACAAGACATCATCCAAGTCTCTATCTGACCACAAACAGCTACCTAACTCTAGATGCTGGCCATTCCACCACAGCCTAGGCCCAATGGAATAAACACTGTTAGATGAAGGAACACATTGTAGGTTCAAAACACACACTGAGCTCATCTTCTCTTTCTAATCAAAGTGATTGCCTAGGAAAGAGATGTTCCAAATACCTTTGTAAGCCAGAAATGAACAGAGAAATGGGGTCCCCTGCCATGTTCTACCTGCAGGGAAACTCAGGAACTCTTGCATCCACTCTAGATTGGTGACAGCTGCTTCAGTTTGACTTTGTGGCTCTGCTAGAGACAAGAGAAAAGCCCAAGAGGTTTGGGGTTAAAGAGAAGTTTTACCTCCCATCCTGACATTGATGTGACATTGAGCCCAATGTACCTGCTGCTTTCTCTGAATGCTGACTTCCTGTGACAAGCTGCATGACTGACTCAGATGTTGATTTCAAAACTTCAGGTCTCGTGGAGCCAGAGTGGAAAAGGCTTTTCAGGTGGGGACAAGCAGGCACCTCCCACCTAAAGCCTGCACACCTGCTCCAGTTCCTGGGAGAATGGGAGACACACACTTGTTTCTTTTTTTCTTTTCTTTTCTTTTTTTTTTTTTTTTAGATTTTATTTATTTATTTGACAGAAATCACAAGTAGACAGAGAGGCAGACAGAGAGAGAGAGGAGGAAGCAGGCTTCCTGCTGAGCAGAGAGCCTGATGAGGGGCTCAATCCCAGGACCCTGAGATCATGACCTGAGCTGAAGGCAGAGGCTCTAACCCACTGAGCCACCCAAGGCGCCCCCACATGCTTGTTTCTTAAGTGGTAATTAGCTTCATTCTAAAGTTGACCAATGCTGTTGTTCTTTTTGGAAAAACGAAGTTTTTTCTTCCAAAAAAACACTCAACTCATTGGCTCCAAATGCAACTTGAGTTGGGTCTGGCTTATCCCTGGCTCCAGACACCCACCTGGAGGAACGTCCTGCACCATCCTGACGGCCCATTACCACCAAACTTGGAGATATGGGGCACAATGCTGAGTGGGTGGGCAGGTCCAGGGGTTGTTACCACCACTCTTGAGCTTGGAGAAACAGACACTATAAAGCTTATCCCTCCCTCCTGTAGAAAAAAGCTGCAGTGCCTCACCTTTCAAGGTCTCTCATCCAGTACCTCGCCGCTGCCCTCAGTGCTGATTGGCTGCAATGTCTCCTCTTCCAGTGTCTTTCACATTGCAGTTCGCCACTGCATCCAGTGGTGGCAAGCAGCATTGCCATGCCTTCCAGTGACTCTCACACTACAGCTCACCACGCTCTTCAGGGTGTGAACCTGCACTCCTGGGCCTTCCAGCATCTCACAATGCAGCTTACAACTGCCTCCCCTGGTCTCAAGCTGCACTGGCACGTCTTCCACTGTCCCTAAGACTGCAACTCAGCATTGCCTCCAGTGGAAGAAAGCCACACCGAGTCGCCTTCCCACACCTTGCACTGTGTCTGTCCCCTGCATCCATTGTCTGGAAGCTCCAGCAGCACATCTTCCAGTGTCTCGCCGATAGCAACTGACCACTGCTTCCCTTGGTGGCAAGCTGAACTGCCTCATCTTTTAGCATTTATTGCACTGGAGTTCAGCACTGCCTCCAGTGGTGGAAAGTTGAATGATGAGAGCTGCTTGATGGCATGGCAGTGCAGAAGTCTGTCACTGGAGGCAGTCTTTAGCTGCATTGGGAGAGCTGCTGGAAGACATGCCAGTGCAGCTTGCAGGCACTGGAGGCAGTGTTGAGCTGCATTTAGAGACCCTGGAAAAAATGGAAATGTCAGTTCCCGCCCCTGGAGGCAATGGTCAGCTGCAGCGCGAGGGATGCCAGAAGGACTTGCAGTACTTCCAACGGCCATGAGAGGCAGTGTTGAGATGCAGTGTAAGACCATGGATGGTGTGGCTGTGTAGCTTGTCGCCACTGGAGGCAGTGCTGAGCTGCCATGGGGGACATTGGAAGGAGTGACAGTGAAGTATCCCACCACTGGAGGCACTGGTGAGCTGCAGTTTAGGATGATGCAAGGAGTGGCAGTGCAATTTCCTACCACTGGAGGCACTAGTAGCTGGAAGAAGAGGCAGTATCCATTCCCGCCACTGGAGGCACTAGTAGCTGGAAGAAGAGGCAGTATCCATTCCCGCCACTGGAGGCAGTGGTCAGCTGCGGTGGAAAGGATGCCAGAATGCTTTGCAATGCTGATTACCGCCACTGGAGGCAGTGGTGAGCCATACCATGAGAGGAGCAAGGAGACATGACACTGCAGCTTGCCTCTGCTGGAGGCAGTGTTGAGCTCCAGTGTGAGATGCTGGATAATGCTGCAATGCCCTTTCATGCCACTGGATGCAGTGGTGAGCTGCAGTGTGAGATGCTGGAAGGAGGGGAAATGTCAGTTCCCGCCACTTGCAGCAGAGGTCAGCTGTAGTGTGAGAGACACCGGAAGGCTTAGCAGTGATTCTTACGGCCACCAGAGGCAGGGTTGAGATGCAGGGTAGGACCAGTGATTGTGAGGTTGTACAGCTTGTCGCCACTGAAGACAGTGGTGAGTTGCAGTGCTTGACTCTGGATGGAGTGGCAGTGTTGGTTCCCACCACAGGAAGTATGAGATCTCAGTCCAAATCTCATGAGAACTCAGTACTCATGAGATTTTTACCCAAATATCATGAGAACTCATTCCAAATATGAGATGAGAACTTATTCCAAAGCTCAAGAGATCTCATTTGAAGTCATCTGAGATCTCAGGCAATTCTAATGAGAATTCTACCCACATCTATTGATGTGGGTAGAATTCAAATGTTGAAAAAGAAAAAACAAAACTGGGGCATCACGTTGCCTGATTTTAAGCTTTACTACAAAGCTGTGATCACCAAGACAGCATGGTACTGGCACAAAAACAGACACATAGACCAGTGGAACAGAGTAGAGAGTCCAGATATGGACCTTCAACTTTATGGTCAAATAATCTTTGACAAAGCAGGAAAAATGCACAATGGAAAAAAGACAGTCTCTTCAATAAATGGTGCTGGGAAAATTGGACAGCTATGTGTAGAAGAATGAGTTGGGTAGAAATCTCATGAAAATCCATTTCAAATATTGTGAGAACTCAGGGACATCATGTGGTATCTATCCAAATCCTGTGAGATTACAGTCCAAATCCCATAAGAACTTACTTCAAAGCTTGAGAGATCTCGGTCCAAATCTCCTGAGAGCTCAGGCAATTCTCATGACAATTTTACCCAAATATATCGATTTGGGTAGAATTCTCAAAAAAATTGGGTAGAAACCTTGTGAGAAGTCATTTCAAGTATCATGAGAACTCAGAGACATCACATGACCTCAGTCCAAATCCTGTGAGGTCCAGTCCAAATCGCAGGAGAACTTATTTCAAAGCTTGACAGATCTCAGTCCAAACCGATCTGGGCAGGAAGCTAATGAAAATAGGCTATTCAGCCTGCACAGCTGTCCAGTGTTTGGAGTGCTTTCTCGTTAGGTTCGTGTTGCAACTGTCTGGAATTATGGGCTGGGCCCATGCGGATCCCCTGAGGGCCCCTGCTGAGGCAAGCTCCCCAGGGGCAGAGTTGAGGGTGGGGGTCAGGCTGAGACTCAGGCTCTGGGTTTGTGGCCCAGGGTTTTGGGGGGCACCAATGGTGGGGGCGGCCTCACAGGGTCATTCAGGTTTCTCCTGCTCTGAGGGTTTTGCAGAGTTCCAAACAGCACAGTTACCGCCTGGGTGGCAGGCAGAGTCCTGGGGTGTGGCTCAATGGTCCCCAATCTGGAGGGCTTGGGGGCCAGTACCCAACCTAGGATTAGGATTAGGGCCTAGGGACATGGCAGCGCTGAGGCAGGCTCCCCAGGGGGATGAATAGAGGGAGAGGGTGGCCGGCATTCTGAAGTGATTTGGGCCACCCACGTGCCTGGCATTTAGAACACTTTCTCACAGTTTGGGCTGTGACCCCTCAGGACCATGGGCCAGGCCCAGGTGGCTCCCCTAAAGGCCTCTGCCACCAGAAACAAGTTTACCAGGGGTTTCTGGCCAATCCTCACAAACTTTCTGCCCCAGTGATATGGATCTGGGCAGAACGCTCATGAGATTTGGCTGGCCCTGTTTGGCAATTCAGCCACACCTGCCTGGTGTTTGGAATGCTTTCTTGCTAGGTTTGTCTTGAGACCATCTGGAATCATGGGCCGGGTCCAGGTGGCTCCCCTGAGGGCCCCTGCTGACAGGAGCAACTTGTGGCAGACTTCAGAGTAGGGGTCAGGCTGAGCGTCAGGCTCTGGGTTTGTGGTCCAGTTGGGGGAAGCGGGAACTGACAGTGGGGGTGGCCTCAGGGAGGCATGCAGATTTCTCCTGCTCTGAGGGTTTTGCACATCTCAAATGGCATGGTTTCCTCCTGGGTGGCAAGCAGAGTCCTGGGGTGTGGCTCAGTGGTCTCCAACCTGGAGGGCTTGGGGGCAAGGCGTCTGGGGACAGAAGCCTGAAAACCCAACCTAGGGTTAGGGTTAAGGTCTAAGGGCATGGAAGGCCCGACCCGCCAGCACTGAGGCAGGCTCCCCAGGGGACTGAATAAGGGGCAGGGTTGCAGGCGTTCTGAAACCATTTGGGCCACGTGTGCACCTGATGTTTAGAGTATTTTCTCATGAGGTTCAAGACTGCAACAGCTCAGGACCAGGGGCCATGCCCAGGTGCCTCCCTGAAGACCCCTGTCACCAGCAGGGAGTTTGATGGTGGTTTCTAGCCAATTCTCAGGAGATTTCTGCCTGAGATATCAATTTGGGCAGAAAGCGCCTGAGAATTGGCGTGTGTTGTGCAGAGATTTGGGCTGTATTTGGAGCGCTTTCTTGCTAGGTTTGTGTTGCGACCATCTGGGACCATGGGCCGGGCCCACGTGGCTCCCCTGAAGGCCTCCACTGAGGCAAGCTCGCCAGGGGCAGAGTTGAGGCAGGGGTCAGGCTGATTGATTGGTAAACTGGGTCTTAGCCAGGTGTTGTTTCCCATCTTCTGGGGTAGGGGCCTGTTGCACTGATTATCAGGAGTATTTGTACTGCCCTTGCCACAGGGCCAGGCTAACTAACCTGCTCAGGTTTGCTCTCTGTGGCTTTTATTCCCTGAAGGCTTTCCATATAGCTTTAGAGGATGGGAATGAAAATGGCTGCCTCCCAATCTCTGGCCTGGAGGAGCCGAGAGCTCAGGACCCCACTCCTCTGTGAGCCCTCAGAGAAAAGCAGTCAAGCACTCCTGTCTCCCTTTTCTCCATCTGCACTCCATGCTCAGGCAGCCTGTGACCCAGCATTCCTATCTCAGGCACACGACCCCTTTGGGGTCTCCAAACCCTGTGGCCTCCTGTGGGGCACAGTGGCTGAAGGCTCCCTCTCCTGCGGTTTATCTTCCTATATATCACCTCAGATTCGTTTCTCTGCTTGTTCCACCTTGCAGAAAGTGTTTGCTTTTCTATTTGTAGAATTGAAGCAATTATTTTCTTAGTTCTCCAGGTGAGTTTGCAAGTGTTCAGAATGATTTCATAGCTATCTAGCTGTATTCCTGGGACCTGACAAAACTAAGGTCTCCTTTGCCATCTTGGACTCCTCCAAAAAAAAATGTTTTTGTTAATGTAGTAGGTACCCACCCTTTCTAGTGTAATTGTTATTATGTGTGTGAATTTAGTTATCTCTTGATATTTGAGGGCTCTCTCTATGTTTTGCTTAATGGAAAATAATTTTGTTTTCATTAGAAGCTTAAGACTTGTAATACATATCAAGGAGCATGTGACATAATTCTGCCCACAGGCCTTTACTTATAGCCTTAGTTTAGTAAAACTCAGTTTGAGCTTTATTATTTCTTGGTTTCCTGTACTGAAATGTAGTATTTTATCTTAAAACAATCTAACAATCTCATTTTGTTTAAAAAAAGAAAAAATTCCCTAAAGCATTACAAATGTTAAATTAGGTTTGCTTTCTAAAATTTGAATGGATTTTAACCTCCAAGCCAATATGAGTCAATTGTAGCAGCTATTTAAATACATATTTGGGAAAACGAATGCTTTTTAGGTTATATTTCTGGAAGGTTAGAGGAGAAGCTTGTAATGGTTACCTTTGGACTGGAAAGGGGAGGGAATACTTGTGGGACAGGAGGAGGGGGTGAGGGGAGACTTCCTTTTACTCTATATTCTTTGTCATCATTTATATATCAATCCATGTAAATACCTTTATTTTAAAATTTTCAATAATTAAAAACAAATAAAAGCTAATTTCCAACCCCATGCCAGATATTTTAATTAAGAGCATTTGAGTAGGGAATCATGAATTTACATTATTGTTGTAGAATGTAATGTTCAATTATATTAATGTTGTAATGTAATGTTCATTTCTTTGGTTTCCTCAGGAATGTGACATTTTTATGAATGCAATGATAACATTTAGAATTATCTCCAGAATGAATGCATGGTATCAATATTTACCATTTGTCACTGGCAGTTATCATAGTCTTCATATCAACTAGATCAACAATCTAGTTTTTGCCTCTAAATGACATTTTTTGGGTCCATTCCCCTTGATATCAAAGAACTTAAGCATTCTCACAGAGCTTCTCCGGAATTAAGTAAGTGAAATGCAGTTGACATATGTACAACATATGATTTCGTATTTGTATACACTGGGGAATGGCAAGTACAGGCTTCCAGTTAAGGAAGGAATAAGTCACAGGGATGATAGGTACAGCAAAAGGAATATAGTCAACGATATTGGAATCATTGGAATTGGAAGAGTCCCATTTCATTCATTATACAGAACAATTTAGGTTTCTTCGTGTCAGTTTTATTGTATATTGGCCATTTCCTAAAGGTAATACAACAAAAATGACTCAGCAGAATTTTTGAGCCTGTTGTACTCTTCATAAAGAATTTTACTCTGCTCATTTCCATTTCATTTCTCTTGATGTTTTTCAATTTTGTTCTCAATATCTCTGCATTTTCAGCAATATCTCACTTTTGTGCTGCTTCCAATATAGACCTCACTTGTATATTTTTATTGCCCGCCTTTTTTCATGTCATTCTCATCTCGTTCTTATGATCTTATGTCTCTTGTCCTCATGCTCTTGTCGTGTAGAGGGGATTGCTTCATTAAGTGTTTTCTAATTTAATGGATCTATGTTTGGTCACATACTCTGTCTGCTCTATGGCAACATTATTCAGGTACTTTTTCTTGTTTTTCCTTTTTCCTTCTAGTGTGTATACACACACACACACACACACACACACACACACACCACACACACACATATATATATTCTAGTCTGGTTTCTAAAGTCATCTTCAAAAGAAATGAGTTCCTTGACCAACTAGGTTGCGAGAGGCTCATGGACAGAAGGTCATGTATATTTGTTAATGCTGAGAGGCAATCATTTTGTGTGCATATGTGTGTGCCAATAATTTTCCTTATAATCGAGGGTTATATATATGAATAATTTTAACCTTTGCTGTTTTGTAGCCAAGATTAATAACTGGGGAAGTTCCTTGTGAATATTTTGCCTCTACTCTACCTCGTTGCAAGATTTTTTCTTACAGAAAAGGCTTGTTGGTGTAATTTCTTGTGCAGCCCTACCTTCTCTGTTTTTCTTAGATTCAAACTCAAACAAGAGAGACTCTCATCTTGACTTTCTGGTTATCCTTCAATATGTCTGATGTTCATTATGAGACTCTTTTTAAAGCTCATTCTTCTTTATTCAACCATCAACAGTTCGGTCTAATCCTTTGTTAAAGAGTGGACTGGCTTTGGCACAAAATGAGGTTTCAATTAAAAGGAGAGGCTTGATTCCACTCCTATTTTTAATTCCCATGCTTGCATGGCATCTTGGGTTAGTAATCATACACAATCACAGGGAAACTGACTTTTCTCCTGAATTTTTAGGATGCATAATTAAATACTTAAAAATTAACAGTGCTCAGGACTAAATGAATTAATAAAAAGATAACACAGAAATAGCTTTATAATAAAATTTCAGAGTAACAAGATAAAATAAATTTTAAAAATATTCTTATATAATAAATGAGAGGTAAGCATGATTTCTTTAGAAAACGATTCCTCTATTTTGAAAAATAGAATTGTCAACTCAAGGAAGGTTAATTAAAATCTAGGAAATGTCTGTCAGCCAAAAATGAATTGTACTTCAGGGAGATTCAAAACTCCTTATTAAGTTTAATATTTTAAAAATTGGGACTGTCCGCCTAGTAAATTTTTTATGCAGCATATTTCACATTAATGTATTGAATCAATCAGAAAACGGATAATTGCAAGTCAGGTATCACATGTAAAATAAATTATTATTGCTAATGTAATAACATAAGTAACGTAATATAATAATTCTTATGTTTCTATGTATTTACACAAATACTCATCTACCTATTATAATTATTTTAAAGTGTAAATTTAGGGGGCGCCTGGGTGGCTCAGTTGATTGGGCAACTGCCTTTGGCTCAGGTCATGATTCTGGAGTCCCAGGATAGAGTCCTGGATCAGGCTCCCTGCTCAGCGAGGAGCCTGTTTCCCTCTCTGACCCTCTCCCCTCTCATGCTCTCTTTCTCTCACTCTGTCTCTCTTAAATAAAAATAAAAAATATTAAATGTAAATTTAGTTCTGTCGTATAGGAATTTGGAATTGGATACTTTTCACAAACTCACATTTCAGTTATAATTATTTTTATTTCATTTATTTTTTATAAGGTTTATTTATTTATTTATTTATTTGAGAGAGAGAGAAAGAGAGAGAGAGAACACAAGCACCAGCAGGGGGAAGGGCAGAGGGAGAAGGGGAGAGAGAGAGAAAAAAAAAATCTCCAGCAGATTACCCATTTGAGCGCAGAGACCAATGAGGGGCTTGATCCTACAACCCTGAGACCATAATCTGAGCCAAATTCAAGAGTTGGATGCTTAACCAACACAGTTACCCAAGTGCCCCAGTTATAATTATTTTTATAGGTGAACTTAGATCCATCATTTTGAACATGATGATCAATTATAAATTTATTTCTCCAATCAAAATTTCTCTCTGAGCTTTAGCCCTAGATATTCAAACTCGGCATGTTTTGAGCTATCTCACCCTCCTTTATTTGTTTTGCTACAAAAGTTACCTAATGGGTCTAATACTCACATCACCCCACCTCCAATCTAGTTTCTCAATTATGGCCAGAGTTTTCTTCTAAAGTGCAGATCTGATCAGGTAATTGAAAGTATTCTGTGCAACGTCTGGGATGCGTCCTTCTTGGGATGGGATGTGCCTTCCTTCTCTCATCACTCTTGCTGAAGGCCAGGATGCAGACTAGGCTGGCTGGGGCTAGAGCAGCCATCTTCAGCCACAAGGTGGAAGCCATGTATTGAGAATGGGTCGACTAGTTAGGAGAAGCCGATAATCCTAATATAGTCCTAATGACTGCAGCATCTACATAGTAGCTTGGAATTCTTTACTTGGACTTTTGTGAAAAAGAAATGAACTTAATTTTTATTTAAGACATTGATATTTTTACTATCACCCTAATAAATCTGTGTAGCCATTACCAGTAAGTCTGGTTTGGTGTGTCATAGTATATTGTTTATGCCCAATTTCTAATACAGCAGTTAATTTGGTTGGGTTTAGCATTGCTCTTGGAGGCCAATTATCCCCCCAAATTCTCCATCTTCCATACTCAATTGTTTGAAGTCTTATTTTTGACCAGGACCCCTCCACTATCTCTAAGGATGCTTTTCTACTCTAAGGCCATCTTGGTTCTGCTTGTCCATAGAGCCACTACTCTCACTTCTGCAAATACGTCTGCCATTGGGCAAGTAACACACTTCTCTTTGGCTGCAGCTTCTCCCATGCCACTTGACCTCAGTGTGGGCCAACCCACGTCCTTCCTTAAGGCCCGAAAGCACAGCTGATACTAAGCTATAGCACTGGAACAAGAATTAACAGAAGGCTTGCAGTTAACAAGAACACAAACTAGAATCTGTTTTCTAAACAGAATAAAATTGTCCAAATGCCCAATTTTCCTAATTTAAACAAAAGTGTGAAGTTCGGTTTTTGCCAATCCATTTGTCTCATTGGGTTTTTACTGGTTGACAGTGGGGCAACATCGATTCAAACTGCTGTTTATAAAATATTTACATCTTTTGCAGTGGGCTGTAAGCACACCCGCCTTACCTTCCCTGCACACAGGGACATTTGCTTGGTTCTCCTGGACACTAGCTTCCAAGGCTGCTCACTCTCCAACTATTCTAGAAGAAGGAGGTCTGACACAAAAGGCCAGGTAATGCTCACAGGACATGCAGATATGCAAGACCCGTGGAGAACTGTCTCCCAACAGAAGGCCATTATGTCCCTTGCAGGGCACCCCAAACATTTAAGATGCTTCCTTGAGTAATATTAACAGTAGCAACACACTTTTAGAATGTACTCCACCTGGAAAATTGTTCACGGCATGTAGTCTTACAGAGAAAAAGAAGTGTTATATCAAGAAATTGTTAGGATTGCTAGCCAGGAACCTGAGAATGTGAATAGCCTTAGAAACCCTATTTATAACCTCTTGTGTTACATCATAATAGTCTGTGCTAGACATCTATTTCTTGGCATCACAACACGATTGATGATAATCAGAAGTTCTTTGCAGATGAAAACGATTGTTCTGTAGTCTGTATGGGCTTAAATGACAGATAATGCAATTCCAGGCTTCCCAAATTTCACACAAACCTTTCCATTTGGGGAGACTTACACCTGGTCTGCAGCTTGTTATTTCCTTTTACTTATTTCCTATTTTGACTTTGTATGCATCCAAAATGTTCTATATATTTTTAAAGATGTTATGTATTTATTTGACATAGAGCACAAGTAGGCAGAGCATCAGGCAGAGGGAGAGGGAGAAGCAGGCTCTCTGCTGAGCAGGGATCCTGACGCAGGGCTCAATCCTAGGACTCTGGGATCATGACCTGGGCTGAAGGCAGCTGCTTAACCGGCTGAGCCACCCAAGAGCCCCCCAGATGTTCCACATTTAGTGTGACATGTGAAATGGTGTGATATTATAAAGAATTTTTAATTCTTGCCAGCTGAAGTAACTTTACCTTCAGTCCCTTATTTATGGTGGAAATACAACTCTCATAATTTACAGCATGTTTTGTTCTTTCATTTTTCTTTTCTGGGATGGTATAATATGGTGGGAAAGCTATGATTTTTAAAAGAAAGAAAGAGACAAGCCACCCTAATTGAATAAACTGAATTCTGAATTTTATATAAACTTTTAAGGGATTATGACTTTGGGAGTTAAAATTCTATGTCCTTCAATTTGTCAATTAAAAAAACATGTGGATGCGATACACACTTCCTAGTTTGTAACATTTATGTATACATTTATTTAGTGGTTCATAGAAATAGCTATTTTGTAAACTAAAATATTTGCAATGTTGGTCAAAACAACATCCCTCCATGGCTGGAACAGATGCTGAGGTTTTATGCAAAGGAAGCTCTAGTTTGTTTATTAAGTTCATTTCAAATTTTCACTTGTTAAATTCTCTTAAAACACCTGGTCTCATACTGTCGCCATTTTGAATGTCAAGCTAGGAGACCAGGTGCTGCAGAGGCTGTCTGCTGCTGGGCCCGCACCGGCTGCTCTTCCCAAATTTCTTTATGTAGTGGTATTTGCCTTGACCAGTTCGCGGCTTTCAAGGGACTGTTCCAAAGCCTGGTATCCTCAGAAAGTGGGCTTTGACAGAAAGCTAGGAGATGTGTTATGTGTATAGATGGAGGGATGTGTGTGGTCACACGTGCACATACACACACACACACAGAAGTGAGTGTTTAATGTATGCCCATTACTAATTAATGCCGTAGGACTGACATGTGGATCCAAAAGCTCCCACTGTCAGAGCTGTCCTGTGCCTTCTTACAGGCAAGCTACCACAGAAGCCAAATTATAATCCAAATATTGTTTGAAGAGTATAGAGTCAGAGCCCAAAGAGTGAGTGAGTTATTTATTTATTTATTTATTTATTTATTTTTGATTTAAATCTTCAGTGGCACTGACCTTTCTCATGAAGAAGTCATACCTTGTTTCAAAAATTGGGGAGTGAACTTTAAGTACAGTCTATGTTGGAAAAGTTTACAAATATGCAGTCCTCCAATCTAGATTTCTTTGGAACAAAGGACAAGAAAGTGATCATAATTTAGTCAGAGGAAAAACAAATTATATGAAGCCCTATTTGGAGAAAGACTGCTTGAACACAAGGGGATCAGTCAAAGTCAACAAGTCAAAGCTTGTTCCTAAAGAACCAGAGTTTGGCAACACCCATGCAAGAAAAATTGTGCCTTCAGTTCTGCCTTAATCCCTACCAGCTGGTGACCTAAATGTGATGTTCAGATCCTTCTGATATTTCCTCATAGGAAAATGAAAAATCCTCACACCAGTGCTGTGATCTGAATGTTTGCATTTCCCTTTATTATGAGGAAGCTTGAAAGGAGTTCAGGCTCCTGTGGTATTAGGAGAGTGTGTCAGCTGAAATCATCTTCAGAAGGCTCTGTGCTGGCCCTTGAAAGGACATGTTTCTCAAAAAATAATTTTTTCTTTCTAAAGAAATAACACCAGTTTATTACATGAAACTAATGAATCATTGAATGCTACATCAGAAACTAATGATGTACTTAACGTTGGCTAACTGAACTTAAAAAAAAAAGAAGAAGAAGAAATAACACCAGTGAGTGAATTAGGTCTTTTCAGTGTGTGTCAGGTGATCGAGATTTTTTTGGTAGGAAACATAGAAAAGTGAAAAAGCAGAAGAAACCATCCTAATTACAAAGTATCCAGCCCTCAGGAGACAGAACATCAGGGCTCTCTGAGTGTGACCACAGCCGATGGGTCGCCCCTCAGGAGCCTCTCCCCTTGCTTCTGCTCTGATGATGCTTCCATTTTCTGCTCAGTTTCTGTGTCCCGGATAGACTCTCATTGCTGCTACCCTTGCTTGAACCTCTCTCTACCCTACTCTTCTCTACTTACAAGTTTACAACCATCTCTTAGAGAGTCTATCTGGTTTTGCTGCTGAGAACTCCCTTTCTATCCATGTGTCACCATCAAAAGCCCCTTGGGGTTGGGTCTGGATTTTTTTAAAAGATATTTATTTATTTATTTATTTATTTATTTATTTATTTGGGTGAGAGATAAAGATGGCACATGTGTGCGGGAGCAGGGGCAGGGCAGAAGTAGAGGGAGAGAGGGAGAGAAACCCAAGCCAACTCTGAGCTGACTGAGCACCAAGCCCCAGGCAAGCTGATCAAACAACCCTGAGATCACGACCTGAGCCAAACCAAGAGTCAGATGCCCAACTGACTGAGCGACCCAGGACCCCCCAACTCTGTTTCTTAGAGCCCTTGTGGGAAGCAGCCTTGAAGTGTCGGAGAGCAAAGTTCTTGTCCCACTGAGTTGAAGAATGAATCTCAGGGACAACAGAGAGTGATTAAATTATTAGAAGTTTACTAAGTGAAAATACAGAAGAAGCTTTTACGAGTGAGAGGGGTCCCGACAGGGCTGTCACTGAGGGTCTTTAGAGTTGGTCTTTTATAGAAAGCTAACCAGGAAATTTAAATCCTTTTAAGACTTCTACTGATATCACTGTTGAGCAAGGAGCAGTGATAACACCTTCAATGGCTTACTTCCTTTTTTGAGTCTGGTTATTCTTTGTTGGTCATAGGCGATTATCATAAAAAAAAAGACATCCATTCCACATGCCTAGGGCAGGGTGGTCCAGTTCATTCCCTTATCTCTGGTTTCCCCAAACCTCCACATTTTTAGGATTTCTGTGAACCTGATCACCTGGTCCTCTATCTGTCTCTCCCTACCTAGCTCCCCCTCTCCCTTACTCAGCCTGAGTCCAGGCCACCTGATATTTTCCTTATTATGGGTAGTGGTTCCCAAATGTGGTTAATCATGGCAATCATTTTGTGGGTGTATTTAAAATGCAGAATCCATCCCTTCTCAGGGAATTTTTGTCAGTGGGTCTAGCTAGTTTCTCATAAGACTTCTTTGTGACAAATTTTCTAGATGATTCTGAAGGACTACTTTAGATGACTATCTCTATGTTAGGCATACATTTCTGGTCTAATCTTTTGTGTTCATGATTGTCGGATCCACTTACACAGAGAATGAGAGAACTTCATTTAACTGCTGTTGCAAGAAGAGGGGAGTATCACTGCAGGCCCTTTGAAGCTTTAACCTGTTGAATGCCATGTTGGGAATGGTTGGTACCTTAGCAGCATAGTGAAGACCTATTGGAGGAGTTGAATTCTGAGTGGACCTATGGAGCATGAAATTTTACTTAATTGAGTTCTGATGCTTTGATTAATGAGCTCTGGAACACATCTCCTATTTTTGGGTCTTCTGTCTGGTAGCCTGGCTGTCTATAAATTGTAAATCCAGAGCAAATTCCATTGGATGCTCACAGAAATAGAGTCTATAAGCAAGCTTTAGGAAATGAAGGCATGGGGTGCCTAGGTGGCTCAGTTGGTTAAGTGACTGCTGTCGGCTCAGGTTATGATCCCAGAGTCCTGGGATCGAGTCCTGAATCAGGCTGCCAGCTCCATGGGGAGTCTGCTTCTCTCTCTGATCCTCTCCTCTCTCATGCTCTCTCTCATGCTTTCTGTCAAATAAATAAATAAAATCTTAGAAAAAAAAAAAAGGAAATGCAGGCATGGAGGTTAACAAAATTAACCATGTTATTTAAAAATTCTTGAATATAATATATTCACCAACAAGTCCCTGAGATTTCCTTGAAAGACAAAATGATCTTGTTCATTCTCAGAGTGTTGTTTTTTTTTTTTGTTGTTGTTGTTGTATGATCTGATTACACCAGGGAATAAAAACAGTGACACATCTATTACCTCAGCGTTGAAGATCTTGACTGGCGGTACCAAGTGTTCACTGACGATACATATTAGCTATCCTAGGCCTGTCGCAAAGAAAATGGCCATGTGTCAGGGACACGTTTTAATTTGCTGTGTATTTATCAGCTAATGGAGCCTTGAAGGAAAAAATAATTTGGGTGGTGTTTATTGAAACTGTGTTTAGGTATTGGCGTGAGGAATGTATTTCTTTGTTATGCTTTTTGTTGCAAGTGAGAAAACCAAATCAAGGCAGAGGTTACTGGCAACAGCTCCAAACTCCTTACACTGTGTAGTTGCTACCTTTAAGAAGAGAGAGACAGACTTGATTCTCCCTTGGATCCAAGGTCCCAAGTTCCAGGAATGAGCCTCACTGAACTCAGGTCTACACCCCTGGCCGGTGGACTGTGGCTGAGGGGTAGGAGTAGGAAATGGAATGACTTTCAGAAGAAGGGAGGTGGGGGTGAGGGGAGGTTATGGAGAGAAATAAAAAAGAAATAACAAGGGAGGAAAGGAGAAAGGTAAAGACATGGAAGGGAAGATTGCTGACATCCTAAAGTCAGCAGCCACAGTGCATTAGTGTTACGACGTCACAAGAGTGGCAGGGAGGCACCCCATAGGTTGGCTTTTGTTCCACAGGCCTTCACAGAGGTGCTGTGTTGTCAGTGGTTGATAATAAACGACTATTAGTCCAACTTAACATGTTGCGTGTTCAGTGATGACTTCAGGGAAGAACAGAGATTTTAGAGAATTGCTTTAACTTAGAGTAGAGTCTCCTCAAGGAGAGAGCACTGTAAAGGATCATTCGATAAAGTAAATGAGGGCAACCAGGGGCTCCTGCGTGGCTCAGTCGATGAAGCATCTGACTCTTGATTTTGGCTGACGTCATGATCTCAGAGCTTTGCATTGGGCTCTGCCCTCAACAGGGAATCCGCCTGGTATTCTCTCTCCCTCTCACTTTGCCCCTCCTACCCCCACCTTGCCACGCATGCACCCATATTCTCTCTCTCTCAAGATAAATAAATAAAACAAAAATTAAAAAATAAAGGAAATGAGGGTAACCAAAGGGATCAAGTAAGGGGTAGGGATGAGAGAACTGGCCAGTTGGGGTGGGACTGCTGCTGCCTCCACGTCTTTCCCCTAAAATCCAGCTTGAGCAGATCCCCCCCCGCCCCTCCATTTTTCATTAGTATCTTTAGGTTAGGAATATGTTTCCTTTTCAAATCATGTCCCTCCCCAATGCTTTGTAGAGTGAACTGCATTTCACCCAGAAAGACTTATGGGACTTCAGGGCCTTTTGCGAGGTGTCTTGAGGGGGACTGAGGAAAGTACTGCCAACAGGATCTGGGCTTTTAGAGAAACTGGTAAATAGGACCTGGAAGTTTTTGTTAATATTTACCTGTCTGCTCCCTAGTATAGGGTCAACAGTCCTTGTGTTCTTGCTTAGAGACAGGAGGACAGTTGGTATTGCCTGAAGCACTACCAGTGTAAAACAAAGAGGAGCAAAGACATAGCAAATTCAAATATTGAAAAGGTTGGTAGAAATTGGGCACATTTTCTGACATGCTTGGGATGAAGGGGAGAGGTGGGGAGGGGCATCCAGATGAGGAGGGACATACATTCTGAGTTTTGATCTCATGTAATTAAAAAAATTTTAATTCCATTTTCCAAGGAGATTTCCCAGCAAAAAGAGATTATTGCAAAAAAAAAAAAAAAAAAAAGAGAGAGAGAGAGAGATTATTGCAAATTATAAATGTTGAAGTTGGTTTTCTTTATCAAATTCATCCTATTTGAGCCTGAATGTTGGGACCCCATTTCTTGGGGCCTCGCATCACCCCAGGATGAACAGAACATTGAAAGTCTGGTGCCAAAATTTGAAGTATTTCTGAGTAACTGGGAGGACTTCCTTGACTTCCTATTTCCCCCAAATTTCAAGATATAAAAACCCTTTGAAAAAAAATTCTTCTTGCAAAATGGTCATATATAATAAAATGTGATGTGGTGCTATAAACTCCTCTTGATTTATGTAATGTTTCCATTTGAATGACATAATATTTGTTAATTCATTGTACAAAATTTCAAAGATGATTAGTTTTTATTTCTGATTAGGCTGCAGTTGGCAGCCTCCTACATTTCTCTGCCTCAGTTTCTTTTTCAAGTAGTTAGTGAACCATAACACCCACCATGCTCACGTACACACAGAACTTGGGGATGGGGATGGGAATGGGAATGGGAGTTCATGTAGAGGATTATAAATCTGTGCCAAAACAAAACAAAACAAAACAAAAAACCCACAAAAAAACCCAACAACACTTAAAGGGGCTTTCTATTGTTAATAAAACATAAGCTTAATATTAGGGACCCAATTTTTAAAATCTATTTTTTTTTAAAGATTTTATTTATTTATTTGACAGAGAGACAGCGAGAGAGGGAACACATGCAGGGGGAGTCAGAGAGGGAGAAGCAGGACTCCTGCTGAGCAGAGAACCTGATGTGGGGCTTGATCCCAGGACCCGGGGATCATGACCTGAGCCCAAGACAGACACTTAACAACTCAGCCACCCAGGCGCCCCTTTAAATCTATTTTTAAAGAAACTGTAGTTACAGTGTGACAAGAAGTGACACTTTAAATCCAAGGTCAAGCTGGGTTTTTAAGGCATTCCATGGAATTGCCACAATACAGAGTTGGCTCTCAGCATCATAAACATATCAGCAACCTGATTATGAATATATGTACATATGTACACACATATGAACACATACACCTGTACATACACATGTATAATATATATACACATATATGTACAATATATGTGCACACACGTACAATATATGTACACATATATAAACATATGAAAATATGTACTTTTTAGTGAAAATGACTCATGTTATTAAAATTCACAAATGATAGCTATATTAACTAAAATACTAATTTATTACTTTTTAATGAGGAATATTAGTTTCTAGTGTTAATAATATTCAAGACCACTATATAGTAACAAATTACCCAAATTTTTGGTACAACAAAAGGTTATTATCCTGGTTTTTGTTGGGTCAGGATTTCAGATAAAGGAGAGGGGATGGCTTGTCTTTGCTCCACGATGGCTGGTTACCTCAGCTGAAAGATTGAGGGCTGGGGGTTAGACTCACGGAAGGCTCATTCTCTCACATGTCTGTCTGGTGGTTGATCCTGGGTGTTGTTGGAAACCTTAACTGGGCTGTAGTTGACCGCAACATCTATATATGACTTCTTCATGTGGCCTCAGCTTCCTCACAATATGGGAGGTTGAAGAACCAAAAAATCAGCACACAGGGAAACTGAATTATTAATCAGAATAATGCTTAATTTTTATAATTTGCACGTGTGAAGTACATTTTTATAACTTTCAGAGATAAAGTAGGTCATCACTTGCCATCTGGAAGATCAATCCATTGCCTACATGCCACCACTACATCATCTGGGCTCACAGTGAATGTTGTGCTAAATACAGAATCCTTCACAATGCAGTGTTTCAGGTAATCATGACCAATAATCAGGGTTCAGCATACACCTTGACACCTGTCTGCCACCCTAACAAAGGATTAGTTTTCCTTAGGTTTTGACCTAAGTCAAACAAATTGCCCTGCTTTAGAAAAAAGCAACTTTGTGATCCCAAATTCCAATTTCTGCTGAAGACATTTGCCCACTTATTCTGGAACCGTCCATACCATCTTCTTTATGTTCCTATATAAGATGTATATACACATGTATTAAAATATTTAACTGATTCTGTCATTATTCTAAATTACCTAAATTTTTATCATAAACCTGGCTGGATTAGTTTCTTTTAGTGGTATACTGCAGCATGCATGTGTTAAATTTCCAAATACATTGGTAAAATTACATTTTTCAGAAGATGTATTTTGATCCTTTGGATAGTGTAATTTGTCACACATCCTCCACCACTCACTTTTTAAAAACTATTGTTCTATAGATTAGTCATTTTCCCAGCAATCTGAACTGACTAATTACAATGGATTTTAGTGGTTTGATTTTCAAAGATTAACCTTATTTCCCAGTTCCAGGAAACTCTGGCAACATAAATTTGCTGACGAAATGGGAGAAAAAAAAAACACTTTAATTTTAGAGACAATGTTTGGCTATCCCTTCATTTGAGCTTGCTACATTTCTGATTATTCCATGAAGGGTTCAAATCGCTCTTTTTTAAAAAATATTTTATTTATTTATTTGATGGAAAGAGAGATTATAAATAGGCAGAGAGGCAAGCAGAGAGAGGAGGAAGCAGGCTCCCCGCTGAGCAAAGAGCCCCATGTGGGGCTCCATCCCAGGACCCTGAGATCATGACCCGAGCCGAAGGCAGAGGCTTAACCCACTGAACCACCCAGGTGCCCCCAAATCGCTCTTTTTTTAATAGTGAAATAAACCTGAACTATATTTTATGATAGTCCAAACCCTACTCCAACTCACAAAGATGCTATTCTTTTATTGTACTTACTGGAATTTGTGTGTATTAATAAATGAGCCATTGAATTATGTCAGGAAATCCTTGCTATTCTGAAATTTCCCAGTAATGACATTAACCAACTTTTATATTCTATTGCTTAAAATAAAATACTTAAATATTTTAGGTTAATCCAAGTATCTTTATAGATCAGATAGAGCTAAGGGTATTCATCTGTTTAAGAAAAAAAAAAAAATCCAACCAGAATAAAAATTGACGTATTAGATGATAGCTGTTTGACATATTAATTCATTCACCTTTGACCTCTGAATGGCATTTATGAAGCACTAACAACCTACTTCATTGGGGTTGTCAGAATTATTTAATTTGATTTCATATATTTTATTATTTTTACATATATATTTGAAAATTAAAGTACGTAAGATATTTGATATAGGCCTTATACATATTATGCTCTTATTATATAGTAGCTATTGTTTATCACTATATTATTGTTAGAAAGTGACCCTTAGAGCTAAGTGTCTAAGGTCGCACAAGTTGTCAGTGGCCCACCCCCAACTGGAATTCAGATCTACTGATTCCTTCCCCTTAACATGATAACTTTCTATCATTCCTGGGACAAGACCCACCTCTAGCTAAGGGGGAAAGTGACCATGATAGAATATGAGCACCAACCCAGCCTAGGTGGGGCTGAGGGTTCTGTGTGTGCCCTACTACAGGGACAGAGCAAAATGACAAGTGGACAAGACCATGATTAGTCCAGAATTTTAATTTTGTTGCTGGTAGTTATTAAGATCCTTCTCCCCGGTAGTCTGGAACAGCTGTCAGGGTTACTTGAAGGTATTTGAAACCCATGTGGCATGCAGATTTTAGATTCTAACCATAGAAAGATGCTTCTAGCACCAGGGAACAAAGCTGTGTTCAAAAGCCCATCCCAGAGATGTGCAGAGGACACAGAAACCAGGAATTTTCTTCTGACTATGTATCTTCTCTGGATTGTTAACTTCTTTCTGAACATCACATATGTCCCCAGGCAAATCTTGGGATTTCTGGGTGTTTCATGCAACCCCATGTTTCAAAATTTGAGTTTTGTAGATTTGGCTGAAATGGACAATTTTGATACTATTAGGAAGTGGTGAAGTCCAACAGATGCAGCAGAAGTATTCTAAAGCAATTAGCTGGGACAGCAGAAGCTACATTAGCATAATAATTATGCAAATCCAGGGCCATTAAATGCTGGTCTTCCTGGCAAAAAAGAATGTCAAAACCAGCCTGAGACCCAAAGGAAGGGAAGATAAGTGCGTAATGTTTTCTTCAGCACAGTTCACCATATTCACGACAAAGCTGTTCTTCCCACACCAGGCTGACAAATTGTGCTTCACAGGGAAGACCAGCGGATGATTTCTGAGGGAAACGATGTGCATTTAGTGTTCTGGTTTGGTTCTCCTTTCAATATCTTCTCTACTTTGCAGGTTTTTTCCCCTAAGTTTCAGGGTCAAGGAGACTCAAGAAAATAAACAAGGAAAATCATCTTTTAAAATTGTAGTCCATTTCCCTCCACTTGTAGTTCGAGATAAATGGATGTGATTCCTCTTTCTCCTCACAATCTTCTCTTCCTGGGAGCTGGTCCAGCTTAGTGCTGAAAGAGGTCCTCAGCTGCCTCCATTTTGACTTTGAGCTTTCTATTTGGTTCTTCTTTCCATCTTGTCTCTTTCCAGCCCCTGGTTCTTCTTTCCAGCTTGTCTCTTGGCTCAGGAGGAAGACCCTGAGGGCAAAGCATTGCCTGGTGGGCACAGAAACTGCCCCCTTACCAGTAAGGGCTGCCCTGAGCCAGCAAGATCCCACCCATCTGGAGTCCAAGACCGTGATGGATTTGACCTTCACTGCCCACCTGAAAGTACCCACTCACCTTGGCCCCCGCTCTTCCGACCTGGAAGCACGTTTGGCCTCTTGGAGTTAAGTCTTTGAGATGTTAGTCTGCTGTCTTCCCAATGTCAGCCCCCCTGAAAGAAGTTCTTTTCTTGTTTCACCACACTCGTCTCTCTGCCTTTGGATTTTGTCAGTGGGGAGCCGGCCCAGCCTGGTCTGTCTGCACCCCTGCATCCCAGCTTCCCCTGCAGACTCCACGCTAGAAGAGGAAAGAAAGGGGAATGCAAGCTCATGCAGCTACTCTGGAGAACAGTATGGAGTTTCCTCAAAAAGCTGAAAAGAAAGCTACCTTGTGACCCAACAATTGCACCACTGGGCATTTACCCCAAAGATACAAATGTAGTGACTTGAAGGGGCACCTGCACCCCAAGTTTATAGCAGCAATATCCACAATAGCCAAACTATGGAAAGAGCCTAGATGTCCATTAACAATTGAATGGATAAAGAGTATATGGTGTATATATATATACAATGGAATACTATGCAACCATCAAAACCCCCCAAATCTTGCCATTTGCAACAATGTGGATGGAACTAGAGGGTATTATGCTAAGTGAAATAAGTCAATCAGAGAAAAACAATTATCATGTGATCTTGCTGATATGTGGAAAGTGAGAAACAAGACAGAGGATCATAGGGGAAGGGAGGGAAAAGCAAAACAAGATGAAACCAGAGAGGGAGACAAATCATAAGAAACTCTTAATCTCAGGAAACAAACTGAGGGTTGGTGGAGTGGAAGCAGGTGGGAGGGATGGGGTGACTGGGTGATGGACATTGGAGAGGGTATGTGCTATGGTGAGTGCTGTGGCTTGTGTAAGACTGATGATTTACAGACCTGTACCCCTGAAACAAATAATACATTATATGTCAATTAAAAATTTTTTTAAATAAAAAATAAGCAAGTAAAAGAGGAAAGAAACATGTATACCTAAAACCAATGTGAACAGTATGTCTCAACTACACTTCAGTTAGAAAACAAAATGAAATAAAAACAAGGACAGTGGTCTATTTCATATTATTTTGAAATGTCGTATGGTAGCATAAACCATTTTATACACCAGTTCTAGAGTCTATAATTATATGTATGAAAACAACTAAAGAGGCAAGAAACAGGTGTTGTAATTCCGTAGTTCCGTTAGTGGCTCAAATAGAAAAGCCCAAGGCAAAGAGTGCTTACATCACAAGGAGGGAAAAGGAGAGGACGACAGTTGTGATGTTGCTCTGTATTCCCCATAAAGATCCAGGCACAGCAGCAGGGGGAACTGCACCAAACTGGGAGGAATGCAAAGGGAAGGATCCAGAAGCAAGTGGGTAAGAGAAAGGGCAAGCAGAGGGTTGACAAGGAAGGGCAGATTTGATGAGACAAGCCTCAGTTTTGGACCAATGGTCTAGAGAGGATGTTTCTTTGACTTGGAACCTGATGATTGTGATTTTCCGTCTGTTCTGACTCTTTGGCGATGGCCTCATGGGTGATGGCAACAGATGAGCCACCAATGGAATTATCTGTGAACTGTAAATCAAAAGCCAAATAAATATGAGTTCCCAAGAGTGTTAAAGATAAATTGGGGCATATTAAACATTTTAAGAGTTTATTTGAGAAAAATTGCTTGGAATCAGGCAGCGCTGAACTGGGAGGGTTAGGAGTGCTCCATTGATAGGAGCCCAGGGAAAAGAAGCAAAGAAGGAAAGCATTTGGTTGCTATCACTTAAAGCTCACATTGTGATCAGCTGTCCTTAGTGTTTTGATTTTGTCACCTTGAGGCATTTACAGGGTTCCATTTGGGTTTGCTGACAGGGGGCCTGCCATCAGAGCCCCCTCAGTCCAATGGCTTCCTTGTTTAATTTAGCAAGTCACATGCCGAAGAGGGCCTAGGCCAGTCCCACCTGGGAATTTCCTCTGCAATTTTCTTGCTTTTCTGTCTGCATCCCTGATATTTGGGAAGCTACAGCTTCCAGAAAGTACTTTTGAATAACTGAGTCTCTCAGAGTTAGGGTTTCTTCTTGCTGCCTGAATCTTGACACATTCCTTCTCATCATCAATCCCCAATTCTCCCCTCCCACACAGACAACATCATCTCCTCACCTGTTCTGCCTTTGGTACATCGACAGCCGTGATAAAGCTAGTTTCCTTTGGCATCCAGCCAATCATTACTTGCTTCCTACCATCTTTCCATCCATGGTCTGAGAGAAAGCCCAAACTCTAAGGTAACTCTTGAATGGAATGAATCATGTGTGTTATGTTGTAATTTACTGGTCTAACACTCAGGGGTTAACATGTAACTCCTTCTTAAAATATATTGGGGAATATTTCACAGTTATGTCCATATACATGGCACTGTCAGAAGTAAGACTGTCAAGAAAGGTGGGTTTTTGGACTTCAGGGCCTGTTGAATATTGCGAACACCATTCTGAGCCATGGCAGCATGGCTGGGTTTGGCGGGGAGGGCTTTCCCTCGGAAGAGAACACGTTTCTTCTGTCAGTCATCCTGTGGTAGGATGGGATTAGTCTTAGGGAACATCCTCTGAGGTGGCTGGGTCTGGACTCAACCTCAGTCTTGTGGTGTGCCTTGAGATGCCTGGGGTTGCAGGGGGAAGTGGAGCCCACTCCCCTACATGGAGGTACGTGGTGGTGTGCTGTGTGCTCAGGACTTCTTGAGGTTTACACAGTAATCTCTGTACCATTTTCTGATTCCTACTTTACTAAAAATTAGTAAAAACTATCCTCTGGTCTTAACTGTCCTCTGGGCAATTTGTGGCAACAGAACATCCCAACTGAGGACAGAGCAGGAGCCTCAGAGTAGTCACTATGGGGGCAGCTGACCGCATCAGGGGGCTACTTCACAAGGCTCATCAGAAGATACAGAGGGACCCATGTGGCAAGCCCTCGGGATGCCTGCAAAGAGGCAGGAAGGCACTTTGAAGGAAGTAGCCCATGGGTGTTCAAGTCAGAATAAGGTGACCACCCAAAGAGGATGTAAGCCTGTTCTGAGGTCACAGGTGCGTGCCACTGGCAACATGAATTCCAGCAGTGTCTTTCAATATCTCCCACTTCCCTTTCTTCTAAAGCTGTACTCACCAAATGACCTTTAGATAACAATTGAGCGTCTCAAACATTTGCCAACAGGGAGAGAATATACTGGTGGCAGCAGTGTGTAAATGCCATTGTCTTCTTGTCTTCGACATACTTAATTCTACACTGATGATCAGTTTCTTTCTCTCCAGGCCCACACAGAGAAATGCATTTGGTAAATTCCTCCACCTGAGCTACAAGTCATAGTCCTTCCTCTGAGACATTCTTCTCTCAGTTTTTCCCTGCCTTCAAATTCTTCCTCTTATTGGCTCTTTCCAGCTTTGGAAGCCCCCGGAGCCCTGTTCTGTCAGCGGCCACCCAGATGAGTGAGCTCGCAATACATTACACAATGCTGAAAAGTGGCATCCCAATGTATTTTTTTTTTTTAAGATTTTATTTATTTGACAGACAGAGATCACAAGCAGGCAGAGAGGCAGGCAGAGAGAGTAGGAAGCAGGCTCCCCACCGAGCAGAGCGCCCGATGTGGGGCTTGATCCCAGGACCCTGGGACCGTGACCTGAGCGGAAGGCAGAGGCTTTAACCCACTGAGCCACCCAGGCACCCAGAACTACTCTACCCGCAATGTATTAATATATAGTAACAAGCACGACTTCCAAGGAAACTAGTCATTACTGTTCCTTTGAGACAAAGTTTAAATCTCATCTCTTCTGTGAGGCCTTTTCTGCTTTGCTGTTTAGCTTTCCTTGGGCACTCAGCATATGCTACCCATCCTCTAGTCATCCACCAAGTCATCTTATTTTTTTTTTTTATGTATTTCAGAGTAAACTGAGGACATTGGAATACTTTCCCCTAGGGGTGCCTGAGGGGCTCAGTCTGTTAAGTATCTGACTCTTGGTTCAGGCTCAGGTTGTGATCTCAGTCAGGGTCCTGGGATTGAATTCCACATTGAGCCTGCATCGGGCTCAGTGTTCAATGGGGAGTTTGCTTGGGATTCTCTCTCTCCCTCTGCCCTGCCCCCCACTTCCTTTAAAAATATATATATATTTTATAAAATATAAAAATATATAATATATAATATATATTATATTATGTATAATTATAATTATAATATATATAAAATTTAAAAATATATATGTATTTTATAAAATATATATATATATTTTAATAGACTCTTTTCCTCTACATCCTTCAGTATACATAAATTCAATTTTTTTTAGATTTATTTTTTCCTGTAGGTAAAATAAAATGCACAAATGCTAAAGTACATTTGCTGATTTTTGACAAATGCATGTATCTGTATAACCCAAATTTTGATCAAGATATAGAATATGACCCCAACCCCAGAAAATTCAGCCACGTTTCACCCCACCAACCCCTGTACCACACCCTGTACCACTCCCTACAGGTAGCCACTGTCTCCCTCCCCCCAATAATAGATTACTTTTGCCTATTCTAGAATGCTCATATAAATGGAATCATTTCACGCAAGGCTTTTTTCATTCAAAATGTTTTTGAGATATGTCCATGTTATTGCATATATTAGTGACTTTACTACAAATAAAACTGTAGTCCAGTGGGTCTCAGTCCAGGGCAATTTTGTGTCCAGGGGACATTTAACAATATCTGAAGACATTTTTAGTTCTCACAACTGAGGGGGTTGTTGCAGGCATGTGGTGGCTAGAGGTCAGGTGTGCCGCTAAACACTTTCTTGTTCAGAGGACAGCTCCCTCCCTGCTCCTTTCTACAAAGAACTGTCCAGTTTCAATGTCAGTAGTAGTGAGGTTGAGAAACCCTGCTTTGGCTAGCTGTAAAATGTTATTGTCTTTCCATCCAATCAGTGTCTTCTGTCAGCTGTGATTGATCAACTAAGACATTAAATATGGATCTTTGTTTAGTGTTAGTCTTCATGGGTCTGTTTTTTGTTTTACATTTTAAAAATGACCTTGTTTTAGCCAAAATGTTTTTTTTTTTAATAGTAGAAAATTCATTCATCAATAGCAGACCCATGGAGGAGGAATTTATGTATGATTCTTTCCTGGTGTTCATCATATTTTATCACATTCAGCTTTCTTAAAAAACTCAGGATGTGCCCCACCATACCAGCTTCTAGGGATAGCCAGAGAATGTACAAAATTAGAAATTTTCACTTTATTTTTAAATATCTTTAAGTATCCTTATGAATGACTAAGTGGCTACTTGATTTAGAGAAGGGGTTTTATTTTTTCCCTTTCAGATCCATAATTCAATAATAGATATGAGCTGGAGGGTGGGTGGAAGTGGTAGGTGCTTGGAAAAGTTCTGTTATATTTTTCAAACAAGGTCATTGACTAATGCAAAGACAAAGAGATTCACAGAAATGTACTGGAAAGAAGTTACATTAGGTGTCTCATAAATTTAAAATGGCTATTTATTTGAACAACCTGGTAGATTTTCTGGTGTTGAGACTGTCATAAAGTTGAATTTCTTGTTTCAAAGAGAGCCATGATAGAATTCATAAAGCTCCCAGGCACCACTGAGAGTAGAATTAAACACAGAGTAGAACATTTTTTTCAAAAGCCAGCTGCCATGAAGCTCTCCATTTATGATGTGTTTACTATTCACATCCATATTGAGTTGTTCGATTTTAACAATTTTAGCTAATTATTTTAAACATTAAAGAGCAAAATTAATGGGCATAAAAGCCTTTTTTGTAAATTTAAAACTTCATTTTTGTTTCTTTGACTTTTCATGTTTATAAATCAATGCAATTTAACTTTTGATACTCCAATTTTTAATTAGTCTAAATTTAAATATAATTTAATTTTTTTTTTAAGAAATTGAGCTTTGTTTATTTATTTGACAAACAGAGATCACAAGTAGGCAGAGAGGCAGACAGAGAGAGAGGAGGAAGCAGGTTCCCTGCTGAGCAGAGAGCCAGATGCGGGGCTCGATCCCAGAACCCTGAGACCATGACCTGAGCCGAAGGCAGAGGCTTAACCCACTGAGCCACCCAGGCGCCCCTATAATTTAATTTTAATTGTAGTTATTTTACATTAATGTATGTCAAACTATTTACAAATAAGCAACATAACATAACGTTGTATGAAATATGGAGCAGAACAAATCACATTGAAACTTAGCTAGTATTGGGGTGCCTGGCTGGTTCAGTTGGTAGAGCATGAAATTCTTGATTACAGGGTCCAAGTTTGAGCCCCACATTGGGTGTAGAGATTACTAAAAAAAAGAAATAGACTAAAAAAAAGAAATAGACTTAAAAAAAATAAAGTAACCCCTTAAAAAAATACTTAGTATTATATCTCCAAAATTTACACTCATATAACTTTCTTAAAAATATGTTTCTTCTAGGGAGCCCTGGGTGGCTCAGTCACTTAAGCAGACCACTCTTGATTTTGGCTTAGGTCATGACCTCAGGGTCCTGAGATCAAGCTCCGCGTTGGGCTCCACGGTGGGCAGGGGAGTCTGCTTGAGATTCCCTCTCTTCCTCTCCCTCTGCTTCTCCCTGTCCCTCTCCCCTGCCACTCATGCTTATGCTCTCTCTTTAAAATAAGTAAATAAATATTTAAAAACAAAATATGTTTCTTCCTAAGTCAAAGTTCTGTCAACTGGCATGCTCTTCCATCTCTATTTTCCAGAGCCTCTCCTTGACAGCCTCTTGAGAAACTACTAACACAGCCAGAGGATCAGCTCTTGTTCACTGACATGCTTTTCTTTATAACTTAGTTAAAGTGTTGTTTATTTCCGTAAGTCAAATATATCCTTTTTGTCACATTAAGCTCCCTGTCCTGAATGGTCCAAGTGATACTTTCCTCATACATTCTTTCAAAAATGCCATTACTGGTCATAAGTTCCAGCTGAGAATGTTGTGTCTACTACACAGTAGTATTGTATTCATTTTCTAGGGCTGCTGTAATAAAGGATTACAAACAGTGTGGCTCAAAACAAAAATTTGTTATCTCACAGTTCTGGATAAGTAATCTGAGATCAAGGTGTAGGTAGCATTAGTTCTTTCTGAGGGCCATGAGGGAAGAATTTGTCCTTGCATGGCTTTTCTCCTTGGTTTGTAGATAACTGTCTTCATGTCACATGGTCTTCTCACTGTGCATGTACTTGACTTCAAATTTCTCCCTTTAAAAAAAAATTTATTTGTTCATTTCAGAGAGAGAGAAGCCAGAGGGGGAAGGAGAAGTAGATTCCCTGCTGAGCAGGGAAACTGATGACATGGGGCTCAATCCTAGGACCCTGAGATCATGACCTCAGCTGAAGGAAGACACTTAACTGTCCGAGCCACCCATGTGCCCCTCCTTTTTTTTTCTTAAGATTTTTATGTAAATTCAAGTTAGTTAACATTAGTGTATTATTAGTTTCAGGAGTAGAATTTAGTAATTCATCTGTTACAAATAACATTCAGTGCTCATTACATCAAGTGTCCTTCTTAATTAATGCCCATTATGCAATTACCCCATCCCCCTTACTTCCCCTCCAGCAGTCCTCAGTTTGTTCCCTATAGTCTCTTATGGTTTGCCTCCCTCTCTGTTTTTATCTTATTTTATTTTTCCTTCCCTTCCCATATATTTACCAATTTTGTTTCTTAAATCCCAGATAGAGACTGAAATCATATGGTACTTGCTTTTCTCTGACTGACTGATTTCGCTTAGCATAATACCTCAAGTTCTATCCATGTTGTTGCAAATGCCAAGACTTCATTCTTTTTGATGGCTGAGTACTAGCCCATTGTGTATATATACCACATCTTCTTTATCCGTTCTCAGCTAATGGACATCTGGGCTCTTTCCATATTTTGGCTGTTATGGACATTGCTACTATAAACACTGGGGTGCATGTGCCCCTTTGAATCACTGTTTTTGGATCCTTTGGATAAATACTTAATAGTGCAATTGCTGAGTCATAGGGTAGTTCTATTTTTAACTTTTTGAGTAACCTCTGTACTCTTTTCCAGAGTGGTTACTTATAAAGACACTGGTCATACTGGATTAGGGCCCAACTTAATGACCTCATTTTAAATTGATTATCTCTGTACAGACCCTATCTACAAAGCTGACATTCTGAGGTACCAGGGTTAGGACTTCAACATACAAATGGTGGGAGGGGCACAGTTCAACTGATAACAAGTGTTATTTTCTAAACTTACTGAGAATTCTTACAGAGCCCAACACCTGTTCATAACAAATTATATATATATATATATATATATATATATATATATATACATATGTATATATATAAAGTTCCTGTTTAAACTGTTCAATTTGATAAGTTTTGACTGTGACATATGTCTGCACCCATGAAACTATCACCAAAATCAAGATAATGAACAGATCTTTTACCCCTTCCACCAAGATTTCCTTGGGCCCCATTGTCAGTTCTCATTCTGGTTCCTCTTCAATCCATCTAACCCCAAGGCAACCACTGATCGGCTCGCTGTCACTATAATTAGTTTTCATTTCCTATAATTTTGTACAAACGGAATCCTAAGTATGTACTCATGCTTGTCTGGCTTCTTTTCACTCAGCAGAATTGTACTGAGGTGCATCCATGTTGTTGCCTGTATCAATAGTTCATTTCTTCTTATTGCTGAATAGTCTTCTAGTTTTTGGAGGTACTACAGTTTATCCATTTACCTGTAGATGGACATTTAGGTCATTTCTGGATTTTGGCTATCATAATGTAGGGATGTAATAGCTATGAACTTTTGAGTATAAGTCTTTCTATGGACATACACTTTCATTTCTTTTGGTAAAATGCCCAAGAGGAGAGCTGAATCCTAGAGTAGGTATATATTTAACTACTTAAAAAACCGCCAAAGGGTATTCCAAAGTGTCTCTACCATTTTATATTGTCACCAGCAGTGGATGAGAGGACTTGTTCCTCTACATCCTCCCCAACACTCAGTATGGACAGTTTTTTAAATTCAGCCATTCCAGTTGTTGGTGGGGAAGTAGTGACTCATCATGGATTTAAATTGTATTTCCTCCATGCCTAATGACATTGAACATCTTTTCACATCTTTTCACCCATGCTTTGGGTCATTCGTTAGAAAAGCTGATTATGAAACAAAATTCATTAGAAAAGCTGATTATGAAACAAAATTTCTTAGACAAACTCAATCTCAAGTTTATATCAAGATCCATAAATTTGCTTGGGACCAGGGACCCAGTAAATTTCAAGAGAAAGGGAGAGAGAGAGGGAGGGAGAGAGAGTGGAAGTAGAGGTATTAAACAGGTGGGAAAGAAAATGATTACATATGTAGCTAATGGTTTTCAAAGTAAAAAAAAAAAAAAGTTTGCAGTTTCATTTCACATCATGACCCTGTCAGTAGCTACAAAAAAGTCTGTGACGATGTGGCCCCAGATGCCAGATATGCTGTCTGCCAGACAGGAAGGAAAAACGATCTCCAAGCAAATGATGAAGATACATCTGTGGTGCTAATCACTGGAATAACAAAATTTCATCCCCCAAGGAGGTGCTGATTAGTCCAATCAGCCTGGAAAGGTGCAGTGGGGTCCACCAGAGAACAGAAGCAGAGCACCAGGGAGTGTAGCTGAATGTTAAACAGGCTGTTGGCTGCAATGATTGTTTTTCCAGGATCCAAACAAAGCTGCAGAATACACAGTTCTTCTATTTCTGGGATTGGGGACTACTTCCCCCCTTGGTGCCATCAAAGAGTATGGGAAAATTTCATTGTTTTAAATAATCAAGCAAGGTGTGTTGAGTTGCTATGGATTGTCTGGGGAAGGATGCCTCCCCTGCAAAGAGAGTGGTACTGGAAGAATGAGACAGGTGAACAACATGACAAGGTAGCAAAAAGATTTTTAAGAACAGGTTGTGTCTAGTTTTTAGGTTTTGGAATTGCTGTCTTGTCAATACTTCTGTCGACCCCAAATGACAGTAAACTGTTATACACACGAATGCCTTGTTTGAGAGAGAGAGAGAGAGAGCAAGAGTGTGTGTGTGTGTGTGTGTGTGTGTGTAAACCAAGGGCAAGAAGCTGAATTTGTCATCTAGCCTGGCACATAGGCAGTATCTTTGAGATTCATGAGTCCTGCCAAAGCAGGAACCATGAGCCAGAAATGCCCATGAGAAGGAAAGCGCTGGAGAATTTGCAGGAACTCTTAGAGACCATTAGACCTCTTACAAATTTGGGCAGGGAGACTTCAGGTAATTTTGTCTAAATCTTTAAAAACAGAGTGACATTTGGGTTTTATGACTGTTGTGCCATGATAGTTTTGTGTTGGTGTCAATTTTTAATGTAATAACTTTTTTTTTTGGATGTAAGATGTGTGCTCAGCATGGGGCTTGAGCTCGTGATCCCGAGATCAAGAATCACAAACTCTCTAATGGAGCTAGCCAGGTGTCTCTATTTTAAAGAACATTGAGAAGCATATTGATGAAGATGCAACTTTTTTGGACATGTAAATCCTGGTGCAACAGTAATAATCATTAGTCAGTCTCTGATTTACTTAAAATCCTGAACTAGGAAAGGTAGCCCAAGATTTGGATCATTTTTCTTCCCTCCCCCTCCTAGGGACCTTGGCTGTGGTCTGTCCACTGTGGCTCTCACTGGCCTCTGTGGCTGACAGGATGGCTGCATTTGGGGTCCACCTTCTCCCCTGGCCCTGTTCTTCTACATTTCTTTTTCCTCCAGCTGAAGACCTGCACATGGACTGACTACCTGACCAGCTTCCCTTCCCTCTCTTACCATCCATCACTTCTAGGAGAATTAAGGAATAGGTATAGGTTGAAATGACTCTGACTGATCTGGTTGCTACATTTGCATCAGAATACAAGGTCACTGTGTGATATATATCAGAGAAATATTTTATGATGATTACATTTATCATATTGATATTTTATCATATTGATATTTTAAAGAAATGATAAAACCACAATAGTGTTTCCTGTTACTTGTGCTGCATATGTACAGTCTTTCAAAAGTATAGCAGATTAAGGGGAGCCTGGGAGGCTCAGTTGTTAAGCATCTGCCTTCAGCTCAGGTCATGATCCCAGGGTCTTGGGATCGAGCCCCACATTGGGCTCTCTGCTCAGTGGGGAGCCTGCTTCTCCATCTCCCATTCCCACTGCTTGTGTTCCCTCTCTTGCTATGTCTCTCTCTCTCTCTGTCAATTAAAAAAAATCTTAAAGTATATCCAATTAAAATTTCTATGTGTTATAAAAAAATTGATGACTGCTTATGCTGATTTTACAAAGACAACTAATCCAAGTTGAACACACTTGATGAGACTTTGGGTCATTGACTCTGAAATTTGGGAAATAAAGAAAACTTCCTCAAAAGCAAGATCAACCATAACGAAGAGAGTGGTGTTAAAAAGAGAGAAAGAGAATTTCTGCTTAGAGCCATGTCTCAGTAATTGGTAATTCACCCCCTTGCAGCAACAAATGATAAAAGTGTATGAGTTAACAGTTCCAGGTACTAGGTAACAGGTGTGCAAGCCTATGATCCGTGAGATAAGGAAAGTCAAGAGGTGATACCTGTGTGTATCTAAGGTCTCTCTTCAGGGACAGTTTCCAGTCTGTGGCCTAGGATGGTGGAGACTTAACAGAGCATAGTGGTCTTGCTTAATTAAGGACGCAGAACCAGAGTTTGGGGGCCACTAAAGCAGCTGGAATTGGCAGGGCAAGAAACTGGAGAGGACAGAGCTGTGCAAAAAGGGGGCCAGAAATGTGTTTGTGGGATCCCAGTGAGTCTGTCTAAAGACAGGGCTGTGCATGTGCTAACTGAGAATTTGGGAGGTTTACCAGGGAGTTGCTGGTACACAGTTGAGTTTGGGACGAGGCTGTAAGAAATCAAACATTGGATTTCAGCTGCAGGCAGAGTAGGATGGCCTCATTAACTTTCCAGACACCCATCAAGACCATGTCTTAGGACTGAGGATCATGTGCTACAGCAAGGCCTATTCTAGATCACTCTAAAAAAAAACCCAAAAAACCACAACAACAACAAAAAAACCCTATGGGGAAGCATTGTGGTGCTGGGGCTTCTCTTCACCTCCACCCTCCACCTCTAGTGGCTTATCCCTGGGACTGTTTGTTAAAAAATAATAATAAAAGGACTTTTAAAACCCCCCCATAAAACCACCTTATCTGGGAAACCTGTGGGCTCAGTCAGTAGAGGATGTGACTCTTGATTTCAGGGTTGTAAGTCAGAGTCCCATGTTGGTGTGGAGATTACTTTAAAAAAAAATCTTAGGGGATCCTGGGTGGTTCAGTCAGTTAAGTGTATGCCTTTGACTCAGGTAGTGATCCTGGGGTCCTGGGATCGAGTCCACCATCAGGCTTCCTGCTCAGCATGGAGTCTGCTTGTCACTCTTGCTCTGCCCCTCCCTCTGCCCACTTGGTCTCACTCTCTCAGTCTTACTCTCTCTCTCAAATAAATTAATAAAAAATTTAAAAAAATCTTCAAAATAAAACAAAACAAAAAGCAAGCCTTGTCAAAATCTACTGGGTAGACAGAGTTTGGCATTTGAATCCTGTGTGGGCATGGTAAGTATCTAGGAGCTTTCTGCAAATCTGCCCTAATAAAACCTAGATGGCTTCAAGATGGCTAGTGGTAATTAACAGCCAAATAAAATATACCTTAACATTATTTAGAGAGTGAGATAATAGAATCCAGAATCTGTTAAATGTCTTGCCAACAATATCCACTAGACAATAAATTACCAGACATGCAAAGAAACAGGAAAACATGAGCCATAGTTAGAGAATAGAAATGGACCCTGAGATAGTCCAGACATTGTATTTAACAAACACTTTAGAAGCAACTATATCTATATCTGTCTATGTCTATATATGGATTTAAAGTCTTAATGAATGAACAGAGAAATGGAGTGCATGCTTCGGCAGCACATATACTGAACAGAGAAATGGAAATTGCAATAAAAATACAAATTATAGAATGGAAAAGAACCATAACTGAAGTGAAGAATTCACTCAATAGTCTTCAAGATTTTTTAAAAAGGTTTATTTATTTATTTTTGAGAGACAGAGAGAGAGAGAGAGAGCACAAGAGTGCACCAGTTGGGGAGGGGAGAAGGAGAGAAGAAGGAAGATCAAGAAGATTCCTGGCTATGCACAGAGCCCAATGCCAGGCTCCTTCTCACACCCTGAGATCATGACCTGGGCTGAAATCAAGAGTCAGACACTTAACCGACTAAGCCACCCAGGTGCCCCTGACTCATGCATCTTCTTAAATCATCACCTGCTTTCCCTTGCTTCTGACTATTTCCAGCTCTGCCATGGCCAAGCTCACTTTCACGCTAGTAACTGCTTGGAGCTCCTGAGCAACAGTCCCCTGTTGAAGGAGGCTGTTCCCTCCACACCATTCAGAGCTTCATTGTGTTTTCCTGTTAGTCAAACTGAAAAGTGAAAGACTGTAAATCCATCAAAAGTGGTCCACCTTGTAGAACTCTTCTAATCTTAACATCCTTTACCTGTCCTTGAGTTCACATACCTTTCTGAAGGGGTCTTCTTAAAAGCTCACAGCCTTAAGAAAACCCCAGTAGGGACTGATGATTTGGTTCTAAGTTGCCCACTCTTCCTCATCAACCTCCATCTTGTTATCCAGAGCATGTGATGTGGTAATTAGCAGAAGCGTTCCTAAATCAACCTAGTCCCTCTTCAGTGGCACCAGTGGTGGGGCAGAGCTCAGGAATTGGAATTTGAGCAACACAAGCTGAGGTGTACTCTGCAACTCTCAGCCCCACAGAACCACTATCTGTGGGCTTTGCCACTTCAAGTTGGTTCATTCTGTGGTCTCTAAGCCAGTCAGACACTGATATATCTCTCCACCCTTCCATACCTTCCAACTAGCAAATACATCTCTTACACACACACACACACCATGCTCCCAAGAACATTGATATTCATAGACTTGCCAAGTATGAATCCATACACCTTTTCCTATCTGCAAAATACTCAGCAGCTTGCTCCAGCTACACTAGAGTCTGAAGGAATAAACAATAGAGGCTGCTTCCCTTTGTTCTACTTGCTATTTTTGGACTCTGCCCTGGAATATATTCAAGAACAGAGCATCCTAGTTATACTCACTTGTAAGCTCATCAAAGGTCAAAGAGATGCTCTAAAATGAAATGGTGTTTTTGTTTTCCTGTTTTAGGGGTCATGTCAGATACTCATGCAATTTTTAGGGTCAGCTCTGTAAAAGCAAGAAAGCTGGGGTGGGCATCTATCAACTTCGGGCCCCCAAAGGTATGGGAGAGGGCTTGATTTTCGTCCTCCTGCTGCAAAGTAATTTTAAGGAAACACAGTTGTTTCTGAAACCAACTTCCAATTCCACATCATGAAAACTCTCAGCCACTGTGGCTAAGAAAATGGTAAGTTTTTCATTCTGGTCTATGTTCCTCTTTTTTGACTCTACTAATATTTTCCTCTTTCCCACATCATCATTCTGTACTCTCGGCTACACTAATGTATCACTTTTCTATATTAGGTCTTTTTACTACAGAGGTAAACAATCCATTATCTGTAACTCTAGTCCAAGAAAAATCCTTTTAATTTGGCTTATCCACTGAAAGAGAGAGAGAATGTTCTATGGTTAGTGTGGAGTCTGTTTCTCTCTCTCTTCTGGAATAAGCCAAATTAAGAGTTTTCTCTCCCCAATCCACTGTCTGTAACTCTAGTCCAAAAAACTCTTAAAATGAAACCCATTTGGCAGCAAAACTCCCCTATCCTGACCTAATTTGACTCTACAACCATTCTTGAGCATATGGGAGGCTATGCACACTCTTTACCACTTAGTGTGAATAATAGTAATAATTCACAGCAGTAAAGTTTTAATGTGTTTGATTATGAGACATTGCTAGGGATCTTATTAGGAATGTTCTATGTTTGCTGGGTTTTCACTGTATTCCTTTTCAAAATCTGAAAAATTCTGAATCTTGAAACACAACTACTCCAAGGGTTTCAAATAAGAGAATATGGATTTGTATTTGCAGAGAGTTCTTAGTCTTGAGATCAGCAAATACTAACATGTACTTTAGGAATTGAATCTTTATCTTATTTTTACCAATAAGTCATTGCTTCTCTCCAATATACTTTTCAAAATTCTAGTTATCTGCTTCTATAACTGTTCAAGGAGTTACTGACTGTTCAAGGTCAATTCTTAAAAAATATATGATTTCTTTCTCTAAAAGGTATAAAAGCTGCCTGCTTTGGTCACCTCCTTGAGCCTCATATCTTTGGGGTTCCCATATATATGAAATAATTTTTTTTTCCTTGTGAATCTGTCTTACATCAATTTAATAATCAGGCCAACTGAAGAACCTAGAAAGGAAGAAGGGAAAACTTTTTTCCCCTGCAGTCTCAGCACCCAACTGGATCTGTGCCCTAGCTGGACATGGCTTGCTCCAGGGTTATTGCAGCCACAAGATTCTGGAACCCCTGACGAGAGCCAGCAGAAGTAGGAATTTATACCACACCATTCTCCTGGATCTTTACTGTGGGTCCCCTATATAAAAACCCAGTGAGATTTTCTTTTCCTCTGGTTCCATGTCCTGAAAAGTTGGCTTTGTGACCAGTGAGAACATTCTCTTGGGTTCTACCAACTGGAAGGTGCATGTGCTGGTGTATATCAGGTGGCCAGTTGAAAAGATGGAGTTTCCGAGACATGAACTTGCAAGCATCATTCTCTTTGGCAGTGCCAGGTCTCAGGAAAATTTGTCATAAGTGGTCCTAATCCACAGGGGCCTTTGTTGTCTCAACCTTAGTTGTCTTACTAGTGCTGGAAAAGTTCCAGTCCAAGAGCACCTGCCTGATGTTACAGAATAGCTTCTCTGTGACTGGGCATCTCACATTCCTGTGAGAGATGGGACACATCATTTCCACTACACCACCATTACCACCAGTGACAATGAAGGCCCTTGTTTCTGAAGCTAAATCTGGGAGTGAACTTTCTGGGTCTTATGAGGGTGACATCTTGTGTATTGTCCTTTGGGGATGCCCCCTAAATCCATGGTTAAGCTGTAAAAAAGATTATTGGTTTCAGTCTCTACTCTAAAGAATAGATCCTACTTGTCAGTGGCCAGATGATGGATCTTTTCAACTGAAAAAAATTTCTATATTTGGAAAAAAAATGTTGAAAGCTCTCATCCTGAACAACTGTCTCATTGCTATCTATGGGAAGATGAAGTCGAAAAGTGTTTACAAAGGAATCTGATGACTAGCTGTATGGACTTCTTGAACAAGGTGAACAAACAGAAATTAAACAGAATTAAAATAAAAGTCCACATCCAGTGTAAATTTCCCTTCTTAAAATCTGACCCATCTCCCCAGCAGTACTTAACACTCAGTATTCCTTCACTTTCCTTAGAAGATCCTTTAAGCACCCAGCTGCTTTTTCTAACTTTTTTTTCCTGCAAGATTTACAGAGCATGCTCCAGCCTGATCTCTAGGTCCTGGATGTCTGGGTTACTCATGTAAGTGCTGGAAGCTAGGAAGTGAATTTAGCAGAATCACCTGAGACAAACGGGAAGGCTGCTTTGCTCCCATAAAACTCCTTTTTCCCAGGGCTCTCTGATAGGGCTCTGCCAGCTTTGGGCATTCCTTTGCAAGGTCTTTTGCAGTTGTATCCTGAAACCCATTCAAACAAGTCAGGTGCCCTGGACAACAGCAGATCTTTTACATTATAAAGCTCTTTTATGCCATTTTTAGAAGATCCTACTGAATTTAAAGAGGACTTAAAATGATGAAAGGCTATTCACAACCCCACTCACAGGGATCTTGTTTGGTTGCTAAGGGCTGTTCTTCCCACCCATGGTTATACTGTAGTTACCAGCCAAGCTGGTTAACACTCTGGGCTGTGTGTTAGTGAGGGAACCCCTCACAGAGGAAACAGCAGCCAGAAATTCTCCCAGGTCTTCCTGCAAATAAACAGGAAAAGGATCAACTGGAGGTCAGTGGAAAGGGGGGGCTCACATCCTGATCTCAGGATTGTGGGATCAAGCCCCATTTAGGGCTCTGTGCTCAGAGGGGAGTCTTTTTGTCTCCTCCCCACACCCCCTCCTCCCCTCTGTTTGTACTCATGTGTGTGCATGCTCATAAATAAATAAAGTGTTTTTGCTTTTCAAAAAAAAAAAACAAAAAAACCCAAGGGAATTAAATAGGTGTAAGCGGGATAAGAATTCTAAGATGAACTTTTCAGTAATGATTGTTTTATGACATATCTACTTAAGTAGTTTCCCAAATCTCTTTAGTAATTTATACCCTTAGAGTTTTGCTGAGTTAAATTTTGGGAATTCACTGAATATCTAGATCATCTCCAAATAATATAAAATACAGAAACATTGGTCATTAAACATAAGTTTATCTACCTTTGGCTTTTTATTACAGAGGAACTAAAGATATTTGGATCTGTCAGAAAACATGTCTTGGGCCACATTAAAAAAGATGATGCAGTGAGAAAGTGTATGCTTCTCAAAGTTACAAAATGTATTCATAAATTTGCCAACCTAAAGAACGCAAGCATAACAGTTCACAATTGTTTATTTAGTTTTTACTAGAAATTTAGATTTCTAAGGTTTAAGAACAAATTAATAAATGTAATTAAAACAACTAGGAATAATAAAGGGGACAAGTCTGTATTGCAAAGAAGTAAAATATGTTTTTTGCTAATAAAAGGTATGAAGTATGGAGATGATGCATTTTTGTTTAGGGAAAAGAAAGCATTCTTGTCTTCAGGGAAAGCTGGTTATTTCAGAATGGGAAACATGAAAATAAAGGAAAAACCATGGACATAGAAAGTTGGAAGAGAGAGGGAGAAAATGTTACTTGTATAATTAAGCTGGATAAAATGGAATGGTTATGATAAGCGTTTTAAAAATAAGCTTTAAGGGTCATCTCGATGGCTCAGTTGGTTAAGCATCTTCCTTTGTGGCTCAGGTCATGATCCCAGGGTCCTGGAATCGAGTCCCACATTGGGCTCCTTGCTCAGTGGGGAGCCTGCTTCTCCCTCTGCGGGCTGCTCCCCCTACTTGTGTGCACATTCTCTTTCTCTCTCTCTGACAAATAAATAAAATCTTAAAAAAATAATAATCAGTAGTGTATTTATGTATTTACTGTATTAATATCAGTAGTGTATTTATGTGACACTTGAACTTAATTCTCTGTCCTTGATGAAAGGACAAAGCTTTCTTAGACGATTGATCTGCTCCCGATAAGAGATCATGAAAGGTTTGTCTTTACCATTTAAGTGATTTGCCTAGAAAATGAAGATTCTATGCTTTATCAAAATGATATCCTTTGCTTCATTGCCTTTATTAGGACTTTGATTATTTAGGTAAACTGAGTCTTCTCGGTTAAAAGAGCTAAGGTGTTTGTCTTGTTTTATTTTTTCCCAACTTTGTAACTGTCTGTATTTGCCTGGAAGTCTTTGTCCCTTTGGTTAAATGGATAACTAACTATTATTTCACAGTGACCTACAATCCTATCTAATCAAATGTTTTAAGATCTTATTGATATCTTTGACAAACATCCCCAAATCAAATTCTAATCTTTTTGACCTGGAAGTATCCTTAATTGTGGAGACCACAGGTAAATTTGAGATGGCTGGGGCAAGGAGTGCCCTTGGAGATGTGTTGGCACATAGGCCCAAAGGTAATAAGACCTTGGGTCATGAGGAACCTTTGTCCTTCAGGTGGAAAATCATTTAAAGATTTAAACAGGGGGAAAATTGGTCAGATTCCTTAATAAGATGCTTACCTTGGCTCCAGGGAGAAGGACAGATCGAGAAGGGGCAATGTTCTCTCACTCATGGGGCCACGAGAGTCTCTCTTTAATAAAAGCTAGAGAAGGCATTGTGTTTTTCACAACATTCCCATTGCCAACACCTCAACAGAAGGGTTTTGATAAAAGTGAGAAATCAATATTAGGGAAAAATCAAAGCAAAACAAAAGAAAACAAAATATATCCTTCTAGCCCAAACAGTGCTAATATTTGTAGACAACAATTAAATGTCTAACTAAAGTCAATGCTCTGAGAATCAGTCTTAGTCGGATGTTGGAAACTCCTGTATTTCTATTTCTTTTCACTAAAGCTAAAAGAGGACTTGGGGGTTCACATGATTCATTCAGAAGCAACTCACTACAGGAGTGTTTTAAGGTAATAGGGAAGCCTGTCTTTTGACTCCATTTACAGCAGGCGGCACACATGGGGTGGGGGAAGGTAACACAGCCTGATGATGTGACCTACTTTGTGGCCGAAGCCTCCACTGTCCTGGGAGAAAGGTTATTTTTGTTTTCTCTCATCTCCCAGACATATACATGGAACATAAGCATCTGCTGCTCTTGAAAACACCCGGATATGGGGCGCCTGGGTGGCTCAGTGGGTTAAGCCGCTGCCTTCGGCTCGGGTCATGATCTCAGGGTCCTGGGATCGAGACCCGCATCGGGCTCTCTGCTCAGCAGGGAGCCTGCTTCCTCCTCTCTCTCTGCCTGCCTCTCTGCCTGCTTGTGATCTCTCTATCAAATAAATAAATAAATAAATCTTTAATTAAAAAAAAAAAAAAAAAAAAAAAAGAAAACACCCGGATAGTCCTCGGGCAAAATGGGCTTCAAGGTTATTTAATCTAGCCTCTTAAAACCTCAGACACTTTTTTTCCCCCAAGTGAAATTTCATGAAGTATACAGAATGTTTTAGCTTTTACCCAATTTCACCTAGCCATCACCTTTTTTTTTTTCTTTTAAAGAAAATAACCCAAGGCTTCAGTGGCTGGCTGTGAACTCCCAGCTTCTGTGTTCCTGGATACAATGTTTGATTTTGTTTTTCTGAAAGATTACACTAAAATCTACTTTTTCTTGGTATATGTATGCTAACTTCTAAAAAAAAATGATAATTTTTAAAAAAGCTTCAGTAACATTTCTTTAGGAAAACAGCATCTTCATGATATCCTTGGAGGACATTAAGAAACATGTGTAGTGTCTACCCCTTTTAGTATCTAGGGATTGGTTGAGTTTTAGGATTGCTGGATTAGTCTGATTTTAATTTTATCCAGCTCGTTTAGGAGAAATCGCCATACTTGTTTTAAAAAGGAATCCTTCTCACATCTCAGGAGGTCATTGTGTGGGAGGGGTTATTTGGATCACTTCTGTGTTTGATTTGATGTGAAGGTCTGTGGGTTCATCTCGCAGCATGAGGTTGCGCAGCCTTGACTGGTATTTCTGCCATAGGGAAAATCTTTTTCTTCCTCTCAGAATCTGTAGTTAATAATGATAAACTTCACCCAGGTATTTCTATAATAACACACTAAAATAATGGTATAGACCGCAAGTAGTAAGGAATAAACTTTAGAACAAGACACATCAGTATTCAAATCCTAATTCCACCACCACCAACTTACATGCCATCAGGCAAGTATTCTTTGTGCTTTTCACCTGAAAAATGGTGCAATTTCTGCTGCAAATGGTTGTTTTGAATTATTAACAAAATAAAATACCAAGTGAGGCAGCTAAAATGGCATCTACTAATGATAGGATTTTTTTTTTTTAAGACTTTACTTATTTATTAGAGAGAGAGCATGAGCTGGAGTAGGGGTGGGGAAGGGGCCAAGGGAGAGGGAGAAGCAGGCTCCCCACTTAGCAGGGAACCTGACACAGGGTTCAGTTCCAGGACTCAGAGATCACACCTCAATCAAAGGCAGCCGTTTAACTGACTGAGCCACCCAGGCAACCTTCCCAATAACTTTCTAGTTTGCAGCTGGATTTTGTCCAACCTTTACAATGTTGATTCTGTTTTGGACTTTTGGCTACTATTTCCTTTCAAATATTGAATGCTTCCTTCCTGGTCTTGATCTGTTACTTTGATTTTTCTCTGATGATTTTACTGTTTGGATATAAGAATCATACTTTATTTTGTCCATTTTATTCTCCCTACTATTTGAGGTCTTTTTCTTCTTGACTGGTTATGCTGATAACTGTGATCAAAGTTCCTAACTTTAGACATCAAATTTCACCACTTTTCGCTGTCAGGGTGAACTTAGAATCAATCACTAGCTTTATTACAAATGTTCTTTTCTTTTTGTGTTGTGACCTCCTTTTCTTTTCTTTTCTTTTTTTTTTTGGTAAAATATATTTGACCTCACATATTTTTATTGAAGGATGATTTCAGATGACTTACAAACTTTGCTTTTATTTATTTATTTTTACTGTTTTTATTTTTAATTTTTTAAAATATTTTTCTGTAGATGCCTAATTTTTTTGGTCCCTCACATTCATTATGATTGTTTTTCTCATGTGTCATATTTCCCCTTAGCTTTATTGAGGTATAATTGACAAATGAAACTGTCAGATATTTATTTATTTATTTAGATTTTATTTATTTATTTATTTAGAGAGAGTGAGAGAAGGGGTTGGGCAGAGGGAGAAAGAGTCTCAGGCAGACTTGTATGGAACCTGACATGGGGCTCAACCCCTTGACCCCAAGATCATGAACTGAGCCAAAACCAAGGGTCGGATGCTTAACTGAGTGAGCCTCCCAGGCACTCCAACTGTCATATTTAAAGCATACACATGATGATTTGACACACAGCTAGGCTGTGAGTGAATTCTCCCCATCAAATGAATGAATACATCCATCACCTCAGATACATACTTTTTGGTGAGTACATTTAAGTTCTACTCTCATCAGATTTCAATTAAGCAATACTGCATTATCAGCTATAGTCCCCATATTCTACAGTAGATCCTCAGACCTTATCCATCTAGTAACTGAAAGCTTGTACTGTTTTTGAACCTCTGCCAATTCCCACTCCCCACAAGCCCCCCCAACCCCTGGCAACCACTGTCTTACTCTGTTTCTACGAATTCGATTTTTCTTTTTTAGGTTCTACATATAAGTGATAGGATGCAACATTTGTCTTTGTCTGGCTTTTTCCACTTAGCAAAATGCCCTCCAGGTTCATCCATGTCGTTTCTGTTTTAAGACAACCACCATTTGAACATTTCCTGGCATCTGGAAATTGGAGCCCCGCAGGTGGGACCTAAATGTCCTGGTCCCTTGTGAGGCCAGTCTCTGAATGGTTAGGCATATAAAGGAAACACAAATGGGGTTCTATGCAGGTCTTTACCAAACATTTGAGAATTTGGAAGCAGGAAATTTATATTGTGTTTTAATACAACTGAATTTAATTTTAATATAATTATATTTAATTTAAATACTAATGCTCGTATTTAAATAACTTTCCCGCTCTCCACAGTTCCAAGTGCCATGGAAGCTCTCCTACTCACTTCCTCCCTTCTCCTTCTCTTTATTCTGCTGCTGCCCCTATGCCACCAAACTGGTTCTGCTCTTGACTCCCCAGGGCCCACTTTGCCAAGCTTTACTCACTTGCCCCATTGCCTGTATTTCTCCTCCATGGGTATCTCCATACATTTGAAGAGCTGGGTTTCAGTGCCAGAGAGAGGAGAGGCTCATGTGACTATTCTAGGGAGAATGGAATGACCTTCAGACAAGCATCAGGCTTCAATACATTATGTGATAAATAATTATTAAGTGTCCCAGTCATCCACAATGGAAGATGTCTCATCCTTTTCTCTCAAGGTCCATTAAGAGGTGAACATTGTTAGGGATCATTATATTCTTTAAGAAACTTGTAGTCTGATTTTAACTGCATGTCAATTTAAGTTGTTATGGTCTGAAATTACAGCAGGGTGCATGAGAAAGAATTTACAACTAACATTCTGGCTCCATATTATCGTCCTCTGTGCCACTGAATTATAAAATGTCATAGAGCAATTATTGTGGGATCTAATAATGAACTTCCCTTGTAATGGAGACATTTCTCAATGACCAATATGTTGCAGTCGATCTTGCTAATGATTCTGGAGGAATCTAAGCTTCAATAATTACTTGGGAAATAGCATCGACTTACTTTAGATAAAAATATACTTCTCTTGTTTATGCATACAGAATTTATGCTATATTTGCAAAATTGAACTATGGTATGAAATGCTGTATAACATGTTTTTATGATACAAGAACAGACTGTTCACTCTTCTCAGTCACTTACTGACAAGAATTTGTGTCTTGTCAGCAGATGATGTGAAATTGATAAAATGTGCTTCAATCATACAGTCCAAATCGGCGTGAGAGACTACTAGATTCCATCTGTTTCATTACACAGATTACTCTGCCAAGAGGAAGCAAAGTAGTGAAGAAATTTGGGGGAAAATAGTAATTCAAGGACATAGTGTGAAGGTTCTGTAGAAGGAAAGGAGGGGGTGTAGGTGCACGAGAGGACAGAAAATACATGCAAATTGCGAAATAGCTGTGTGCTGAAAGAAGTAAGTGAAGAAGAGGCAGAGGAGGCCATTGTCCAAGGGAAATAAGACATTATGTCCTAAAGGGAGTTTGCATGGAATGGGGGTGCAGGTCTGAAAAGTAAAGAGAGTTCTCTGAATCATCAGGCTGATCAAGGGACAGCCAAGGTGATTGAGACGTTGGAGCCGTGCTGGGAAGCTGTTCTCGTTGGACCAGAGTGGGAGGCCCATAAGAACACAGGATTCTCCATGGTGACGAGGTCTGAGCAAGTCCTGTGCAGTGAGCAGAGCTAAGCTATCAGACACCCAGCTCTTGGAAGCAATGGCCAGCTGTAATTGCCATGCTCCATCAGCTTTTTCTCCCTTGAAAATGTCCCATTCCATTTTTGCAATCAAACATACCCAACCCCATAGTTCAATTTGCGCCCCCAAAGAGTGGCAAATATGACACCTGGAATTATTCCTTGAGCAACAGATGGTTTTGATAAAGCATGGACGGGAAGGGGTGAAGAGATTTTAGTATGATTTGGTTGGGGATAGAGCGGTGGTCAGTAAACTCCCAAGCTTTTAGGTTGGTCGGTAATCTGCAGACTATCAATCCTCACCCCAGCCCTGAGCCCCAGACCTTTGCTGACTTGTATCCCTCGGGTGGGAATCAATGATAGGCTGAGGAATGAGGTGACTCCCAATGGAATTAGGGAAGGAGCTACAGATACTGATAGGTCAGAGAGGGGAATACGGTCACAGCTGGGCTAGGGCTGATCCCAATTTGTTGAAGATTGGGTATGGACTAGGGGCCGGGAATGCTTGGTAAAATTCTGTACTTAGCTTGGAGCAAATTTTTTAAAAAGTGATTTTATGTTTCAACAGGAACCTCTGATCTGGCAAAATGACAAATGTATCCTTTGTCAAAATATCTGCAAACAAAGTCACATTTTGGGGGCAAATCTTATGGCAATTTTGAGAGGAACTGAAAGAGGGAAAAGAGACTCATTAGAAATATCCCGATGTGGGGGGCACCTGCGTGGCTAGTCCTTAAGTGTCTGCCTTTGGCTCAGGTCATGTCCCAGGGTTCTGGAATCGAGCCCTGAGTTGGGCTCCCTGCTTCTCTCTCTCCCTCTCCCACTCCCCATACTTGTGTTCTCTCTTTCACTATCTCTCTCTCTCTCTCTCTCTCTCTGTCAAATAAATAAATACATAATTAAAAAAAAAAGAAAGAAATATCCAGATGTGAAGTGATTGGGGTCAAATTGGAGATCCTGCAGGTGGTGTGATAATAACGTGTCTAAAAGATCATTAGAAATATAGGCAACGGCAGAAACCAGATCTGGCGACCCTCCCCAGTGCTGGTTTGGGGCTCAGTTGGATCATGAATAAGACAGACTCCTGAGCTCCATACCAGAAATTCTGACTCAGAGGTCTGGGGAGGGGTCTCGCTGGTGGTGCTGATGGATGCTCAAGTTTAGAATGCTCAGTTACGGGCAGCTCCAAGGTCCCCACTGTGGCTTCACGTTACAACTACCCGATGAAGTTTAGATGAATGTGGCTATCCAAACTCCACCCTTTACAATTTAAATCAGAATCTCTGGGAGGCACCCGGGCATGGGTATGTTAAAAAAAAAAAAAAAATCCCAGGTGATTTTAATACGTAACCCAGATTGAGAACCATTGCTCTAGACCAGAGTGTGGTTGTGGTACTTCAGACTCAATGCTCTCAGAGCCTAGGCAAGAGGCAAGGAGAAGCGTCCCCCCAAATAATCATCTGGCTGATGATAAGCTACAGTAAAATATCTGACACTTATTACTATTATTTTTAGGAAGAACATAAAACAGATTGGAAAAAAAAACCCATAGTTGAATACCTACTTCAAAATATCAGGGTAGTGGCATCTAGTGTTGAATTTAGATGCTTACTCAGAATTTCAATAATCTCCCCACTTTGGCTAATAGCATTTAAGTAGACTTGCAAAGAAATAATTTCCAGTAGTCTTTTAATCCAGTCTTCAGGGCTATAAAGTAGATGATTTGGTGATTGGCATCGGGGGTGGGGGGTTGAGTGGGGGTGTACTGATTCAAGAAATATATTCTTCTTGCCTTCTAGTAAATTTGAAAAAAAATACAAAAAAAACCCAAAGCAAATATAGGAATTAATTGAGGCTTACAGAACAATATCAAATATCAAATCAAACAATATCAAATAATATTCCCAAATAATTATCTGGTATGCTGAGTAGGAGTAGGTCTCATACTCTGATCTGATGCCAAATCTAGAGCTTTTTCACCCATTGCTCTGATTGGAGGTGTAGCTACTCACTTCTGCAGGAAGATAGAATCCCAGCTTGCCACACAGCCCTGGGAATGCAGACCAGTGTTTGTTAGCCCCCAGACCTACCTCCAAGAGCAGGCGTAGAGCCCCCTCTGGTGCATTCATTGCTGGCTGTTCATGCTCACCAGTGAACTGAAGGAGAAATGGAGAACCATCAGGAAGACTGAGTGAGAACAATATGTGAGCCCATTCTTTGCTCCCACCTCCCACAGGTAGGTCTGTTCTTGTTTCAAGGCAAGTAGAGTTAGAAGCCGAAGTAGAGGCTGGAAAACTTCTTTAGAGCCTTTCTTTCCTCTTAAGGAAATAAGAGCAGTAAGAAAATATACACTCCCCTTCCTCCAATGGGACTTTGATATTTTTCTGAGCAAAAGATATCATTTCTGCAAATTAATCTCCTTTATATTTAAATGATGAGAAAATAATAACCTCAAATTCTTTTCTGCATTTTTCTGGACTCCTGAAAAGCTGTTGCAAAGTGTGGAAATATGTATAGAGAGAATACAATATAAGGCCTTTTTAAAAATTTTTTAAAATTTTTAATTAACATATAATATATTATTAGCCCCAGGGGTATAGGTCTGTGAATCGCCAGGTTTACACACTTCACAGCACTCACCATAGCACATGCCCTCCCCAATGTCCATAACCCCATCACCCTCTCCCTCCCCCTTCCCCCGGGCAACCCTCAGTTTGTTTTGTGAGATTAAGAGTCTCTTATGGTTTGTCTCCCTCCCGATCCCATCTTGTTTCATTTATTCTTTTCCTGCCCCCCAAACCCCCATGTTGCATCTCCACTTCCTCATATCAGGGAGATCATATGATAGTTGTCTTTCTCTGATTGACTCATTTCACTAAGCATAATACCCTCTAGTTCCATCCACGTCGTTGCAAATGGCAAGATTTCATTTCTTTTGATGGTTGCATAGTATTCCATTGTATATATATACTACATCTTCTTTATCCATTCATCTGTAGATGGACATCTAGGTTCTTTCCACAGTTTGGCTATTGTGGACATTGATGCTATAAACATTTGGATGCACGTGCCCCTTCAGATCACTACATTTATATCTTCAGTGTAAATACCCAGTAGTGCAATTGCTGGGTCGTAGGGTAGCTCTATTTTCAACCTTTTGAGGAGCCTCCATGCTGTTTTTCAGAGTGGTTGCACCAGCTTGCATTCCCACCAACAGTGTAAGAGGGTTCCCCTTTCTCCACATCCTCAATAAGGCCTTTTTTAAAAAAAGTAAGTTATTTAATTGTTAGAGAGAGAGAGAGAGCACTCAAGCAGGGGGAGGAGCAGAGGCAGAGGTAGAAGCAGGCTCTCTGCTGAGCAAGGAGCCTGATGTGGGACTCTAACCCAGGACTGTGGAATCATGACCTAAGCCAAACGCAGACGCTTAACCGACTGGGCCACCCAGGCTTCCATAATATAATGGGTGGCTCAGTCAGTTAAGCATCTGACTGGTGATTTCAGCTCAGGTCATGATCTCAGGGTGGTGAGATCAAACCTCGTGTTAGGCCCCATGAGGGGCACGGAGCCTGCTTAGGATTCTCTCTCTCCTCCTCCCTCTGCCCCATCCACCCCCCAGCCTGCACACTCTCTCTCTCTAAAAATAATAATAATAAATTATTCTATTAAACATGAGCTTCCTACTTCCTATAATGGGTGGTGTGGCTGGGGGGCAACTTGAGAACAAAGTTCCAGGAAGGATCAGTACCATTTCAAGTAGGATGTGGCTCCCTGTTACAGAGAAAGAGTGGGGCCACATGGAGATCACAACTTACAGGTAGAACTTTCAAATTTCCCATGGTCTTTATTTGGAACAATGATTGTTTGAGTTTGTGATCAACAGATTCCCCATTTTATTCAACTTGTAACAGAGATAAGCCATAATGAAATAACTTGGATCTTAATTTTTTATGCTGAGGAACAGAATGTTTTGCTAATTCTATAATCATATCAACAAACAAATTAGTGTTTATTCAATTTGTTACAAAATTTGGGATCTCACTTGAGCAGCTGGCTGTCTTTGCTTGCCAAATTAATTGTAACGAATGATCTAATTTCCTAGGTAAATGAATTTGAAAAAGCTCTTGGATTAAATAGCTTTGTGACTAAGAGGCAGAATTACTAGGTTACCCTGTTTCAGGTACCCAGGAAATCCCATAGGGGTTCTGGAGCTCTATTAACAAAAACTACATTATAATGAGAACTTTGGTCACTGGTCAGCTCCTAAAATTAGTTGGACAAGGCAATTTGAGTATATGGTAGCAGTTTGAATTTGAGGGCTAATGCCACATTTGATAAGTAAACATGGGACTGAATTTTCAGTTCCTATTTTTAAAGGATTGGAAGGTTAGACATGTCCTGGCAGCTCAGGTCCACTTCTGATCATATTCAGCTGTTCCCATAAATAAAAGAAAGCCCAGTGGCCTGTCTTTCTGGGACAGCCTATGGTATTACAACATGGCCGTCATATGTGCTATCCTCACCTTTTGAAGAATCTGAACCTACTTATAAGCAAACTGGAAAAATATATCAAAAGGGCTATTTTTAATAATGATGTTAGAAATAAGACTGTCTGATGTCAGTAGTGAACAGAGTCTAATACCCTCCTTTTGGGGCCAAGTTTACTAAAGTTTCAAATCTGTCTGTTCCACAGCCTTTCACTAGCACATGCCGCTCCCAGACAGCCTCTGTAGGCATGAACTCTCCATCCGAGTCCCAGGTTTGAGGATATAAACCCTTTCCAGAGGGTCCGCAGCAGGCCTTCTGACCCAAGGCCTCATTGTGCCTTCTGGATAGCAGCTATTCCTTCCAGAAATTCCCAAGGCATATGAAAATGGAGCCTGACCATTTCTTTCCTATTTTGGTCAGCAACTAGCTCTTTTGAAATGAGAACAAATCACTGGCAATGCAACTACTCCATCAGGAGACTTCTCAAAACTACTGTCTAGGGGGAAATGGCAGTGTTGATAGGTGATCAAATAAACATCCTCCCCATGACCACTGAATATCCTCTGAAGAAGCAATAGCAGAGCAGAAAATTATAGCACCACTGAAGCTAACGAAGTCCTCAACTGCAGACAATAATCCACAAGGAAGATCTTCCAGAGGAAGCACAATCTGAACTAAAATGAAAGAAGACTCTAGACAGTAAGTGGAAATAATATTGAAGTCCCAGCTCATTTCTTGAAGCTTATGGGGCAAAGGCTGGATGCTGGATAGGTTTTGGCAAAGATAGACAGGAACTCCTCTTGAAGATTTTTTCCCTCTCCTCTCCTCTCCTCTCCTCTTTCTTTCTTCCTTCCTTCCTTCCTTCCTTCCTTTCTTTCTTTCTTTCTTTCTTTCTTTCTTTCTTTCTTAATTTTTCAGAGAGAGAGAGAGAGAGGTCAGGGCTGGCGGGGAGGGGATTCAGAGGGAGAGAGAGAGAATCTCAAGCAGGCTCCACACTGAGCATGGAGCCTGATGTGGGGCTTGATCTCACAACCTTGAGACTGTGACCCGCGCTGAAACCAAAAATCAGATGGTTGACTGAGCCACCCAGCACCCCCTTTTTATCTCTCCCTTTCTTCCTTTTCTTTTCTTTTTTTCTTCCTTCCCTCCCTCTCTCTGCCTTCCTTCCTTCTTTCCTTCCTTCCTTCCTCCCTTTCTTTCTTTCTTTCTTTCTTTCTTTCTTTCTTTCTTTCTCCTTTCCTTCCTCCCTCCCTCCCTTTCTTTCTTCTTTCCTTCCTCCCTCCCTCCTTCCCTCCCCTTTTCTTTCTTCCTTCCTTTCTTTCTTTCCATGGCACAAAGGTTTATTAAGCTGTGCCTTAGTACAAGCACTGGGGCTTACCCATGTTGCTCCTCGTATTTAAAAAACAAATTTTCCCCTGGAGTTTTCTTCATGACAGATTACCAAGAATAACAGAGTTGGAAGATAAACATTTTTTTCTAGTTCTATTGAGGGATAATTGACAAGTAAAATTATAATAGATTTAATGTATACAATGTGATTTGATATATGTATACACTGTGAAAGGATTTAGAGAGTAAATCTGTTCTTCAGACAGTGGTGGAAGTAAAAAGGGCTCCCCAGCCAATCTAGGTCAATGTTTTCTTTTCCTTTAAACCAAACGAATAGTCAGGAAGAAATGCCCAAAGACTTGAGGAATATCAATCAAAGTCAATAGCCCCCAGAGAATGCTTGGAATGACCATCTGCAGGGGACAGGTAGTGTGAGGAGAGAAGGGAACAGGGAAAACTGATCTATATGACATCTGGGAAAACCCTCATGAATTACCAGCATCCTTGGAAAACTTGGTGCTTCTCATACTCTGTGTCACATGGGAATCATCTGGAGAAATTGTTTAAAATACATGTTGCTGGCCCTCATATCAAGAGGATCTTGATCACTAGTGAAGCCCCACAAATAAGTTTTTTCTTTTTTTAACTGAATGTCTGATGTTCTACCAGCCATACTGGGATACACTTGGCTGTTTATTAAAATGGGCAATACATGAAAAATAATGAGATATTTGAGCAGAACTACCCATCTGAGCAGGTGAAGACAGACAATTAGAGCCAATGGCCACCAAAGGACCATTTTTGGAATCTAGAAAATGAACAACCCCAAATGTATGTTTTGAAAGACAGGAAATGGAGACTTGAGAGGTGGGATAATTTGTTCAAGTTCATAATGCTAGTAAGTACTGGGGCCAGAATTCCAGCCAGATTCAGGAAGCTGTTCTAACCACTGCAATATTATTTGCACCGTATTGTACTTGGAAAAGATCAATTAGGGTCTAACAAACCTGACCAAGAAGAGAGAAGACACAGTATCAAGAATAAATATTCATATATTTATTGTGTGTCTACTAAGTGCCATGCTGAGCACTTGGGGTTTCAGCAGTGAAAACAAGGGACAAATTCCTCACCTTCGTGAGTCTCTTATTCTAGTTAGAGAAGCAGAAAATAAGCAAATGGGGGTGCCTGGGTGGCTCAGTCACTTGGCTGTCCAGTTCTTGGTTTCAGCTCAGGTTGTGATCTTGAGGTCCTGATCTCAGGGTCAAGGGCTCCAGCCCCAGCTGGGGCTCTATACTCAGTGTGGAGTTCACTTGGAATTCTTTCTCTCTTCCTCTCCCTCCTCCTCTGCCCAATCCCCTGTATCTGCTCTCTCTCTCTCAAATAAATAAATAAATAAATAAATAAATAAATAAAATCTTTAAAAGAAAAGAAAAGAATCAAATGAATGAATAAATATACATTTCAGGTAAATATGTGTTTTAGAGAAAAATAGAATAAGGGGGTTGGATGGGAGGCTATTTTAAATTGGGTGCTCAGTTACAGTGTCTTGGAGGAGCAGACAAATGCAATTATGGGGAGAGCTAAGCAAAGGTTTTGGGAGGTGTACACTAGACAACAGCATGACTTTGGTGTTTTCAAGAAATACAATCAGACTGGAGCAAAGGGGCAAAAAGAATAACATTAGAAAATGACCCCGGATAGGCAGCATTGTCTGTACTACTCCAAAAGAGTATTTGACATCTGACCTCAGTGGGCATCCTATACAGGAATGTGGCCACTCTTGCAAACAACCCATGCTAATTGCTCTCGGGTGCTAGAGAATACATCTGAAAATACACATGAAGATTAGTGGAGATGTTTTTCTAGTTCATGGGTGCAGTGCCTCAAATGGACTTTTAAACCTTAACATGATTCTAAGATTTATTTATTTGGCTCATATATCAGTTGATGACACTCCAAGTGTTCCTTTCTAAATCAGTTCAGAACACATTTTTCCCACAGCCATAGTGGTAGTTTATGTTTTCCAGAATGACCCCCAAGTCCTATCTACCACCTCTGTACTAAACTGCAATATTAATAATAGTACATAACCGAGATGACAGCATTATTTCTGCAAGGAAGTTATTTCATGATTCCCCTGAGTGCGTCCGACTCACATCCCCCACTGTCTTGTATGGGAAGAGGTCCCTTCTGGTGCTGCCACTTTATAGTGTCTCAGCAGCTGTAGCAGTGACGTTTCTAGGGTTCTTGTGGCATCAGAGGGAACCCTGAGCAGTTAAAAGAGGGCTCTGGTGATCCAAGTGGAAGCAGGGAATCACACAAGAGTCCCCAGAATGATCAGGAGTGGGCAGAGACTCCAGTTGTCTTCTGCAGTGGGAGGAAATGGGAAGGAAAGAGGATCGGAATGCAAGCAGCAAAAATCTGGAATGACCCAAGTCCCACCGGGAGGGGAGGAGATAACCAGTTAGCACTGCCCTGTTGCTGACCCAAAGGGGGCAGCACTGGCATGGGAGAGGTGCTCCCCACACAGAACTTAATACACTGGGGGTAGGGTGGGGGTGAGGTGGGCAGGGGTGGTGGGAAGAGAGGGATGTTTTCAGAAGGAAACTGGAGAAGGTGAACTCCTGAATGAGACACCCATGTCTAGGTAAGATATCCTTATAAGTCAGGTGTTTATAAGTCAAAAACTGCCTTACAAACTTTTATGTATACATTACAAAGTTCTCCACATATTACTATTTATATGTGTACACACACACACACACACATACTAGGAGATAGAGTAGGATTATTTGGCTTTATGTGTTTTCATAGAGCAAGCTGTGTTAGGTCAAGTGATAGTCTCTCTCCAGAAGTACATAGTGGACCCATCATTCTGGTTTCATTGTGGACAAATACAGAGAAAGGCAAGCCTGGGGACAGGAAGGATAATTAGGAAGGGGCTGAAACAGTGATGTTTGATGTAGGGCAGGAGGATTTGACAATATTTAGGTGATGAAATTGGACAGACTAAGCAGCTAATAGGGAACGCTGATGAAGGAAGAGTTTTAGAGGAATGGTGAGGAGTTCACTGTTAGACATTTTGAATGTGAGGCAGCCAGGGATGGTCTAGTTGGAGATAGTGACCCAGGTGTCACTGGCATACAGGTGAGACTACAGGAGAGTGCAAGACACCGGTGCTAAGAGTTTATAGAGGACACACTGTCTAGGAAAGAACCTTGAAGATCAACAGCCTTTAATGGTCGGATAGAGAAGATCCAGCAACATTTTATGACTGGAAAATCAAAGGGTGTGTCTTTCACTGGGTTTACAAAGTACCTAAACCCATCTGCTCCTGGTCACTTAATACTGTTCCATGATGATTGTATAAGGAACAGAAAATAAATTGCTTCTTCCTCTTTTAAACCCTCACTGCAATATGTCCTTATGTGATAATTTGTGAAGAATTTAACATCAATCAAAATGGTTAAATGAATAGTCTTTGGTGACTTTTAGAGGACACTTCTACAGATTACAGATATTTGCATTGATTTAAAACTTTTCTATTGCACAGAAAGCTTATTTTAGCTAATTTCATTGTTTTAGTTAACCTTAGTAACATCATTAAACTTTTTATATTTTGAAACGCTCAGTAATGCGAATGCCATCATTTTCTAATCAGAAAAAAAATACATCTTAGTTTTTTAAAAAAGAAATTAGTTGGAAGCAAATATGAAAAATATTAACAATAACTGTGTGGTGGTGGAAATATGTGTTATTGTTAAATTACATATTAAATTACATATTTAAATTTTGAAAAATTAAGAAGTTTAAAAAATAGTTTATTTTCCATTTTTCTTGATTCAGCAAATATAGCCTGCAGTGAGAATGTGGGGTTTAAAAGTCCTGTTTGGGAACATGTTGTGTATACCTGAATTTAAAACCCAACACCATAATTATTATATATTCATTTATCTGTCATAGGCTACACTCACAAAGATAAATGAATAGTGATTCTACCATTTTATTTTCTAGTGATCTGTCTTTGGCCAAAATTGAGTAATAAAGTATCAATGTTTCATTGAAGATCTACTCTCCACTTTGTTTGAATATGTATGAATATTCAAATGAATATTTGAATATGTGTTTGAATATGTGTGAATTGTTTCTAAGAGATCTCAGCAGAGCTGTCTTCCCACTGAAATAGGTGCCAACTGCCTGCCTTTCGGGAAAGACTGCTCCCAGCTGAAACGAACGTTCGTGGCCAGGGGACAACCAGCTTGCAAACAGCCTGTTCAGGTCTGTGCTGATGATGGAGGTCGGCTGGTGAGGGGTCCACAACTGTCTCGTCAAGTTCTCTACGTGGCCTCTAGAGGGCAGAGAAGTCACAAGCCCACCCGCCTGCCTGCAAGTCTGGGCAAAGAGCTCCCCAGGATTCTGTATCCTTTCTTTCTAAATGTGTGTGCCCTTTTATTTCATTTCAAGTTGGTTTGTCTTCATGATCTATGGTACCAAATTTCAGAGTTAGAAAAGGGTAGTGTATTCCCCAGAAATAGCCAATAGAACCCAGCATTACCAATTCCTTCTCTATCCTTCCAGAGATAGTTGGTGTGCCTGAGAGCCTGTGTATTAGCCGACTCCCTCCCTCCTTTGATCTAAGTGGTAGCATCTGAACACCCTATTCTGTGTCTTGATTTTCAAGACAAGATAATGAATATTATCTTGTTTAAAATCCAATGTAAGAATATAGAGAGCTTTCTTGTTCAGGCTGCAAATTATTCTAGCTATGGGTGTGCCATAATTTTTCAGGCAGTACTTTGGTAAAGAGCATTTAGTTGTTTCTGCAGTAAGAAAAGATCTTGTACATGCATAATTTCACTTATGCACTGATTACATCTGTACGTTAAAAACAGGGATTGTCTCATGCAATCATTGGGGCTGGTAAGTGTGAAATCTGTAAGGCAGGCTGGCAGGCTGGGAACCCAGGTAGTGGCTGATGTTGTAGTTTTGAGTTTGAAATTTGTAGAGCAAGCTGGCAGGCTGGGAACTCGGGAAGAATTTTTTTAAAAATCATATGGCTAATTTATTCATACATTCACTATTAATTCAGCCAACAAATGGTTAATATGTTCCAGGCTCTGTGCTAGGCACCAGGTATGTAATGTGAACACAGACTTTAATCTGTCACATTTCCGGTAGTTGCTGTATTTTCCCTTCCTGAACCAAAGACACTTGTTTCTCGTCTCCTCCTCCTCCACCCTTATTGACACCCAAGTTGTTTCCCACTGCTCTACTCCTGCCTGCAATCCTGTTCAGAACAGTTTAGGCGTGTCCCCTTCCCCACACCACTTACTCTATATCCCCAGCTTTCATAGACGGACAGGGCTGCTGGATGGGTTCTCCACTCAGAGGCCTCTCTGCAAACAGGAATGCAGTCATCCAAGATCTGAGTACTCAGTCCATAAGGCCTGCCTCCTTCTCTGTCTCTGTCTCACTCCCAGTCGTCCAGCCCTGCAGCTTTCCCCCAGCGATCCTGGGAGGTGAGACCCAAGCGGGCCTCCCGGAAAAGGTCCTGCACTGTTGGGGAATTTGGATGCCCACCTTGGGCTCCCTTTTTCCTTCTGGAGAGCCATACACTGAGGCGGCCCTCTTGGTGTGGCTCTGTGCTGGTCTAGGGGAGGGGCCATATGGTCTAAGTGAAACTACACCTCTTGTCCTTCTATAATGGTCCTTCTCAGTCTCTGTGGTCCATGGTGGTGTTTCAGCCTCACTTATAATTGGGTTCTGGGATTTTCACAATGGTGTCTTGCCTATGGTAAGTTGCTAGTTGGGTTTTTTCACGAGGGGGCCTAAAATCAAGAATGACCTATATTGCCCTCTTGATGATATTACTCTCCAGGAAGGATTTCCATGTTACAGTCTTTTTTTTTTTTTTTTTTTTTTAAAGTAGGCAGAGAAGCAGGCAGAGAGAGAGAGAGGAGGAAGCAGGTTCCCTGCAGAGCAGAGAGCCCGATGTGGGCCTCGATCCCAGGACCCTGGGATCATGACCTGAGCCGAAGGCAGAGGCTTTAACCCACTGAGCCACCCAGGCGCCCTATCCGTGTTACAGTCTTGAAGCAGAATTCCTTCTACTCTGGGAAACCTCAGTTTTTCTCCTTAATGTCTCAACTTAGATTAGATGAATCCCACCCCCATTATTGAAAGCAATCTCTTCCACTTGAAGTCAACTGATAGGAGGTGTTAATCGTGTCTATAAAATACCTTTGCTACAACATCTAGACGAATGTTTGACCAGATAACTGGACACTATAGCCTAGCCAAGTTAACACTTAAGATGTAAGCATCATATCAAATTACTTTCCATGGAGGCTGGACAGATTTACTCTCTTACCTAGAATATTCAAGAGCGGCATACCCAAGGTAGTGATAGAGGATAATTATCAGAGCATTTTGAAAGAGGTTCTGGTCTACTACTTTAACCACCTTGTGCTATTATGCTAGTAACAGCAATACCTAAATGATATTGAACTGGATTTTCCTCTTTTCGGTTCCCCATAAACTTTAAATTCTCTCTGAAAACAATGTCTTTCCCAAAGACTTCTTTCCTTCTAGGACACTGCTTCCTCTGCAGGCTTCTCAAGGAGAGTGATAAGTATCTTCTTTGCTCTTGTTTTTCCTCTTCCAGATCATTTTCCCTCCTCCCTAAATACCCACTCTTGAATCTCCAGTCACCAGGCTTTTCAAGCCTTCTCTTCCATGTTGGTGTTCATTACCAACCCCCCACCCCACCCCAATCACATTCCCTCATTTCTCTGTGCTTTTTAGTTCTGGACAACCGTTTGTCTCTTCTGTTCTAGTCAACACTATTTCTGTCTATAGACCTATGTTTTGAGATCTACATAGGTCAAGCTTTCACATTCTGCTCTAGTTGAATTGGATTTTTAGGGGTAAAGGTCCAGGCAAACAAGGTGGGAAAGGTCATCATAGCTTGATAAAGGAGCTTATATAGAAGCAAGAAAGTGAAATTCAGAGGGAATGACTGAGTGAGATTCTAGGTAAGTAGGGGCAAGATTGTGACCGAACATAATGATCATAATTTATTTGACACTGAGTAGATGATGAGAGTCATGAAAGGTTCTAAGGGTAGGAGTAATAAGCTAAAATGTGTTTATAAAGACAACTCTGACTGTCATGTAGAAGGTAGATGGGAGGGAACTGTTACCAGAGATTCTACCAGGCTAAAAATGTGTATCTCTTGGTGGCCTATTATTTCTTTGTTTATTTGTTCATTGTGCCACGTCCTGGATTTGGGAGAACGAGAAAACACTCCCTGGTTGGCATTGTCACCTCTGTCTCGTGGGCTAGAGTTATGATCCCCGGTGAAGAATTTCCAGGGGACCCCAAAAAAGTTAGGTAGGTGGAAGTAAAGTAGCTCTGTGGGTCCTCTTCTTTAAACTGAGTAGGGCTTGGGGAGAATTTCATTTGAATTTATTTGAAGATAGGGGTTGAAAAATATAATATAGTGTGTAAATGTGTAGTTTTGGATCTGGAAAGCCTGGGTGTGAATAGGAGGCTTGTTTCTTGTTGGTTGTGTGATCTTGAGCAGCCGCTGACTCTCTATAGCCCTTTTCTTCATATAAAATTTAAAAATGAGAATAAAAATTGTAGCTTTTCCACAAGGTTATCATCTGAAGTACACTTAAAGCAGTGCCTAGCATATACTAAATATTAATGAGTGCTAGTACGGTTACCTTTGTTTATATTACCTTGCAGTAAGACTAATGCTTTGGGAAAAATCCTTTGTATTTCAAACTCCCATTTGCAAAGCATGTTTGAAAGAATCATTTTAGTAGGTGGCTATAAAAATTAAGTAAAGAAGAGGTAGAATAGAATGTTGCAATAAAATAATAAAATCACATTTATATTAGCTTTGTTGCTTTTTAACTTCATCATATAGAGTAAAATGTTTGTTTCATTTGTGTGAGTGAGTGTGTGTCTGTGGGAGGGTGGGTGGGTGGGTGCGCTGGATCCAGGGTAATACTCTAGCTCACATTAAGAAAAAATTTAAAACACTGTTGCAAAAGAAGCAGTGTGACTAAAAAGAGGAAACACTGTCAAAACAGGAGACTCCCAAATGTTGCAAATTGTTTGAGCCAGGGAGGAAGACGACAATTCTTAATACCTATTCTCTAGTTATAGGGACCTTCCTGGATCTTAGACTGATAAGCAGAACATGAATTGGAGATCTTTTACAGTGCTATCAGCTCTGATATTCCCACCCAAATTTCCAAGAGTTGTACCAACAGAAAGGCCAGGATTTATCTCCAGCCAATTTGGGGGCCTCAATGCTTAGAGTTTCTAAAATCCCTCCCTCCTTCTCCTTCTGTCCCCATTCCTGAATGTCCTATTTCACGCCGCAGGCTATGCCTTCTGCAGTCCTGGAGGTCCTATCCTTCACAGCCCGAGTACACATTTTTTGTTACCTTGCAACTTTGACTGCCAAGACCTAGATTTGCTGATGACCAGTCAGCAACATTATTATTATTCTTGGTAGAATACCAGAATAAATCCAGTGAGAAATTTTCCTCAAAAGAGAAAACACACTTGCTATTTTGTTTCAACTTCAGTGTATGCTGATTTGGGGGTAAGAGCACATATTTGTTGTTTAAATATTTTATTTTGCTAAGTGTATGTTTGCTACTATAGGGATCTGGAAGAGTCTGAAAATAACTTGTGAGGCCATCTGATCTTTAACCCTCTTGTTTCTATGTAACCCTTCTGTTTCTATGTCAAATCAGCCAACACATAAGCTCCTGGACTCTGTCTTTATTAACTCTGTCCTCTTAAATGCAAGAGCCTGATATTTTAAGCCTCAAAAGGTTCCTTGGAGCATCTGGCTGGCTCAGTCAGAAGAGTGTGCAACTCTTGATCTTGGGGTTGTGAGTTCGAGCCCCATGTTGGGTGTAGAGATTACTAAAAAAAATAGATTATTTAAAAAAAAAAGAATTCCTTGAGAAAATGACTTTTTAGGTTGCTTCCCTGATCAAATATGGAAAATAATGCTTTAGGCTTATTGTGTTTCAAATTACTGGTATGCTTACAGATTCTCAATCTCATTACCATGGAAGTAAAAGAGGAAAGATGATACCAAATCTAAGTATTTGATGTATTTTTCCATGCAATATAATGGTATTATATATTATTCAAGAGTACTGTTCAAGTGTTTTAGAGATTAATAGAGAAAGTTACTTCCAAAATGATTTTAAATCTGAGTGTCTCTAATGAGGGCCAAATGTTTATAGTAATAATTCATACACCCAGCTACAACTTAATAAGGATGAATTGTTTGGTTATAAGAATATTCATTGAGCTGGAACATGATACCGAGCATATGCTCTCATCCCATGCATCATATGTTGATTGAACAAGATATCAAGCCTTACGTGTCCGAGGTGGGTACCTTTCAATCAACTGTCAGGATTCAGGAATATTATAACATTCAGTGTATTAATAGCTCATAGAAAGGATTAAACCTGAGACATGCACTAAAATGGACAGTTGGTGCCATAACTCCTTTACTTGTTTTGGAAACTCACTTTACTAGTTGTATTGCTTAGAAGTGAATGAATTTCTTCTGATAGCACGCCAGTGTTCTATGTAATTGTGGATGTGTGATGACTTGGGGCACCTTCAAGGAATTCTCTCAGTAGCAAAGAACTTAAGGAGATGGGTTTGGAGGCTGCTTAGCTTCTGCCATCACCTCCTGGCATTCAGTTGGGGCAGGGTAGTCATCTCTCTTCCGCAGCCCAAGAGCCTACTTATGTGGTTTCTCCCCACATCCTCTCCTTCTCTAACAGTACCCCGGCTCTGACCCTGTTCACTGCACTGCAGTCCTTGGGATCAGATTAGGTGCAGAGTACTCATTTATGTTACCGTGAAGAAATTCCAGAGTATGAACTCAGTGGTTGAGGTAAATTACAGGTATAATAGCTCATTACTCAGTTTAACAACCATTTTGAGCATAAAACATTCTTTCAGGCATTCTCTGTCATCACTCTCATTACCAGTCCCAAAACCAATTTCTGGACTATTTTGGTTCTATCGTCCACTTCTGAAGTCTCTCTAGGACCCCTAAGTACCTGGAGACTTGGGGTCTTTTGACCTCTAGGTCCCAGGTCTGCCCCTTTCTTGTTACTTGGTGGCAAGAACGCTGTGTGTCAATAGAGTAGTAATTGGTTAGTTAACCATACTTTGGATTAAAAATTCTTAGAAGGTCTCTGTCTCAATTTCTTTCTTTCTGTCTCTGTCTCTGTTGTTCCTACATCTTCCACTTATAGCACTGAACAGCTGAATGAGTGTTATAACTGGATGAGACCTGAGTTTGCATTCTTAGTTTGCCTGGTTAGCCTGGGAAGTTTAAGTCTCTGAGCCTCAGTTTTCTTATTGATAAAATGGGGAGACTCTTTGCTTGTCTTACTTTACAGGGTTATTGTAAGGATCAAATAGCATTATCAAGGCGACAGTCATGTGCTGCTTGATATTTGCTTTAGGAGACTGTGATTCCATTTAAAAAGACTCTTCTAAAAGTGACAGAGATTTGGCTAAGAACTGATACACTACAAAGAGGTAGGTGAATTAACCTACCATTATCTTAATGAATATGAGAATTATTGGAGCCAGAGGGTGCCTGGGTGGCTCAGTCAGGTAAGTGCCAGACTCTTGATTTCGGCTCTAGTCATGATCTCGGGTTCAGGAGAGCAAGCCCTGCATCAGGCTCCACACTCAGTGGGGAATCTCCTTTTCTCTTTTTCTTTCCCTCTCCTGTTGCCCCTCCCCGACACTTGCATTTTCTCTCTCTCTCTAACACATAAATAAATATTAAAAACAAAATATGTATTGGAGCCAAAAAAACAGTATTTTTAAAAAATATTTATTTATTTTTTAGAGAGAGAGGCAGGGGTGAGGAGCAGAAGGAGAGGGAGAAAAAGCGTCTCAAACAGACTCCCAGCTGAGTGTGGAGCCCAACGCAGTGCTCAATCTCACCACCCTGAGTTCATGACCTGAGCTGAAATCAAGAGTCAGACACTCATCCGACTGAACCACCCCAGTGTCCCAACACTATTTTTACAATAAGGTCACAGGCATAGGATTTTCAGATATAATCCATGTTGCATGGCATATGGGACATACTTATACTAAAAAAATTATTCACTGTTAACCTGAAACTGAAATTTAACTAAGAATTTTGTATTTTTACTTGCTAACACTGGCAATCCTACACAGGTAATTCTCATGAGCAACTCCTTTAGAAACTACTGACTCAGATCCTGAGTGGGGCCTGTCATTAAATGAGGGAAATGAGCTGCCTGCCTACAAGGCAGGATTTTAAATGCTCCAGGGAGATGATCATAGTCTTTTCTTAGGAGCTGTACCATCTCCTCTAGGCTTGACATTTCACTCTTAGCATTTTATTTTATTTTATTATTTTATTTCTTAAAATATTAATTTATTTGTCAAAGACAGGGAGAGTGAGCACAAGTGGGGATTAGCAGGCAGAGGGAGAAGCAGGCTCGTTGCTGAAGAAGGAGCCCGATGCAGGACTTGATCCTGGGACCCTGGAATTATGACCTGAGACGTTTAACCAACTGAGCCACCTAGGTGTCCCTCACTCTTAGGATTTTATACATTATAAATGTAAATATCCTAGGGAAGGGTAGAAACTTCAATTAAGTATCCATTATTTAAACATTATTGTAGTTGAACCATCTAAAAATAAGTTTTTAAGAGTGAATAAAGAGGATAGGAAGCTCTGATCTCTGTGGAAAGGGGAGGACAGTGGCCTGACTTCTAGTTCCAGAGCTGGGATGTGGGAGGGGCTAAGGACACACTTTGCCTACTCCCCAGACCTGTCCTGGATCTGACTTGTTCTCAGTTACAGTGATGCCCAGCTGAACGAGAGGACTTTCAGAGAGGACTGCTCTGTTCAGGTAGACTAGAAATGGTAGGAATGGACCTGGGGAAGCAGTTAACTTTAGCACTGCAGTAACAGTTGGTGAATCATGATGGAGGACAGAAAAACAGCCCAGATTTCCTTGTTCTAGTTCAGTGCTGTCCAATAGAACTTTCTAGAATAATGGAAATGCTCTGCACTGTCCTTTAGAGTGCCCACAAACTACATGTTGCTACCGAACACTGGAAATGTTGCTAATTCAACTACAGAGCTGACATTTAAGTTTTATTTAATTTTAATTAAATTAAAATAAAAATTAAAATAGCTGCATGTGGCTATTGGCTATCATATTGTTCACGTGTTTATGGGTCAACATCAGTGTATCCTGGAGTCATTCACCAGCTAGCAGCTTGTGGGCCACATAGACACATTTAGTTTGCATAGTTAGAAAAACAAAAAGATCTGATTTAGTTGTTAACATTTGATAAGTGGCGGATCTTTTTTTAAAATTAATTAATTTATTTATTTTTATTAACATATAAATAATATGTTAATATTATTTATAACATAATATAGTATTCTTAGCCCCAGGGGTACAGGTCTGTGAATTGCCAGGTTTACACTTCACGGCACTCACCATAGCACATACCTTCCCCAATGGATAAGTGGCAGATCTTAAGTGAAAACCTGAATTTCTGGCTTCTTTGGAAGATAACAAGATATCTGGCAAACAAGCCAACATTTCTCAAGGCACTAATTAGCTTGAGCTTATCAGTGGTTATTTTGCTTTTGTTTTATTTTATACCCCACCTGCTTTCATTATTTATTTTATCTGTCTAGTTGCCACAGGCATTTGATTTTGGGATCCCTGTTTGAAAAACGATGAGGTTTCATTTTTACTAAAATAAATTAATTAAATTCCTAACTCTGAGATGCTTTTTAAAAATATTAATTAGAAGGTGCCTCTGATGAAAAATGAGGGTCAGAAACAGGAAAGTGGGGGCTTCGAACTCTGTTATAATAGGACTACATGCTGGAATTATCATGTTCTAAGCAGACAACTTTGGTCTCATCCTTTTGTCTCTGGGAAATTCTGTTTCTCCCTCTGTAACACAAGTTGATTATAGTACTTATCTTATAGTATCATTATGTGGCTTTACTTTAATGAAGTGTATAAAGCACTTAAGATCAATGCTCAGTAATAAATTAAAAATTTTTAAGGACTTTCATCTGAGTTACAATTTTATATTTAGATAAGAATATCAATTTTTAAAGAATCTGGGGAGAATTAAGCAGTGCTTGTAAACAGTGCACTTTTTTGTTAGTAAATAAAAAATAAAATGCTGCAGCCTACATAGAGAAAATAAAATGAAAGGTTCTTTTCATATGTTTTTGGGCTTAAATTCATTGATCATAATCTAATATACCCTACAAGAAAATAACTGCATTTTGAGCCTGTCAAGATGAAATTGACTCATTAACATACTTTCCCTGCTTAGTGCCATTGTTAATTTGGAATTGGAAAGGAGCCTAAAATAGACAAAGAAATCAAATTCAGGTGAAACATAACATCACCAAAAGCCCTTAAAAATTGGGCAATGAATGTAAATTTGAGCATAACAAAGGGAATTAAGAAGGAAAAAGTGAAAGTGATTTTTTTGGAAGATACTATGTCAGGAAAGCAAAAGGAAAAAGGATGTATCATAGAAATAAAAAAAAAAGCAATGGTAACCACAAACTATTGCAGAAATCCCATGGTAAATAAGAAAAAGGCTATGACATAGCTTACGTCTATATCATTAGTCGAAGTGATGGCCAACAGAAGGTGTATAACTTTTCAATGTTACTATTACTGGAAAATGGCAGGAGTTTAAAGTTAAGTGACTATAATCCTCTTAGGGTATTTGGTTATAAGAAAAATGCTTAGGAAACAAACATTTCAGCATGAACTAAATACAAGGGGAACAACTAATCAGGGCTCTGCCCTCAAAGAATTATCATGCAGTTGGGGAGATATAGGAGAGAACAGAGGTTAATGTGGGAGACAGATGATGACTGGTAAATTTGGAAGTAACTTGTATAGTTTTTACTTCTTGATAATCCCAATTCTTCCATTTTGAAATGGGTTTTGAGGGGGGCCTGGGTGGCTCAGTCGTTAAGCATCTGCCTTCGACTCAAGGTCGTGATCTCAGGGTCCTGGGATTGAGCCCTGCATTGGGCTCCCTGCTTGGCGGGAAGCCTGCTTCTCCCTCTCCTACTCCCCCTGCTTGCATTCCTTCTCTTGTTGTATCTCTCTCTCTCTCTCTCTCTCTGTCAAATAAATAAATAAAATCTTTTAAAAAAATGTATGAAATGGGTTTTGGAAGATGACTAGATGAATAAAAGTTTACCTGGTGGACAAGAGGAGAAAGTGATTCTGAGTATGAGGTCCTGCATGTTCAAAGGCTCAGAGACAAAACAGTAAAAAAAGATAGAAAAAATTTTATTTTCCAGAATATGGTACACAGAGAGGGTTTGTGGGATGACTTACATTGGTAGCAGAGTTGTTTATTAAACTTCCTGGTATTTTGGAAAGGAGAGGGTAACATGAGGGGAAAATTGAACATGACAGTGAAATTGTGTGTCATGTGTCTGCTTTCCTCTGTGCTACCCCATACTTTAGTAATCTTCGTAGGCTTAAGAGATGCTTGGCATTTGGGAATTTGTGGATACTAGTCTTGGAGAAGGACTGAGACCATGGGACTAGCATCAAGAAGACAGACAAAAAGAATCACCAGGACCACTGTTGATGTTACATCATTTTTGCGTGATTTTAAAAAAGATATCTTTGGGACTAGGTAGTTGATTTGTGGGGGAAAAGATGAGGCCTTGCATCATCAAGGCAATTGAGGATCTCCTTTTGGTCCTCCCACAGCAGGGTGCACAGCTTTGAGGGCAGAGCTCTGCTGGATTGCAGCCCTCACTCACCTCCCTGGTTGAGTAACCTGCAATACACGGCCTGTTCAACTCAGTATGGCAGCCCCAACCATGAGGAACTCTGTATGGGATGGGAATTCACAAGCTATGTGGGGTGGGTTTTGACTATTAGAGGTCATAAAAGTGGGTTTAGGCCAACATCACCTAATCTGAAAAGGATTTGGGGACTATACTGTGTGTGCATGTGTACAGTGTGCTTGGAGAACTCTGAGCAGATCAGTATTTTTGGAAGCTACAGTTGACCTTGAACAATGGGAGTTTGGACTGCACAGATCCACTTACACATGGATCTCTTTTGAGAAATACAGTATCGAAAAAGTATTTTCTCTTCCTACTGATTGTTTAAAAGATTTTATTTATTTGAGAGAGACAGAGAGAGCAGGAATGAGAGAGCAAGTGTAAGCAGGTGGAGGGGCAGAGGGAGAGGGAGAAGAAGGCTCCCTGCTGAGTAGAGCCTGATGTGGGGCTCAATCCCAGGACCCTGGGATCATGATCTGAACTGAAGGCAGACGCTTAATGACTGAGTCACCCAGGCACCCCCACAAGATGTATTAATTGTTATTAGTAAGGCTTTCAGTCAATAATAGGCTATTAGTTGTTAAGTTTTGGGGGAGTCAAAGGTTGCATGCTGATTTTTGACTCCATGGGGGTGAGTATCCCTCACCCCTGTGTTGTTCAAGGGACAATTGTATATATATATATATTTTTAAAGATTTTATTTACTTACTTAGAGACCCTGAGTGGAGGTGGATGGGGGTGGGGGCAGCAGGAGAGGGAGGGAGAGAATCTCAAGCAGACTCCTTGCTGAGCATGGAGCCTGACATGGCGCTTGATGATCTCACGATCTGGAGATAATGACCTGAGCTGAAATCGAGAGTTGAATGCTTAACTGACTGCACCACACAGACGCTCCCACAAATGTATATTTTTAATGGAGTTTTTTTGTTTCCCAAGGCTGCTGTCACACATTGTCATAAGCTAGATGGTTTACAACAACAAAAACTTATTTTCTCTCAGTTCTGGAGGCCACAAATCCACAGGTCTGAAATCAAGGTGTCAGCGAGGTTTGTGCCTCGGTGGCTTGGAGGGAGTATGGATACTCATTTCCCTGCCAGTGACTGCTGACATACTTGGATTATAGACACGTTCAATCTCTGCCTCTGCCTTCACACCACCTTTTCCTCAGTGAGAAGCATATGTGTCATTGGATTTAGAGCAAGACAGATTACATTTCCAAAAGCTTTTTTTTGGCAAATAGGGTCACATTCACAGGTTCTGGGTGGACATATCTTTTGGGAACCACCATTCAACCCACTACAAGGTGAGTTGTGGTAAGATACTAAGCTGGTAAGTAGGCAAGAACTTCCCATCTGATATTTTGAGATATTGCATTACTTGTTTATATCAGTTTATGGTTCACTGATATTCAAATATTTTTCACTTACTTGCTGTTTATTTCAGGCTATGCAGTCTTCATTTTATACTTGTGTGGTTTGGTTTTATCCTGACAAGGCAACTGTCTTAATCAGCAAAACACACTTTCCATTTATGCATTTCTTATTTCTTAAAGATAAAAAGTCCCTGGGCACCTGGGTGGCTCAGTCAGTTAAGCGTCTTCCTTAGGCTCAGGTCATGATTCCAGGATCCTGGGATCCCTGCTCAGTGAGGAGTGTGCTTCTCTCTCTCTCCCTCTGCCACTCCCCCTGCTTGTGCTCTCTCTCTCTCTCTCTCTCACTCACTCTCTCTCTCAAATAAATAAATAAAATCTTTAAAAAAAATACAAAAAGGATGAAAAGTCCCTGAGTTGCTGTTGGTAGTCCGAGTTTGAACTTAAATTTTTCTCTTTGCCTAGAACTTGTTTTAAATTGTTGATATCTTAGAGACATCATTTTCCTACTAATGTCTTTGTGGATTGACTCACATTGAAGTATTTTTTTTAAGATTTTATTTATTAATTTGACAGACAGAGATCACAAGTAGGCAGAGAGGCAGGCGGAGAGAGACAGAGAAGCAGGTTCCCCACTGAGCAGAGAGCCTGATGCGGGACTCAATCCCAGGACCCTGGGATCATGATCTGAGCTGAAGGCAGAGGCTTTAACCCACTGAGCCACCCAGGCACCCCACACTGAAGTATTAAAACCTTTCTATAATTAATGAATTCTCTTTAATCCCTTCTATTTCAGAATAACATAGAGTATGTAATGCACCTTCAGTAAGAAAGGTTCCAGTGGGATGTGTATTTACTGGCTGTAAATGCTCATTGTCACGTATCCCAGTACCCATGGGTTTTTAAATTAGAATGAAGAAAAGGCTCTTTCTCTGAAATGGGGTTAATTACAAAATGAAATAAATTGCTCTCTCATGGAATTAAAGAATATTAGAGGTGAAGGCTTCTGTAGATTAATCTAATCTAGCACACACATTTTATAGGTTAGGAATCTGATTCAGGAGAAACTGACAAATCTAGGCTCATCTTTCTTCAGTTGCTTTTCCTAAACCAGAGGATGGCCTCTCTTCCAAATTACTGTCACCATTTTTCATCTTTCTAATTAAATATATTAATTGAGTAAATATACTCTTTGTTCCTGACATTATTTTGTTTTTCCTTCTGCCAGTATTTCCCAATATCTTCTACTGATCTCCTTTCTTGTCATAGTTTCCTTTATTTTTTTTCAAAACTCCAATATTTTACTATTTTTCCTTCCATGGAATAAGTGGGAAAGTCAGAGGCTGAGGTGAAATGAAGAAGGAAGGATGAGAAGAAGAAAGGGAGAGAGAGAAAAAGATTATTTCTTTCTTCCTAATTATTTTTTACTTATTTAAAAAATTTTTTTCTTAAAGATTTTATTTGAAAGAGAGAGAGAGAGGAAGAGAGAGATAATGGGCTGGGGGGAGGGGCAGAGGGAGAAGCAGAGTCCCCGATGCGCAGGGAGTCCAACACAAGGCTCCATCTCAGGACTCTGGGATCATGGTCTGAGCCAAAGGCAGGCACTTAACTGACTGAGCCACCCAAGTGCCCTTCTATGCTTTTTATTTCCACGTGTCAATACTTTTACAATGGTTTGCACATGCCCAAAAGTATAGAACTAAATGTACATCGATAAGAAAATTGTTAACTAAGTGGTTCTCAAAATTCGGTCTGACTCAGAATCTCTTCTGAATACTCTTAAAAATATGGCCCATGCTGGACCTTCTGAATCTAAATATATATAAGCTGGACATTGACAGCAGGATAATTACTAAATTTCACAGGCGTGTAAGTAATGTAAATTGAAATTGGCTAATTAGTGCACTAAACTACCTCATGATAAACCCATGCGAAGAAATACTATATAGCTATCAAAAAGGTAAGATATAGCAACATATTTCTCAACATATTGACATTGATAAATGGCCATAATCTGTTGAGTGAAAGGTTAGGTTAAAGCATGATCAGGTTTAAGATGATCTCATTTATTTTTTAGTATATATCATGATGCAATATAAAATATAGCATATGTACTATGTAGCATACTATGTTACATGTAGGCACATAAATATAGTATCTGAAAGAATAGTGAGCCAGAATTCTAAGTTGTGTTAGAGACTTCCATTTCCACTCAATATCTTTCTGTTTTCCAATTTTTATAATGAGTCTATTATGAACCATGCATAATTGGGAGGAAATATTCAAATAAGAAACTGCCTAGGAGCTCCTGTCCTTAAATGACAATGTCAGGGAAGCTTCTGAGGACGCTTAACTTAATTAATACCATTTAAATAATTTATCGCTGTGAAAATGTTTTATTCATTTCTTTCCTGAGCTTACTCTTTTCAAACATTCTAAATTACAGGCAGAACATGTTTAACTTAGCTCGTAAATTAACCTCTTCATCTAGAACAGGGAAGAATACAAAATTCTTTGCAGTAAAAGCTGTAACTTTTTCATTGGGGTAAAAAATGTAACTCTTAGTGAGGTCAGTTGATCAACATCTATGAATGAAAAAGAAAGAAAATGATCATCTTTCAAGCCAGATACCTTGTTTCTGTTGTAGGCACTAGTGAAATGTATTACTATTATCTAATACTGTAGTGTCTTGGAACATGAGTAAATATTTTATTAAAGAGGGAAAAATAGGTTCTGGTTTACTAGGTGGCATTTAATATAAAAAAAAGAAATATAAAAATAAATTAACTATTTCTCACAGATATGTGGTTAATCGATTTGGGTCCTTTAGTAAAAAGTTCAGAAAAAGTTGACTTTCATATTTTTATTTGCAAAGGAAAAGTTTCCCAGACACTATACTGTGCAGCCACTCTTCTGAAGAGAGAAAAAATATAGAGAAGCAGGGCCTGTTTATGTTTCTTTGCAGGGTCCTTCTTTGCTGTAGCCACCTCCCCTGTATATACCAGGGTGCATGAAGAAACGTCCACTCAGGACAGATGTGTGTTAGTAAGGTGTGTCAACAGGGCTAATGTTCCAGAGTTCTCACAGGCACTCTGTAACCTTCTCTTCCCAAATTAGTATATTCTCAGTTATCTTTATGATGCTGCTGTTGTTTCTCATTTGGTCTGTTTACGTACTTCCAGCTTAGGATACTTGGGCCCAAAACAGGCTTGACTGAGCATATTGGTTTTTTTTTTCTTTTTTAAGATTTTATTTTTATTTATTTGACACAGCGAGCAAGAGAGGGAACATAAGCTGGAGAGGGAGAAGCAGCCTCCCGCAGAGCAGGGACCCCAAAGCGGGGCTTGATCCCAGGACGTTGGGATCATGACCTGAACCGAAGGCAGACGCTTCACCAACTGAGCCACCCAGGTGCCCCAAGTATATTGTTATTGGTTATTAATATTAACATTTCTAGAAGACATTAATGTCACTGATAGGAATAAGGAAATATACAGAGATTCTTTTGAAGTTACATAAGGTTCTTGATAGCAAATGTATTGTGTATAAGATATACACATCAATTTTATACATATAATACATGCATGGATGTGTACATTTACACATCTAATACATTTATACATTCATACGTGTGTATTTCCTCTGTGAACAGTGGTTTTTTTTTTATAAAGTTGGAGGAATTAGGATATGAAACTTAATGAAATCTGATATTTATAAAGCATTTACTATGTTCTAGACTTGTCTCATTTAACCATCATAACTACCTGTCTAAATATAATTTTCAGGGTACCTGGGTGGAGCAGTTGGTTGAGTGACCGACTCTTGGTTTCAGCTCATGTAGTGATCTCAAGATCATGAGATAGAGCCCCCTGCTGGCCTCGGTGCTCTGCCCAGCATCTGCTTAACACTCTCTCTGGCCCTCTGCTCTGCTCGCTCGCTCTCTCAAATAAATAGGTCTTAAAAAAAATTATAATTTTCAAGAAACTAAAAACATGATTCTTATTCCAATATAGAATGAACATATGCTAAGGATTTATTAACTCATTAATGAGTAAACCAGCAACATAATAAAGTGGTTCAAAAAGTATTTTGGAGAAACTAGGTGCTTAGAGGCACCTAAGAAGAATGTTAGAATAAGACTGATCTTGAGGGCAGTTTAAAAAAAAAAAAATCACCTCTGGGGCTATTTTTTCTACCTGACAGAAATTGCTTGCTGCTCCACTGTATTTACCTTCAACTTAACACAGAGTCTGAGATCTTAATTTATGTACAAATCATACACAAAGTTCTGTATGAAAATCAAACAAAGGAATGTTACCCCAGATAATGAAATAATCCGTGAATAGGTTGGTTAAACGGTGCCCCAATATGACATTGAAAATATGCTCTGTATTCTCTCTGTCTATGGCCAAGTGTTAGATACCATCTTCTAATGTACTCTATTGTGTAAGAACTTTTATTATTCTCGTTAATTTGTTAGAGTCAAGAAAAAATATCAGGTTCAAATATGTTAAGTCACATATATTTTATAAGGCAATAAAAAGATCTGGTCTTGAGGTCAGCTCTATTCTATATTCCCATCTATAAATTGAGAATAGGTATATTCATTAGCACCATATTTATTACTTGACTTTTGTCTTATTTATCTTATTTGACTGATTTGGCATTGTGTTGTATCTGCAATTTTTAAATGACAGCCTATGGCCAAATCTTGAGGTCAGTGAACAGAATATTAAGACAGTTATAGCTATAAAGATTTAACTTTGTATGCCTGTATACATTTCTCTATACATCTCTTATATCTCTCTCAAATTATAAATTAATTACTAAACATATGACTCTTTCCATGTCCCCAAAATGCTGGGCCACTCAGCTGGTTGATTATTGTGTGACTGTACAAATGAGGTCATTAGAGGTTGTGTAACTTTAATATGAAAAAAACTCTTGAGTGGCCATGGCCTACATCCCTAAACCAATTGGTTAATTCACAAATATATATTTTTGGTTAGGAGAGAGCACATCATCAGTCTCAGAAAAACAAATCCAGTGTGTTTTCATGCATTTTGTCAGTTTTTATAAATATCCTAAATCCACTTGAAAATATGTTAATTTTTGCATTTCTGTGGTCTATATATGTCAATAAATGCAATTTATTTTTTAAAAAGAAAAGGAAGAAAAGCAAATCCAAGTGCCTATTATATAGTTGGGAAAGACATACCAAAAACTATACTAAGAATAGATACAGGACTTTTTTGAAATGAAAAAGATGTCCTATGCTCTTTTATGAAAGATCTTGGTTTTGCTTAATGAATTCTATTATTCTTATGTATCTTGAAGCCGTCTAGTTTCTTCAGATTAGTAATTAATTGTAAAATTATTATGAATTATTATGTGTATCTGACAGTCTGACATATCATTTACCACAAAACTTTTCTATGACCAGTTTTCTATATTCAGTTTTTGTTGCTGTTGTTAATGTTGTTTTTGCTGGAAATAGAGATAACAAAAAAGGATTAAAATTTTGGACCTGGATAGATGATTTATTATGATAGAAAAAATCTAATAGCTTCTTTGGAATCATAACACACTGGCTATCAATTCCCAGAATAATATTCAAACCTCTTAACCTTGCTGATAAGAAAAAGAGCCAATGAGAAGCAGTTGAGCTCAGAGCTCTGCATATTTCTCTATGTGAATTCTTCGACATCTGCAGAATACCTGAGTCAGACCTGTCCTTGAATACATTTATTTGCTTCTCCTACATTCTATATATATCACACAGCTCCCCAGGCATCCTTAGAGCTCTAGCTGCTTAGGCTCACTCGTTTCTTAAAGCTGCCTGGGTCTCTGACCTCAAACATGGTGAAAATCAGCATCCCTCCTACATTGCTGAAGACTTTCTAGGGGTTTATGTCTTCCCAAGTCAAAGTCTGTCCCAATTTCTGGTTTAGGATGAAATGCGTGTGTGTGTGTGTGTGTGTGTGTGTGTGTGTGTGTGTGTGTGTCTAACTGTAATTCTTCTTTATTCTCAGTCCTAAAATAGCCCAAACAGGAAACAGAGTCCTATCCTTTTAATCTCTCCCACCTGTCCTAACCACATACCATAAGTACAAGCTGTGAATATAGCTGGTTTTTCTGTAGGATTGGGGTAATACAAAACTGGGTATTAGAGAGCTTGCTCTTAGACTTCTGTGTCATTCTGGTCCTTTTATTCTCCTTAGGTCTTAGCCATCCAGCATTTCGTGTCCCTTGTATCTCTCCTCAACAACTTCACTTCTTTGGGGTGCCTGGCTGACTCAGTCAGTAGAGCATGCACTTTTTTTTTTTTTTTTTAAGATTTTATTTATTTATTTAACAGAGACAGATATCACAAGCAGGCAGAGAGGCAGGTGGGCGGGGGGGAAGCAGGCTCCCCACTGAGCAGAGAGCCCGATGTGGGGCTCTATCCCAGAACTCTGGGATCATGAGCCAAAGGCAGAGGCTTTAACCCACTGAGCCACCCAGGCACCCCAGAGCATGCACTCTAGATCTCTGTTGTGAATTCGAGACCTACAATGGGGATCGAGCTTACTTAAAAAAAGGTTCTCACTTTCTACTCATTCCTTGGTTCCCTTACCCTCTTCAAATTATTCTTAACAGTTTCTTTCTCTCCTCTCTTTCTTCAGCCAGGATGACCTACCAAGATGCTTGCTAAACAAGAGTATTCTCCCTAAAAGAAATTCTGCCACCAGCTAGTTTTTAAATTGAAAGAATAATACATGCATAAGGTTACAAAACTGTCAACAGTAAAATAAAGAATGCAGAGAAAATACGATTTCTTTCCACCTCAAACTGCAGAGACCCCCATTCCTATCGTTCTCTTTCTCAAGGACTCCTCATGCCAGATTCTTGAGTACATAAGTGCAAGTATAGTCCCACTTTTCAAAGACATAGAATGCTGCAACCCTCTCCCTTTCTTTCCCTGCTCAGAGCTCCATTACGGATTAATCTTCAGACTTGCTCACCTCTGGCTTCATGATGGAAGCTCTAAGGGGAAGAAAGATGGGGCCTTGGCCTGGCTTCCCAGGGTCCCTTGGTGGCTCTCTCATTCCAGTTCTAGTAACTGTGACTTTCTTCCTTCTCTTCAGGTCTATTTGTGGTTATAATGCCTTGCATTATCTCTAGAGGTTTCTCCACCACACCCTCCCAAATTTATAAACAGTCTCCTTTGAGAACTCCTCAGATTATCCAGTTTGAATGTGACCTGTTGGAATCCTAAAGATATAAATGGGACCACCATTTATGCGTTTTCTGGAGCTTAGATGTCAGGATGTATCAACTCACATGAAATCTACCTTAGGTCTTTATAAACATAATATTCAGTCACACTGCTGTAATTTATTTACCTGTCCCTTAATGTTGGCAGTTAGGTTACTTCCTGCTTATGACACTGATGCAAATATATATCCTTGTGTTAACATCTTTGCACATATGTACAAATAGAACGGCGGAATAGTTTTTTTAAAAAATAGTAACTGCTGTACCAAAGCCTATAGGCACTTATAATATTAGTAAATGCCAACGATTGCCCCCTTAGAGATTTTTATTAGTTTGTACTGCCTCTGATTGTATCTTGCCAATACAGTTAATTCTTTATCAAACCCATAAGTGAAAGATGGTATCTCACTGTCATTTTAATTTGCATCTTAAGAATTCTGAGTAAAAGTTTAACAACTTTATATTTACTTAAAATTATTTTTTTCCAGGAGCACCTGGGTGGCTCAGTGGGTTAAAGTCTCTGCCTTTGGCTCAGGTCATGATCCCAGTGTCCTGGGATCGAGCCCCGCATCGGGCTCTCTGCTCCTCGGGGAGCCTGCTTCCTCCTCTCTCTGCCTGCCTCTGTGACTACTTGTGATTCTGTCTGTCTAATAAATAAATAAAATCTTAAAAAAATTATTTTTTTCCAGAAAGCTCCTCTTCCCACCTCTTATTGATATGAAGTGCTTTTATTATATATTAAGGAAATTCATTCTTTGTCTCTTTCACACATTTCAAATACTTGTTTTTAGATTGTCATTGATTTTTAACTTTGCTTATGGAACATTTTCAATGAAGAAAGTTCTATTTGTTTAGTGACACTTCTCAATCATTTTTAAATGTCTTTGTTAGAAAGACCTTCCCCATTCTGAGACAATTGAAAGACTTGCCTTGTTTTCTTCTAGTATTTTTACAGTTTTTACTTTCTATACTTTTATGTTTAAAACTCTGAACTCTGGACATTTTCAGCATAAAAAATTAAGTAGATCTAATTTCTTCCAGAAGTTGGTATTGTTCCTTCTCCATTTAATAACTCCTCTTGACCACTTCTCATGACTTTGAAAATGCCCCCCCAATGACACTTTTTAAAAAAGATTTTGTTTTTAAGTAATCTCCACACCCATTGTAGGGATTGAATTCACAATCCCAAGATCAAGAGTTGCATCCTTTACTGACTGAGCCAACCGGGCACAAAAATGCCACTTATATATATATATTGAATTTCCATAATCATTTGAGTTTAATTCTGAATTTCTACTCTGCTATATTGTTTTGGTAGCTGAGTTTATGAGTAGTAGTAGTCTGTATTGATTCAATGGTCACATCATTCCTCCACCATCATTTCTTCATTCAGCTCTTTGCTAGCTGAAGTTCTCTGTACAGCAGATTTTTTAAGAAGAGTTTCATGGGAAGTGTACTTTTTGTCTTCTTTCACATTTGAAAGTATCTATTGCCTTTATGTTATGGGTTTAACAATTTCTATGGGTATAAAATTATTGCATGACATTTTCCCCCCTGGCTACTTCTGAAAATTATTGTAGAATTCAACAAACCTGTAGAGAAGTCTGGAACCAGTTAATTTTTTCCTTGTCGTCATGATTTGATCTTTTTTGCTTAAATGTTCAGAAGACTCTTTTTTTCTGTTTACTGAGTATACTTATCAATGCTAATTAGCTCATATTATTTTTCTTCTGGGACATGCTAACTTAAGTCTTCAGCCTTCTGTAAGATGGTAGACTAAGTTCACAAGACAGAGGTATCCCTTGCATTGTAAACACATTGAAAAGATCAAGAATAGAAAGGCAGGGGCGCCTGGGTGGCTCAGTGGATTAAGCCTCTGCCTTTAGCTCAGGTCATGATCTCAGGGTCCTGGGATCAAGCCCCAGCATTGGGCTCTCTGCTCAGTGGGGAGCCTGCTCCCCCCGCCCCCCTGCCTGCCTCTCTGCCTACTTGTGATCTCTGTCAAATAAATAAAATCTTTTAAAAAAGAGAATAAAAAGGCAATGTAATGACTGAATTGAATATCAGCTGAGGCTCTAACTCGGAATAAAGTAAACTCAGAGATGAAGAGATGGAAAACTGAAAGACAAATCAAAAGATAGGCAGGGGGAATGGGAAGATCCAACATATGCCAGACAGACTTCCTGAAGGAGCACATAGAACGGGGAAGTAGAACATTCAGGGAACTAATAACTGCAAATTTTCCAGAACTTAAGAAGGACATCACATACAGAATCCCTAACAGTATAAATAAGAACACATTTCAAACACATAATAATGAAACCACAGAACATTCCCAAAGAAAGAAAGTTCTAGTAGTGATGGAGGGAAAATTATCTACTAAAGAATTATAATCAGTCAAATAGCAACTACAGATACCATAAGATAATAACACAACACCTTCAAAGGCTGAAGGAAGAATCACTGTCAACCAATAATTCTGTGCCAAGCTAGCAACCATTTAGTACTGAGGGCAAAATAAAGTCACATTTGTACACAAAATGATCAACAGTTTAATACCACAGATCTTACTGTAAGGGTTCTAAAGAATATACTTAGGCAAGAAGGAACAGGGACGTAGATGAAACACCTGAGGCAAGAAGCCATGGAAAGAAGAGAAATGGGTGAGATAGCTCAGAAAAAAATATAAGTATTAATCCTAAAAACGGCAGCAACAATAACTTCTTTAAAAAGACATTTGATGTTTAAAACAATGAAAACAAAATAGTAGACATGGCATGTTATACGGAAAGTAGGGTTTTTGGAGGGAAGTTCAATTTTTCTAGATCTTTGAGAAAGAGACACTGATAATTTTAGAATAACTTAAAAATATAAAAAAATTTAATATGTGTGTTGAAAATTTGAGGGTAGTCAATAAAATTATAGAAATAGAATGCAGAAAATAACAAAGGGGGAAAAGCAATGAAGTACAACTTGATTAATCAAAACGCAAGACTTCATAGGAATAAAGAAAGCCAAAAAATCTATAATGAAGAGAGATATTCTTTCTTTTCAGTTTGTTCGGTTATAGTTTTCCATTTTTTTCTGTTGCATTTATTCTGTTTTCTTCTTCAGCAATACCAAATGTGCATGTGATAAATTCTGTTGCCCATCTTTTGTATCTACTTTTTCCTTTATTATTTCACTTTGTTCAGTTTTTTCAAGGCTGTTATCTCACATGTCTGTGTTTTCAGCAATATCTATTATTCTCTTATTTCTGCTCTCCATATGGATATGATTTTGTGATGGCATTATTCTTTTCCATTTTTCTCCTGAGCTCTGTGAGATTATTTTGCATCTGTTTCTTGAGCTCTTGTATCTCCTCTCTCTCTCTCTATATATATATATCCCAGATAAGTGTGTGTGTATAAAAATTCTTTGGAATTAAAAAAAACTATATTAACCTCATTTGTGGTATAATCTTTCTGGTATGTGGTCGTTATCTGCCTTTCTTACGTCATGATCTTTTTCCTCTTGGTTTTCTTATGTTTTGCCGTGGCCCCTTTTTGGCCATTTCTATTTGGAATGAAGTTGCTCTCAGTCTGGTAGGGGCTAGGGGCCAGGGAGTGCCCCTGAGGGTCCGCTGCATTACAAGACAGTGCCTGTGAAAGCTGTTTTACTTTGCCCTGTAGCATAATTCTAATGCAAGTTAGTAGAAGTTGCACTGGTTTTTCATGAGTCTCCACGTGATACAATTTTCCAGGATGCTTACCTTTGACTTAGCTTTCACAGCCTTCAGCTTATACAGATTGGCAGCTCAGGGCTGCAGGTCACCCAGGGTTTTCTTCCAGGGATTCACTGATAGCCTGCTTCTTAGAGAAATGGTGTGCCTGTGCTTTGCTGGTTGAATATCTCCCCTGCCCCCACTGTCAAAAACGGTGAAAGAAGGTCTTTAGGCAGCCTAGACACCACCTCTCCTTCCAGAGGAGGCAGTAACTGTTGTGCTGCTCAGGGGCCCCACCACCAAGGAAACTGGCTGCTCTGGTAGCTGTCCCAGTGGACTGAGTAGGGATTCACTTACAGCATTCTCCTTGACTGAAGGACAACATTCCCAGGCTTTCTTCTTATATCATTGTTCAGAATTTTAAGTATTTTCTTGCATCATTGAGGCTTTTTCTTGTACTCCTTGTTATTTTCAGTGGATTTCAGGGAGAAGAGGTTGCAGAGCTATTTTTACTTTATTGCTTTAAACTGGAAACCACCTTTTGCCAGCCGCGCCTTTAATAACAAGTTTCTTCCTGCTACACGTATACTTTTAATGTTTTAGTCCCTTTCTCTGTGGGAGTGGGGAAGGGTTTACCAGAAAGATTTTTCCACAAGATAGGAAAAAAGTCACTCCAACCTTATTTTAATGAGACTTCTATTTCATCAGATCAGTATTCCCTCTCCACTGAGAGGGCTCATGAGATGAGGAAGGCTCCCAAGAGATTTTAATGTTATTTTACAAGCAGACCCAGAACTCAATCAAGAATATTTAAAATTGGGGCACCTGGGTGGCTCAGTGGATTAAAGCCTCTGCCTTCAGCTCAGGTCATAATCCCAGGGTCCTGGGATTGAGCTCTGCATCGGGCTCTCTGCTTGGCAAGGAGCCTGCTTCCCCTCTCTCTGCCTGCCTCTCTGCCTACTTGTGATCTCTGTCTGTCAAATAAATAAATAAAATCTTTTAAAAAAAAGATATAAAAAATAAAATAATAGGTTTAGAAAAAGAATATTTAAAATTAAATATTTTTATTAATCACAGTGCAATTCGTATTGGCAAAATTATGCTACCGATAACAGTTTAAAGACATATGGGGTCTGGGGATGATGACTAGTATGTCATATGGGGAGGGGTAAAATTTGTTATTTTGTATTATCAGTTTCACATTGAATCATATTGCTTTGATAAAGTGGGATTTTAAGTTATTTTTATCGTATGGCAAAGATAGGGAAATTTTTTACTGACGTTATTCTAAGAAAACTTACAATAGCACCAGAGGCAAAACCAACTTGGTAATAGTTGCCAGTTGCTGCAAATGATCTGTGTGAAGAAAAATCCTATATATGCCTTTCATTTGACCAAGGGTGAGGATCCTATAGCCAAGGGCTCTAGTTCAAGTCATTTCATGTCCTCTCCTTCGTACCTAGGCTTTCTCAACCCGCTGTCAAGCCTGCAGACTCTGAGGCATCATTCCCTATCTAGTATACCATAGTCCTGAGGAGGATGGTGTGTTCAAAGGTGTCCAGTCTTTCCTGGACACATCTGTGTTCTGGGTAAGCAAAGGGGTAACAAACGGTGCTGGAACAAGTGGACGTACAGTTTCCGGTTCACGGAAAAATGGAAGGGAAGGTACAGAGATTTCCCCCATATTCTCCTGCCCCCACCTGCATAACCTCTCCCATAGTCAACATCCCCCACCTCAGTGGTACATTTGTTACAACCGATGCATCAACAACTGATGACAATTGACACATCATTATGACCCAAAGTCCATAGTTTTTACATTAGGGTCTGCTCTTGATGTTGTACATTCTGTGAGTTTGGGAAAATATATAATGACATGGATCCATCATTATAGCACCATATAGAGTATTTTCACTGCCCTGAAAATCCTCGGTGCTCTTCCTATTCATCCTTCTCCCCTTCCCAACTCCTGGCACCTACTGGTCTTTTTACTATCTCCATAGTTTGGCCTTTTCCAGAAAGTCATATATTTGGAATCTTAAAGTCTGTTGCCTTTCCAGATTGGCTTCTTTCACTTAGTAATATTCATTTGGTAATGCATTAAGTTTTCTCTAGGTCTTTTCATGGTTTGACTGCTCATTTCTTTTCAGTCTGGGATAACATATTCCATTGTTTGTGTGTTGGTTTCTGTGTGGTCCTAAATTTTCAACTCCCTTGGATAAATGCCAAGGAGCATGATTACTGGATTGAATGATAACAGTATGTTTAGTTGTAGTTTTTGTTTTTATTTTTTAGAGAGGGAGAGAGAGGGGGAGAGGGAGGGGTGGAGGGAGAGGGAGAAAAGAGAATCTAAATCAGGCTCCACTCCCAGTGCAGAGTCAGATATGGAGCTCGAGCTCATGACCCAGAAATCATGAGTTGAAATCAAAAGCTGGATGTCAACCAACGGAGCCATCCACGTGTCCCTGGATTTTGACCATTCTGATAGGCGTGTGGTATCTTGTTTTAATTCGCATTTCCCTAAGAACATGTGCTGTGGAGCATCTTTGGACATCCTTACTTGCTATCTGTATATCTTCTGTGGAGAAGTGTCTGTTAAGGTCTTCAGCACAATTTTTAATTGAGTTTTCTGTTTCCATATTATTGAGTTTTAGAACTTCTTTGTATATTTTGGATAATAGTCCTTTATCAGATGTATCTTTTGCAAATATTTTCTCCCAGTCTGTGGCTTATCTTTTCACTCTCTTGACATTGCCTTTTGCAGTGAAGAAGTTTTTAAATTTTAATGAAGTACAGCTTATCCATTATTTCTTTCATGGCTCATGCCCTTAGTGTTCTATCTAAAAAGTCATCACCATACCCAGCACAACTATGTTTTCTCCTATGTTATTTTGTAGGAGTTTTATAGTTTTGCATTTTACACTTAGGTTTCTGATCCATTTGAGTTAATTTTTGTGAAGAGTAGAAGGTCTGTGTCTAAATTTTTTTTTTTTTGCCTGTGTATGTCCACTTGTTCCAGCACCATTTGTTAAAGACTATCTTTGCTCTATTTTGTTGCCTTTTCTTCTTTGTCAAATATTAGTTGACCATATCTATGTGAGTCTATTTCTGAGCTCTTTATTCTGTTCTACTGACCCAGTTGTCTATCCTTTTGTCAATATCAAACTGTCTTGATAACCTATTGTAAGTCTTGAAGTTGGGTAGTGTGGGCTTTCCACATTTCTTCTCCTTTAATGTTATGTTGGCTATTCTGGGTCTTTTACCTCTTCATATGAAGTCTAGAATCAGTTTGTCAATATCCATAAAATAATATGTTGGGATTTTGACTGGGATTGCACTGAATCTATAGATTAAGTTAGGAACTTGATAGATCAACGATGTCTTAGGCTGGATTTGAGTCTTTCTCTTCCCCCACATGGAAGGCTAGAGCTGACCGGAGTTCGGAATTTCCTTTCCCCTATGTCAATTAGGCTCTGAGAATGCCCCAGCAAGTTGCGCTGTGGTTAACTCACAGGTTAATATTTTTATGGAATAAGTTGATTGAATTTTTCAATTTTGTAATATAATCAGGTACATTTCCCACTTGCTATTTGTCTTTATGATATTTTCAAAGATAGAATATGCTGTATGTGTAACAATACATTTATATATTTAATAATCTATCATAGTGCCCTGTTAATAGGGTTTTTCTCTCTGCTCTGAGTGCCATAATATGTTTAATCCATGAGGTACTAGGGGACCACACTGTGCTACCAACGTAACCAGAGATGTCCTGGTTTTCCTGGTTTTCCTGAGATAAATGGTTCTACAATGTGCATTGTTTTCTCTGCTCTAGTTTCCCCTGCACTTTGGGTTCTGGTAAGTAATTTTGGCAAAAAATCACCTTCCAAAGTTATGGTGCCACAGTGCTTTACCTACTACAAAGGTACAAGGAGGAACAGAAGCTGAGTTAGAAGACAAATTTTCTGTTCACTTGTGGTGCTTTCAAGGAAATGCTTGAGGAAGCAGAGAATAAAGAAAATTAGAAGATTGATAGAAGTCTTTTTTGACATTTTGAAGGATATCTTAAACATTGCTAAAAGCTGAGATGATTGAGAAATTGCTTCAGTATGATACTGAAAATACTTCCCCATGGGAACTGTAGGACCTCATATTGAGAGCTCTGGTTCCTAGGAATGTATCTCCATGCTGAACTGGGGTAAGTGTGCATATACTCTTTTCACTGGCTCTTTATTGATCTCTTCTATTAGATCTAACAGGTTTCCAGTTAACGCTTTGTTTGGTAGTCACAAACCTATAAATAGCAATAATTTTTCTCACTTTCATTCGTTGTTTTTACCTCTTCACATTTTCATCCAACTGCATTGCCTGATTCTTGCCTGCCCATGTCTTTTTCATGATTTGCAAGAGGATGATTCTGCCTTAATCATAAGAATGCCTCCTATTCTTTACAACATAACGGGGCACTTGGGTGGCTCAGTTGGTTAAGTGTCCAACTCTTGATCTCAGCTCAGGTCTTAATCTTGGGGTCCTGAGTTCCATCCCCACGTTAGGCTCCACACTGGCATGGTGCTTACTTAAAAAAAATCCTCTCATCCCTATTTTATGAAAATTTTTAACATCAGAAATTGCTTGATTATATCAAATGCTTTTCTAGCCTTTATAGGAGATAATGTATGCCAATACATTTTGAAAAAATGCTCATTCTTGTTGGTAGTCCTTATGAAAGAGAAAATTAAAAACCAAAATGAGATACCACTATATTTTACCTAAAATGCTAATATTAATAGGGTTGATTACACCAAGTGTTGCTGAAAACATATGGAACTTGAACCTTCAAACACTACTGGAAGGAGTGTAAGTTGGTAAAAACATTTTGGGGAATTGGTTGCCATTATATTATTTCTGAAATCTGAGCATGTCCATATAATGAAGCCAAGAATTTTGACTAGCAGGCATATAGCCAACAGAAATGCACAAATCTGTGTGTATTATAATAGTTTATAATGTGTACATTATACTAGTTTTATTTGTAACTGGATCAAACTGAAAAGCAATGTTCATTAACAAATAACAGAATAGGTAATTAAATTGTAGTATATTTGTACAGTCACCTAATTAAAAATAAGATACTAAATTTTTTTCTTTGGCCTAATATGTTGGATCATGTTAATAATTTGCCTAATGTTGCTAGGTTCTTGCATTTCTGGGGTATTCCTTATTGGTCATGGTGAATTGGTATTATTTGTATTTTTTAGGCTTAAAAGACTAGCTTCCATCTTTCTTTTGGTTAACTCTGACATATTTAAACTTATGTTTTTATGTCCCTTATTACAATGACTTAAATCCTTCTGTTGACTATGAACTTGTGAATTTTAGTTTAAGTCAGAACCTCAGTATTCAGGACCTCAATATTCCAAAATTCCCTTTTCATACACAGAAGCACCAAAATCCTTTATCAAATTTACCCGAATCTCCTTTCTCACTTCAATTTTTAGCCATTTAAACTCTAAAACTAGTTCCCCCCACTGCCCCCAGGGTGATTTAGTCACTAAAAGTGTAGATAGAGAATATCCTCTGAGCCTTATGATGTTAAACAGGATAAAAAAAATGGATAGAAAATTGTCTTCTAATGTCCTTCATTAAAGGTTATTCTGTATTTTAAATTCTATTTTTTTTTATTGCTTTTGGCTGCCACAGGCATAAGATTCTTGATACGATAGAAGAACACTTTAATAGTATACTAGCTTTTATCTATGCATTTTATCTTCTACTTTTATGATTCATTCACCTATGAAGATGGCTCTTTTGATAAAATGCTCTGGGTAAGTTAAGGTGAACTAACTTGCATTCCTTGTTACACTACCCAGAGGAATATACGTAATTATGTAAAAGGTTAAGAGTGTGTTGGCTTATTCATTCAATAATTATTTATTACCTTGTTTTTATATGAGGTTCTGGACTACTACTGTATATCATCAAAATAGAATCATGTTCAGGAAATGATTTTTTATTTATTTTTTATTTTTTAAAGATTTTATTTATTTATTTGACACAGAGAGAGAGATCACAAGTAGGCAGAGAGGCAGAGAGGGAGGGGGAAGCAGGCTCCCCGCTGAGCAGAGAGCCCGATTTGGGGCTCAATTCCAGGACCCTGAGATCATGACTTGAGTCGAAGGCAGAGGCTTAACACACTGAGCCACCCAGGTGCCCCAGAAATGATTTTTTAAAAACTAAATGAGGTTGGGCTATTTTGACTATAATAAGCAGAATCTTTTGAACTGTGTCAAGTAATAGGAATGGTTTTCTTTTTTCCTTCTTTTTAACGTGGATGTGCGTATCAGTGAGAAAAGTATCTTTCAGAGTTATTCAGAACTAACTGCTGTTTAGAATTCAAGGGAGATCTGGGGATGTGGCTATTGTTTTGTCTCTTTAGCAGCCAGGTTTAAGGGCTCTCTGGAGGGCTGGGTTGCTCAGCTGGTATGTGCAAGACCCACAGGTCCTACGCATCTGGTTTGTATGTGTGCTGATACTTGGATTTCCCTCAGCTTTCGGGAGGCTGCACAGGACGTGGGAGATGGAAGCCTCAAGTAGGAAGAGGAAGCCTCCTATCTCTACCTCGGTGGGTGCTGAAATCACATCCCTTTCCACGGAAGGGACCAGGCGCTATCTTGTATAGGACTCAGCTGCTCTTTTAATCTCCTGTTTTGGCTTTTCATTGTCTGTTTCCCCAAACTCCAATGTCTGGTTTCCCCAACAAAGTCTAATTCCATCTGCCATGGGCAGACTTCTCTTTCCCAGCCAGCCTGGGGGCTAAGTCAGGGACATGGCTTTGGCAGTTCAGAGTCTCTTTAAGGCAAAACTAGCCATCTGTTGAATAAATTAATATGATGCTAAGAAAAAGAAGGTTTAAAGCAAACACAACCTATTAATTTTTTGTTATGACTTATCAATTGCTTGAGCCAGAAAGATGGGCCTTTACTTTATGTACCATGTAGTTCAATCGATATATTCCATGACACAGATGTCAGAGACAAAATCAGTAAAGATAGCCTGAAAGACGGAGAGCACCTATTTATTTGTAGAAAACTTTGAAAAGTACACTAAATAAAACATTTGCCCTCATAGACAAAGTAATCCCTGTGAAGACGGGAGCTGGTGTGGTTTGTGGAAGGGACACAGGAAGGCTGCTAACACATTAGGTCTTTCCCCAGTTCTGCTGCTACCTCATTATCATGTGAACTCAGGCCACACATTGTACCTGATGGAGCTGTAGTTTCCTCATCGTGAGTGACATAATAATACTTGCTAAATGTATGCCAAAGGGATTTTGTGAAAATGAGAAGTAGGTGGTTTGAATACTTGGAAATGTTAGAAGGCATTCTTATGATGGGAAAGAATGATTTTGGATTTCAGATGCAAGCGTTAAGCAATCTGAGAGGAGTATGAAATTTGGGTCAACTGCTGCAGTAGGGATTCTCATCACTCCAGTGGTTTTCCTTTTAAATTTTAACCACAATACCATATTATCATAAAGTCTATATTATTTCATATATATATGATTATTATTAACAGTCTGGCCTTAAAGTGATTATGTTTGATCTCAAATGTAAGACATTTATTTTAAAGTTTATTATAACCTAAATAAGATATAAGGACTTATAGTAAAAATTCTGACTATATTTATCATGGAAATCAGTAGGAAATGGGCTTTCTTTAAGAAATTTCTGGGGGCACCTGGGCAGCTCAGTCACTTAGGCATCTGACTCTTGATATTAGCTCAGGTCTTAATATCAAGGGGGTGAGTTTAAGCCCCATGTTGGGCTCAAAGTAAAAAAAATTTCTGGGCTACAACAATATTTTGGAATATATATTCCATTTTATAGACCATGCCAGTGTCTAACTCTTATACAATCTACATTCCAATTACATATGCAAAAAAAATTCAACTGTCTAAGCATAATTCATCAACCAAACAATTTTCTTTACCTGAATATCAGGTGCTCAGGCCCTGTGTTTAAATATATAAAATTACTATATTTAATCAGTGATTGTAATATTTAATCGGTGTGCTTTGTTTCATTCCTTTTCCCCCAATTTATAGGGGAAAAAAAAAACCTTTCTGATTTTTATACTACCAAGGTTGTGAGCAAATCCAAAACACTTCATAAACATTGTTTATCCTCACTCAGCGTGGACCAAGGAAAATGTCATCCACCTCATCCAATAAGTATTTTTTTTGTTGTAAGCACAATCTCAGTAATATATTTCTGATTAATATATATAGAAAACCATTAGTTAAAACTTACTCAGTTTGATACCCAAATATTTAAGAGCATGGGGGCTTTCATAGAAAATAATAAAAAGAATACTTGGTGGTAATAAATATAGAACAAAGCAGTTCAATGAAATTCACTTGTATCTTAATAGTGTATGTTTCATCTTATTAGTATAAGCTTAAAGTCTTATGGATATTATAAAACTAAACTTTGATGTTATAAAATGAAACTTTCTGCTGTGGACTTTACCTGGCTCCTGAGGAAGTATCAGTTGGTAATCTAGGCTTGGAAAGGTTTGGTTAGCGTTCCTTGAGCTCTGAGTATTTCATGAACTTTGGCTTTACAAATGAGCTGAGACCCTGCGGCATCCTTCAGACAGAGACTTCGTAGGTGACTCAGTAGAAAATTTGGTTTTTAAATAGAAAGAGACCAGCATCACCCTTACTGTTGGCAGAGTGTGATCTAAAAGAGAGATTTAAAAAATTAACAATATTTGAGTTGTGCTTACTAGGTAACAGGCTCCCCCAAGTTCTTTAGAGGCATTAACTCATTTAATTTAATCCTTACAACGACATTAATAGATAGTATGAATATCTTTGAGGTCACTTGATCAGAGAGTGATTGAGATTCGACCCCAGGTTCCCTGGCTCCAGAAGCTTGGCTGCCTCTTTTTGTGACTGGTGATAAAAGTACCAACCGAGCTGGTTTTCTGGTACTCTGCTTTACTCCAGGGAAGAGTAAAGCAGAGTACCAGAAAACCAGTCTTTTTCATTTTAGAACAAACCAGGCTTTTTTTTTAATTTGAAAATTTTTTTTCTATAATTTTTTTTTAATTGAGGTAGAGTTGACATATAATCTTACATTAGTTTCAGGTACACAGCATGTTTCAATATTTGTATACTCTCCAAAATGATGACCACAATAAGTCTGGTTACCATCTGTCACCGTGCATAGTTATAATTTTTTTTTCTTGCGATGTGACTTTTTAAGATTTACTCTCTTAGCAGCCAATTAGTTTTAACAAGTACTGTGGTGAACTTGAGAGAACAGCCGTGGCAGTCGTCTACGCCAGCAAGGCACATCTATACCTAGTAGTTGGATTTCCTACAGTAAGATTAATAATCAATTTCTACAAGGTTAATACTTCCCTCTTGGTTACATAATAAACTTTCCTTATAAAAAGTCAACCTTGCCTGAGACCTGGCCATTGCTAAGCCAGCATGGTGGTTGAATTGTGGGAACAGAGAGATGAAAAGTCCATAGGGTCTGAGAGGGGAACGTCTTTGCTTCTGTACCATTCATAGATTTCTTTCTTTTGCATAGGTATTTTTTTAAGTGAGTTTCATTTAATATTGCCCTGTTTGTATTTCACATTCCCCTTAAGCATCTACAAATGTTACAGAATAGTGTCATTTCCTTCCACATTAAATATCCCATCAGCCAGAGAATTCCAAAAAAACCAAAATATTAAAAAATGAATTTGAACTTGGCGATTCCATTCAATCAACTGTCAAATGGGATATGAGGGAATCTCTTCAGGTCCCCGCCATAGCACTTGGCATTTTACAGTTACCCCGTTCAACCCCAGAGCCTTGCAAGGTGGTCTCACACTCATCATTTGAGGGCCACGGAGAGAGGCTTGCAGAGGGTAGTAGCTTGCCTAGCTTGCCATGAATTTCACAGTTAATAAAAGGCCTTAGTGAAGTATAAATCCGGGTGTTTCAGGCTCCATGTAACACAGTGTTATTTAAGAGACGATCCAAGGCTTGCTAAGAATGTACCAGATTTGCTGGCAATCAAGTGATGGGTCAACACACTGCCTCCGGAAATGCTGAGCAAATAATGGCGGGGAGGGGGGCGGCGCAACCAGCCACTTCTTACGTGATTAGTTGAAACACCCTCACACACAGGTTGGCAAACTGAGATAGCTGAACTAAGGCTCCAGGCTAATTTATTTACTTACCAAAGGTCTCTCCTTTTTGAACAAAGGGGACACCACGGCCTAGGAGGGGAATTAAAACAATTTGCCAATTGAAGCGGGTTGGTGCTGCAGTACTGAACCGCCAATTGGCTGCACAGAAGTCTTTTCCGCCCCGCCTGAATGGATAGAGCTACTGTAGAGACCATCGGCGCTCACCTCCAGATGAGAAGGCAAGTCCCATTATAAGGGATATACATAGATCCATAACACATCCTAGCAGTATGTCTCTGTAAGAAGTGCGGGATGGAAGGTTTCATTAATCCGGGACCGGAAAAAAAAATTCTTGCTCCCGGAGCGTGTATTTGGGGAGGAAATTACACCATTTAAGTACCCTCCTCGAGATACCCACTTCCCTCAAGGTACACCATCCTTCTTTAACGATCCCTGGGAGGGGGGCGGTGCGTACTGAGGCTCAAGACCTATCCCTCAGCTCCGAGCAGGGCGGCTGGCGCTGGGGTCCCGGGGCTGGCGGGGGCGGCGGTGACGCAGGAGGCGGCAGCGGCCCAGGTCGCCGTGCGAGGGGAGGGGGCAGGTTGCTCGGCGCGGTGCGGCGCCGGCCAATCAGGAGGCGCGGTGTTTGGGGCGAAGGGAGGGGAGCGGGTGGGTGGGGGCCTCCAGGTTTTCTCGGGTGCCCGGGCGGCGCCGCCTGCAGTTTCGAGCACAGGCGCGGAGCCCCGCGGGGTCTCCGGGCGCACGCGCCGGTCTTCGGTTTTCCGCGGCTCCCCCGCCCTTTCAGGCCCATCCCCCTTCAGCGACCCAGACGCGGCTCCGACGGCGGCCGGCCTCCTCTTCGGGCTCCCCGGGTCTGCCTACAGCGCGAGTCGCCCGGCCGCTCTACGCCTGGTGTCCGGGGCCGGAGTGGGGGCGGCGCCGGCGGGGTCGCCTCACCCCAGGCCGGCGGCGGTAATGTTGCTGCGGTTGCCGCCCTTGCGGCCGGGCGGGCAGCTGGCGGTGGCAGGAGCCAGAGTCGGAGCGCGCTCGCCGCTAGCCGGGACGCCGCCCTCGTCTGCGCACCGCTCCCGCGGCCGCCGCGGGGCGCCGGGGCCCGGCGCGGCATGAGGAGGAGGCTGCGCGCCCGCGAGCGCTCAGCTCCTCGGCCCCCAGGGCCCCCGCGGGCCCCTGCGCGTCGCGCGCGCCGACTGCGGCCCCGGCGCCCACGCTAGCCCCGCGCAGGCACGAGACGCCGCGGCCGGGACTAGGCGGCGGCGCAGGCCTGCCGAGCGCGCGCGGGCCGCTTCCCGAGCGCGGGGGCTAAGCGCCCCGGACCCCAGCGGACGCGGGGAGCCCGGGCGTGCTGCAGTTCGCTGGCCCTCTCCGCAGGAGCGCCGCGGCGCGCAGCCCGCGCCTCTTCCCACCTGCAGCCCCTCCTCCCGCCGCCGCGGGGCGGATAAAAGGCGCGTCCTTGCGCTTCCTGGGCCTCCGCAGGTCCAGCGGCCCCCGGACCCCCCGCCCCACGCCTTGCCTCCTTTTTCCCTCCTCCACCCCTTCCTCCTCTCCTCCCGCGCCTCCCCTCCCCCGACTCTCCGGCCTCCCATTCATTCCGTCCGCTCCCTCCCCTTCCCTCCTTCCCGCTCCGGCCCTCTCCCCTTGGTCCTCCCCGCGCGGACCCCGTTGCAGTCTCGGGATTCTTGGTACATTCATGGAAGTTTAGGGCCTGGATGGTGCCCCCAAGTCCGGCGTGAGAGCGCAGCCTGAGCTGCTGGCCGGGAAGAGGAAGATGTCTGTGCTCAAGAGGATGATGCGGGTCTCCAATCGCTCCCTCCTCGCCTTCATCTTCTTCTTCTCCCTCTCCTCCTCTTGCCTCTACTTCGTCTATGTGGCTCCGGGCATCGGTAAGCACCGAGACACACCCTCCCCACAGTCACACCGAAGGAAATGCAGGATGTTGCTTATGGGATTTGGAAGGTGTATAGACAGGGGACTGGCAGAAAGCATTTTATTTGAAATGTTATTTCAGACGTGTCAGATAAATCGCTTGGGATGAGTTTCGTTTGTGCCGGTTTAACTAACTTAAAAGACTGCATTAAATGGACGTAGCAAAATTAGGTGTAATTTTGCCGGATGCCCTGGTCGCTTTCTCGAGTATTCGTGACAGCTTTATTCATGTGATACCAGCTCTTGAAGCTTAAACTCGGTGCTTAATCCTAGTTTTATTCAAACACCCTCGGATATAATAACTGGTTTAAAAATATGAAGGAGCAACCAATACCAGGGGATGTGATTGAGTTCAAGAATGTATGTATTCTAGTGTTCTAGGTCACTTTTTTAGAATGGGGTCAGTGAACATTTGTGCCACACTTCAGGAATTTTTAGGCGATGAGTTTCCTTGTGAAAACAATGCTCCATTCTTTAGTCTGCTTTTCAAGGGTAGGTAGATTCTGCTACCTGTTAGGATGATTTCTGAGATAATACAGTGATTAAAGTGACAGTTATACAGGATTGTTTGTAGTTTAACATTTTAACCTATTTATAATATTTTGGGTCAAATACCTTTTTAAAGAATCTATTTGGATTGGGTCATTTAATATTCTAAGTACTCAGTCCCCTTTGGTTGAAAGGTGCCGGTGTGGCATTCTAATGAGTAAAAAATAAGAACTTCGTATGGATATTAAAACATATTGTATCTCCAGAACTTTTTCTGAATTTTTCCTGGCCATTATGTGTTTAATGTTAAATATTTATGGTATGTATTTAATGTTAATGTATCTAGTGTAAAATATAAGTTTATTGTTCACTCAGTAATAGTGCATATCTCCTATTATTTCTTTTTAGACACTAGTAGTCTTTTGAGCCAGGGCCTTTTCTCCCTGGGTAAGTCAAAAATGTATGGCCTCTTATACAGGGAAAAAACCTGCAGAATTTTGAGATGGCATTAGTATCAGAGCATTGTCTTGTGTGATTAATAGAGTATTGTGATGAATTGCAGGGGAGAAGGAAGATGCAAACCTCATGAAGACTGTTCCATTTCCCAGAACAGAATTACTGTGACTTTTTCTTGATTAAATTTTTGAATTCAAGTAAGATGTGTAAATTAAGATAATGATGCTTGAGAAGACATAAATTGTTGAAACCTTGATGTATTCCAAAATAGAAATTTGAGGTTAAAGTTTTAACAAGTGTGAATATTTTAAGACGTTATTTTCTTTTAAAGCAGTTTTTTCTTTAGGCTAAATAAAAACCCCTGGAAGCCTGTAGTAGAAATGACAGTGGTGTTCAGTGGACTTGAGAATAGTTAGCCAAATTATTTGGCTGGCTTTTCTTAAAGTCCTCTGCCATTTTGACAGTCTTAGAAATTAACTCTTCCTTCTATAGCCATTTTTACTTTGTAATGTAGCTCTTTAAAGGCTGGAAATCTTTGAGTGATGTTGGTTACTCAGACATTAACTTTGAAAGGTTTTGCAGAAAAAGGTTTTTTGCACTTAGGCAACAATGTTTTTACTTTCTTGGTATTTTGAATAACTTGTTGAAGTTATGATACTCAAAATGTTAACCAAAGGAGATCAGAATTCTGTTACTTGGTAGTCATCCTTTTTTTTTTTTTTTCTTGGCGCATTGATATATTATCTGTAGATTCTTAAAATTCAATTGATACGTAATACTAATACTTTTTTCTCAGTTATGTGTGAGTTTAACGTTTGCCACAGACTAATCACTTATAGATCATAAAAATTGGCAGTTTTCTTATAGACGATTAGGTTGACACAGTTTAAGCTACTGTTTTTGTGGGTCTTAAATTTAGAACTTAAAAAAATTGACTAAAGCCAGTAAGGAGAATGAAGCCCAATACTTATAAAGTGCTATCAATTTGTTAAGCTGTATCTATTTCCCAAATCCAGTATTACTTAGCAGAAAAAAAAGTCTCCTTATTTCTTTTTTATCGGGAAGCAGTTTTCCAAAAATCACGTTTGCCTGAAAGCTCAAATTTTATCATTCGCAACAAATACTGTCAGGGTTGTTTTTTTTTTGTTTTTTTTTGTTTTTTTTTCCTTTGGAAGTGCCAGGCTCACTTTGTTCATTTTTGGGAAAATGTAGGTCAAATACAGGAGTTTAAATAACCAAGCTTTTCAGTTCTTTAAAGTAAAAGTGATAGTTCATGAAAAATGTGGCTAGTTTAGCTCACAATGCAAAATCAGTGCACAAGTTGATTTTCAGGATAACCATAGTACTTTGGTGTGCTACAGAAATGTTTCATGTACACTTCCTGTTTCATTCCAGATTTCTTCTTAATGAGATATATCCCCAAACTAGGTTCTTATAACTAATTTATGTTAGATGAACAGAGAAGCTTCTTGCAATAATTCATATTTCAGTCTGAATTACATCGTAGGGCAAAACTTTCTTGTGATGACAATATATGTGGTGTAAGAGAGCACTTTTTATTGATTCTAAGTAAATGTTTCAAATGTTTTCTGTTAAAAAGTCCGTATTATTCCTGTCCACATCAACATGTTGTGTAGACATTAATTTTATTTTCCTACATTTTCTGTCCAGAGACCTGTTTTTGTCTTGCACCTTCCCCAGGCAGTCCTTTTCTCATTTTTAGTTCCTTTTTCTTAACCTTCTTCACCTGTGTTTCTCCCTCCCTCTCTCTCTTCCATCTGAGCAGATAGTACCACACAGTTGTAGAAAGCATAGTCTGTTTAGTTTCCAATGTTTTCTCATGTTGAACAATTCATTGGCTATTTAGGTGTTACTCTAAGAGTCCCATCAGACTCCAAGCTCATTATTTTAAGAATAATTTGAAACATTTTCCTTGAAATTTCTGATTCATGCAGGAAACACATGGATAATCTTTATATTATGAACTTTAGTAACAAGGGAAACTGGTCTGTAGACACCATCCCCCACAGGAACACAGATTTTTTCCCTAGCCCATCTGGTAGAGTCGGGAGCCATTAGTTGTTTCTTGTTCTCTTTCGCCTTTGTACATGATTGCAAAAGGATGAGTGCATTTCCCCCCCAAGTTCTTGACCTGGCTGGATTGAGAGTAGAATCTCATTTAGTGTTTAGTTTCCAGTGCAGCTTCCAACACAACATACTTGTATTTTCCCGCTGTAGCATCGTAGGAGATGAACTTATGACTTCGGAGTTCATTCATCCAACACAAGTGGAGTATCTCAGATAGGCTAGACATTGTTTGAGGCACAGAAGATAGATGACTAAGACACAGTTACTTCCTTCATGCTACAATGGGACGAGCACCAGGAAAGAGCTGCCAGTCATTGGAAAGCCTGCATTGTGGAGTGAGGGCTGGTTAAGGATTTCCAGAGGGAGCTGGTGGTTGGAACAAGCTACTGAGGATGGATAAGATTTAACTTGACTGAGTAATGGGGCAGCATGGCCAAAGATACTTACAGAAAATAGGAGTATTTCCATCTGGCTACCACTTAGGGTATGGGCTGGCAGATCAGCCACATTGAGAAAAATTCTTGGGACTCCCCTGCCCCGCCTAGTGTTTTGGTATTGAGGTCCCTAAAATTCTGGCAGAGAGAAGCTGGTTTTGACTCATATAGGTTTATCAAAGCTGTCTGTGATAAAGAAAAAAGTTGATGTGCCTATAATCAATGGGGTAGTATTGTGGAGAAGATCGCACGACTCATTGGGAGTGGGGTTTCACTGTCTATGTGACTCACCAGAGGTTTTGACCTTTCCTAGATGTGCTGACAGGCCGTTTTATTCTTTGAAGAGAGGTGGAATCTGGTTGGGGCACTTTGGTCTGGATTCCTGTGGGCCCTTTAAGGAATTACCTGGCAATTTGGGCTTCTAGGCAGATTGCGCTCTGCTGGTACTAGTGTAGTTCATGGGCAGTCAGGACGTGTGGATGTGTGTGTACGAGTAGGTGTTAGGGGAGAGGGTAACTTCGTTAGGTCCTTGCTGAGAGCCCCCTCACATTTTCCCTGGGTATCTCTTGGCTAGCTCAGAAGGTGGCAAGTTGCCCTGCAGCTTTCTTATCATAGCCCTTTGGCCTCCTGGCCCTGGCTGGGTAAGCCTGGTTGTGTTGTGAGCTGTTACAGTTTGCTTTGTGTTTCAAAGGTCCCTTGGTTTTTTCCTCATCCAAGTTCTCTGACCTACATGGCTCTTTTCAAGGGTTCTTTTGATTTGGGCTCTGGTGTCAGCTGTTTCTTTCCTCTAGGCCTTCCTTTGCTGGTCCACTTATCCAATGCTCAAATTTTTGCCCTGGGAGTAGCAGGAAAGATCAGAAGTTTTGAAAAGGGGAATGATGCAATCCTTTGTTCTATAGCATTTCTCTTAGCATGGAGCACAGTGATAGAGGGCACAACTAGTGTCAGGGAGACCAGGTAGGAATTTTTTTTGGTAGCTCAGAAGATTAGAACATGATCAAGGTCATAGTTGGTCTGGGCAGAGTTGAGAGGATGGGAGTAGTAACATTGAATGAAAGGGAGAAGCTTTAAGACATTGTTTGTATTCTAGCTTCGACAACCTGGTAGCTGGTCATAGGGAATAGAGAAAGGCATGTGCTTGGAGGGAGCTGTTTTGGTTTTAGAGAAACTGAGTTAGGACACCAGTGGGACGCCCAGGAGGAACTTCTCAGTAGTAGGAAGATGGACATAAAGGACTTGGAGCCCAGGAGAAATGTTTGACAGGAGAGAGATTTGGCTATCTTCAGCAGGTAGGTGAATGGTACTTATTTCTCTCCCAACATATCTGAGTTTTATTTTTTATCTATTTTCCACTCCTACAAGCAGAAGTGACTCACTGAGTCAGTTACTCTTAAATGTGGGATGATAGAGGCTAAATCAAAATATAGAGGAGGCCCAAGTGTACTTTGAAAAGTTTCCCGTGAGACTCTGTTCCCCTTTTCATTCCCCAGTCCCAAATAGGCAGTCATTGTGGTTGATATATGGAAAGTTTTGGGTGGCCACTCAAGGAGAACTTGTGGAAGCTGAAAAGAAGGCAGCCGTGGATGCAGTCTAACAGCTTAGGGTAAGTGGAGAAATAGGAACAGGAAAATGAAGGGAAAGAGAGATCATATGAGCAAAGTGAGGTTTTGTTAATGAATTAATGAATGAATGAAAAATGATGATTAGCAAGACAGCTGTTGAAATGGGTTAATGCAGGGTGACTGGGTGGCTCAGTTGGTTGAAAGACTGCCTTCTGCTCAGGTCATGATCCCAGGGTCCTGGGATTGAGCCCCACATCAGGTTCCCTGCTCAGTGGGAAACCTTGCTTCTCCTTCTCCCTCTTTCTTCCCAGCTTCTGTTCCCTCTCTTGCTGTCTCTCTGTGTCAAACAAATAAAGAAATAAAATCTTTAAAAAAAAACAAGAAAAGAAATGGGTTAATGCTTGTAAGAAGAATTACCAATTTGATAAGTAGGAGGTCCATGACAGCTGCTTCAGGAACAATTTTTGTTTTGATTGGTCAGATAGCCTTGAGTTGGGTAGTAAATCAGAGGTCACAGAAAAGTGTCTTAGTTAGGGTAAAGTAGGGGGAAGCAGGATCTAAGGAGTCTTACAAGATGGGAAGACCTGAGGTTCTATAAGAACTTTATAGAAAGGTTTAAGGACTGAGGACAGTGTTTGAAGATTTGAGAAAGGGAACAGATTATGACATGTGATCTAGGAAGACTCATTCCTTCAATTTTTCATACAGCGAATATTTGCAGAAAGTGCTATGGTTCAGCGTTGAACAGGATCTACGTGGTCCCTGTCTTCATAGATCTTGAAGATCTATGAAGTGAGAATTCCTCACAACTGAAGAATAACTATTCTAGAGTAAAGTGAAATACCGTTTGCTAGGGAGGCGCGGGTTGTGGGATGGCCCTGAGCTGGTTTAGGCATTATGGAGAAGATGAAGGTGCAGCTGAGGCCAGAAGCTTAAGTTAGGTATTTAAAGATGGGCTTAGGAGAAAAATATTTCATGCAGGAATGGAAGATTCGAAGGCTAAGAGGTGAAGAAGTGGAAAGTTAAAACAACAACAACAAAGAAACGTAGGGGCTAAAGCATAGAGTGCAGAGGAGAGTGTGGGCTGAAGCTAGAGAGATAAATATGGGTCTAATCATGATCCTTGTAAACTGGGTGTGAGAACTTGAGGTTAGCCCGAGGACAGTTTCAAACCATTGAACTTAAATTTTGAGTAGGACAGTGACACGATCAGATTTTCATTTCAGAAATATTTAGGCATTACTGGTATGAATGGATTAAAGGGAACAAGATTGCAATCATGGAGAGCAGGTAGAGAGTAGGATCAAGTGTATAGTTACATTAATTTTGGAGATGGAAGAAGAGGACATAAAGATGTTTGTATTAGCAAAAATGAGATGAATATGGAGAATAAGGTTCATTCTTGGTTGGGTAGGTATCTGAGTTATTTGTTGAGAGTGAGGCACTCAGTTTATTTGACCAAATCTTAGTATAGAGTGAACTGTTTTCTAACCCAAGTTAAGAGATTTGGTTTCTGCCTCGGACCACACTAGAGGCTTAGTGAAGAATTGTTGAGTGGCTGAATGTTTCTGATTAAATCACTTCTCTTGGTATGGCAGCTCCTTTGTCCTCTTACTGGCTTACTCATCAGTACCATTGGGTTGTTACATGTTAGATACCTTGGGAGAATATGGAGGGACAGGCTGGGAATTAGGAACCGTAGAGAAAATTGGATTGGTCTGTATGTTAATTATCTATAACTTTGTGAATTACCCCCAAATGTAGGGCTTTAAAAGAACAAATGTATTATTATCTCATAGGTGCAGTGGGCTGGGAATCTGGACCTGGTTTGGTTGCATGCCTGTGGTTCAAGGTCTCTCATGAGGCTACCGAGTGTTGAGTGTTGATCAGCCTTGTGGTTCATCCATGTGGATTTGGGCAGGACTCAGTTCCTGAGGGCTGTTGGACCAAGGACCTCAGTTCTTTGCAGGTTGTTAGTTGGAGGCCTTCCTCACTTCTTGCCACATGGGCCTCTCCATAGGGCAGCTCATGACCCCACCACTTTCACCATATTTTCTTTTCTTTCTTTCTTTCTTTTTTTTTTTTTTAAGATTATATTTATTTATTTTAGAGAGAAAGTAGTAGAGCGAGAGAGCGAGAGAGAGAGCATGAGCAGGGGTGAGGGGCAGAGGGAGAGGGAGCCACAGACTATGCTGAGCAGGGAGCCCAATGTGGGACTTGATCCCAGGAACCTGAGATCATGACCTGAGCTGAAGGCAGACGCGTTACCTACTGTGTCAGGTGCCAGGTGCCCCTGCCATATTTTCTTAGAAGAGAGTCACTCAGTCTACGTTCGAGGGAATGGGAAGTGTTCTTAGAGACTTCCCACCCCAGTCGGATTGCTATTCTTGAGCAGCATTTGTAACTTAAGCTATATTGTTTCAGTATAAATGAATCTAAATCCTTTGGACTTGTGGGAAATGCAATATTTTTGGATGGAAAATTGATTCACTGAAATCTGACAATGCTAAATACTATTCTTCGTGTTTTTCTTTCGTGAATAAATTTGAGGTCTATTGAACAATATGGTGGAATGAGATAAGTGACACATATATTCTGCAGCAGTGCTTATCGGACTTCCTTTTAATGTTTGTGAGAAGTAAAAATAGCCATGTCTGTGGATACTTCTAAAGGAGAAACTCCTAATCTAGGTTTGTAGTCTCCATATGGTAGGTGTGGTAGGTATTCCAAATACCAGTTGGAATTTAATTGGGAATGGAATGGGTTTTTCTCTTGAGGCAGTGTTCTACAAGGTGGATAATTTCCTAACCCACCATGCTGTCAGGCTTTTTATCAAAGAGTGTACTGCAGAGCTTATCAGAGCACTTGAGTTTGTAGGCCTTAGGCTCTGGTAGTCAGAGCAGTGGCTGCCAGTCTCCTCACCGGTGCTCTAGGTTTGAGCCTGTGTTCAAGGGCCCAGCGCCATGGGAACCTTGGACACAGGCCATGGTGTCTGGAGCCAAGGCTTTGTGCAAAGAAGTCCCAGGAGAAAGATTCAAGATGGAGCTTCACGGAGCTGTCCCTGCCACACCCCAAACCCCATGCTCATGGAATAAAAGCCTTGTTTTAAAGAAAGAGAAGGCAAGACAGCCTCTCAAAGATTGTCATGTGCCCAAAGTCTTACATGTCCTTGTTGGAAGAGCTGAGGCATATAGTTTTTTGGAACAGCTGTGAAATGTACACCTTGGGATAGCTGACTCTTCCACTGTGCAGGAGGTGAAGGGTCTGGTCATTGTTGCCTGGGAAATGATTTGGGGGAAATATGAGCTCTGTTCTTTAGGTTAAAGGAACACCATATCGAAGAGAGATGAACCTTTTTTTTTTTTTTTTCCGAATAGCATCAGGTAACAGTGAGGGTAGTTACAAAGAGTCAGATTTTAAGAAATCAAATCATTCTGACTGAGCTATAAACAATGAAATAAGGCTTCCTAGATGCCTCATCCAGCCAGGGGTAGATGACCACCTGTTAAAGCTGGAGAAGGTGCTATAATTGGGAGACTGGATAGACTTCTAATAGCCTCTTTTTTTTTTTTTAAGATTTTATTTATTTATTTGACACAGAGAGAGATCACAAGTAGACAGAGAGGCAGGCAGAGAGGGAGGAGGAAGCAGGCTCCTAATAGCCTCTTAAACGCAGTGCTGCTGTGTTAAACTCTGCAGCAGCCTCACTCACCCAGCCTCAGGGCAGACCTGCTCCTCCACCTGTCTCCCACACCCCCACCCACACTGCCTTTTGTGACTCCCTTTCCCTTTCAAGCCTGCGTTTCATGTTTGTCCTCACCTCAGTAAGTGTGAAGGTGGTGGGGGGAGGCTGCAGTGTGACAGTGGAAAGAGGCGCATGGCGCGGGTTTGCGTTTGGGAGTTCCGAAGAGCATTGATGTCTGCATTTGCAGCGTTCCCCTTCTGATCAACTTTCCTGGCTGCCTGAGACCAAACTGGCTGTTGTTACCACTGCCTCAGACTACGTTGTTCCCGTTGAATCAGAGCTGCCTGCCCCTGTAATCTCTGTCATCCCTTTTCCCTCTGAATCTGTTTTCCTTCTTTTTAATTTCTGGAGGACATGGTAATTTAGTATTTTAAAGACTGTTTTTTTTTCCATTTCTGCCTTTTGTCAGAATAGCAAAGAGAATACTATCATATAGGTAATGTGATTTGAGTTGAAGATCAGGCCGATTCAAGGTCGAAAGTAGGCACCTACAATGCCATTAATGTTCCTTTGCAAAATTAAGAGTTTACTCCAGTTAGTACTAGATATTTTTACTTCGTGTCTTGGATTCACTGGAGAATTTCAGGTAACACCTCAATTTTATTTTTCTCTAGTATGTGAATCCTGCATTGGGCCAAACTGATTTGTTTTATTTCGTGGGTGTACTTGTTTTTGGTCATACCACAACTTGGCAAAGTTTGGTTTAAAGCTATAGCAAGAACCCTCCTCAGTTAAAATAGGAAAGCTAGCTTAAAGGATGTTCGTCAGCAGTTATATTTTTGGCTACGTGGCACAGCAAAATGTTTAGGAAAACATACTTAGTAATTTTAAATCTGAAATTTATAATTAACTTTTTTTTTCTCCAGAGGCATAATAAATATGGCTTTTTGCTTTCATCTTTGTTTTCAGGATTAATTACTCGAGTTAGTAAAAGTCTTTGGCTCCACCAAATCATTGTGTGATACCATTATAATAGGAGGTAAACATAGATACTGCTATGTCTGAATAAACTGTGCATAAGTTAGAAAGCTGTATAGAGGATTTATTTAATATAAGTTAAACTAATATAAAAAGAAGATTCTACTTTTTTGCTTGTTATAAATGTTATGTTTAAAGAATTACTACAAGCAGTGTTTTTCAAACATGAATGTGCTTAAGCCTAACTTAAGGTGGTTTGCATACATAAGTTTATTTCTTAGGTTTTTATTACCAGATATGCTAATTCTGATTCTGGTTCATTTTTAATACACATCCTAGGTAATTCTGGACCCTGGGAACTTTATTTCTGACAAATACTCCAACTGATAGGTTAAAAAAAACAAGTGGTAGATAGGTTTATTTTTTGAAATTAATCATCCTATATCATTTGCTCTTTCATAGAAGTAAACTTACTTTTTTAAAAACCAGATTAACGTGTTTGTAGCATCATGTTTTACTGGAGCTAGAGATGGCAATCATGGTGAAAAATTATTTTTCTCCAGAACAGAAATGGACAGAATGGACAAACACATCCTTTAAGATAACCAAGATCCTGTGTTTCTTTGTGGGTCTGCAGTGACTGTATGATTGAGTTATAGGTTGATCAGAAATTTGTTACTGTTTCTAATTATTAGAAAGTTACATTGTGATTTACTTGATAAGGTTAAAAAGTGATTAAAGCATATAGCCCTGCATGTTAGCCAATGATTTAAAAATATTTCATGGGGGCGCCTGGGTGGCTCAGTGGGTTAAAGCCTCTGCCTTCAGCTCAGGTCATGATTCCAGGGTCCTGGGATCGAGACCCGCATCGGGCTCTCTGCTCAGCGGGGAGTTTGCTTCTCCCCCCCACCCCGCCTGCCTCTCTGCCTACTTGTGATCTCTGTCAAATAAATAAATAAATAAAATCTTAAAAAAAAAAAACAAAAAGACATTTCATGGGACACCTGGGTGGCTCAGTTGGTTTAGCATCTGCCTTTGGCTCAGGTCAGGCTCTCAGGGTCCTGGGATAGAGTCCCACACTAGGCTCCCTGCTAAGTGGGGAGTCTGCTTCTCCCTCTGCCTGTAGCTTCCCCTGCTTGTGCTTATTCTCTAACAAATAAATAAATGAAATCTTAAAAAAAAATAAGCTTTAAAAAAATTCATATAGCATCTGGCTAGGAAAGTCCCTTTGTAATATTGTTACAGGTGAGTAGGTATATGAGATTTGTTACTGTAACCTGTCATCTTGATTGAAATATTATGTCTTGTTTCGTTTTTAGATTTTGAGGCTTGCTAGTGTTAATGTGACTTTACCGAAACCATTTTGCATATATTACCTTCCTAATAATTAAGTTAATAGCTCAGAAATTATGATTATGACTTATGCAGTTTCCAGTTTGACTTAGAGGAAGAGAAATTGGACTTTATTTTTATTTGGATCAAGGGACTTAAGGCAGAGAATTAGAAGGTGCCTTGTATATTGATTTAAAAATGTGCTCTGGCTTTGGAAATCTTTTTTAAAAATTTTGTTTGTTAGAGCGCGCACACGCATGTGCATGTGCGTGCATTTGTGCACAGTGGGGGAGGGGCAGAGGGAAAGAAAGGGAAAGAAAGTCTCAAGGACGCTCTGCACCAGCCCATGGATCTCATGATCCTGAGATCATGACTGGACCCAAAACCAAGAGTCTGAGGCTCAACTGACTGGGCCACCCAGGCTCCCCTAGCTTTAGAAATCTTTGACACTCATTTCCCACAGTGCACTCTTCTCTTGCTTGTTTTAGAGTCATTTTCCTTTCATAAAATAAATTTGAAATTTCAAAAGGTATTTTAATTGTGAAAACACCAGGAAATTGGGAATGATTGTAAAACATGTAGTTCAAATACCACTTCCACTTTTTTTTTCCTCATGATAGAATTCTTAAGAGGATAGAGATTCATTTCACATTCACTGTACGTACTCTGAAATCATTAAATTTCAACAATTCTGTAATGTTTTCTGGGTGTGATTATTTATGGTTTGATCTTTTAGTATGTAATTTCATTAAGTAAATTTCCTTACTGATTGGCTTAAAAAAATCTATTTAATTGCCTGCATTCTTCTTCCTCAATTCCCTCATTTCCTCCAAATTTTGCTTTTCTACAGTGTGGGGTGTAATGCTTACCTCTTGAAGCCTCTGTCCTGCTTTAAAGAAGCATGTGTTTAAGTGAATAACAGTGAACTAATACATGACAGTGCAGATCGATATCTTGTGTTAGATAGTGTTTTCATATTTTCAGGTTCGGAGTCTATTTTTAGAATTATTAGCTAAGTGTAAACTAGCCTGAACTGATGGAGCTGATTGTTTTGAAAGTCCTTCTGTCGTTTTAGGCAGTTTATGCTTTTTCAGGATTTTGATTTTTACAGAGGAACCCCCTGGAGACCTTAGTTTCTGCTACTGTTTGGCAGACTGTAGGCATTCAGTAAATATCTGTCCAACAAACACATGTCTCCACCCTGAACATCTTTAATAAGACTGTTGGAAGTCCAGTTTTATTTAAAAATATTTAATTTTGATCAGTATTCAAGCACAAATAATCTCCCAAAATAACTTAAAACTGCTTAACTGCAGAGTGGAAATGGTGAAGGCACCAATTGTAAAGAATTTCTTGTTAATTTTTAGTGTCTACGTCAGCAAAGCTGTAGCTGTTGGCTGAGATCTGAAATAGAGCTATACTGTATATAGTCACGGAATTCATTATTCCTTGATAAAATGGGATTCTGAATGCAGAGTTCTTTCATTCTCTTAATTCATTAGTCAGCCCATGACTCACTTGAAAGATGGGGAGGTTGTTATTCTAGGCTGGTAATTATTTGCACTACAGATTTCCTTGAGCCCATACCTGGCTTTGAATTACTGTCACTGTGGTAAGATACTCTGCTTAAATAGTACTTTGACATAAAGTGAACCGTTTGTTTTGTTTTCAGCCCAAGCAGTACTTTGGTCCTAGGCAAAATATGAGCAATATTTCATATATAGTCTGGCCTGATCCTGGGGTTTACAATATTATTACCAGAGATAATATGTTTAGCTTTACCATCTTGGGTGAGTCATTTCTGAGAATTAGTTGAACAGGGCTAGATGTGGCTAGAAGAAAACCTTTGGGTTTTCTTAGAAGATTATTGTGAGATCTGATAGATTCAGAGATACCAGATTCAGATGTCTGTAGTAATATCCACGGGCATATATAAATGGTATTTTGCTTTTTTTCCACATTATTTCAGTATATGTTCTGTAGCTAATATGGGAAACTGTTTTCTCTCCTGTAGCCTTTAGTGCCCCTTCTGATTTCCTCCTTTTCCTTTCACTAGTTGAGATTTGGCTTATCCCACCTTTCTCACTTGCTCATTACTTTTTACATTAAGGATTTCTCTCTCTCTCTCTCTCTTTCGCTTTTTTTTTTTTTTGGCCCCTCCCTCTCCTCTGTGACTTTCAGCCATGGCTTCTTCCATATTGCTGCCATTCTGACTTGTCCTTGAATCCCAGTTCTTAAATCCTGTCTATGCAACTTGCCTCTGAATTTGTTTTTTGATATTTCAAATGGGGAAAAGTTATACCTACACCACATGGTGGTGTATTAGTTTCCTAGGACTGCCATATGAATTACCATACACTGAGTGGCTTAAAACAACAGGAATTTATTATCTCCTAGTTCTGGAGGCCAGGAGTCTGAAATCCGTTGTTGTCAGGACTATGCTCCCTCTGGAGTCTCTCGAGGGGGATCCTTCCTTGCTATTTCCAGCTTCAGGTGCCTGTGGCATTTCTTGCCTTCCTGGGCTTGTGGTCGCATCACTCCAGTCTCTGCCTCCATCTTTTCCTTGTTCTCTTCTGTGCCTCTGTGTGTGTGTGTGTGTGTGTGTGTGTGTGTGTGTGTGTGTAAAATATCCCTTTCCTTTTTCTTATCTGAGCATTTGTCATCGGATTTAGAGCCCACCCAGATAATCCAGGATGATCTCCTCATCTCAAGATCCTTAATTATATCTGCAAAGACTCCTTTTCCAAATAAGATAATATTTTCACGGCTTCTGGGAATTAGAATGCACATATTTTTGGGGGTACCCCATACAACCTGCTACATACACGCACACGTGTGCACACACTCAGGGAAGGGCAGACGGGGAACGAAAGGGAAAGAATTTCACGGGGACCGTGTGTGCTGTGCACAGAGAAATGTACAGATAGAGGCAGAGACTGGAGTGATGTGACCATGAGCCCAGGAAGGCAAGAAATGCCAGCAGGCACCTGCCTGATACAGGGGCTCTCTCTCATGACCCTGAGATCATGACCTGAGCTGAAACCAAGAGTCAGATGCTTAACTGCCTAAGCCATCCAGGCGCCCTTCCCTTCTCTTTAGAAGCCTCTGCCCACCAGCATTCTCCATGCCGGCATGATTTTGGCAGTTAGTACAGACATATCTCATTTTATTATGCTTCACTTTATTGTGCTTTGTAGATAATGGGTTTTTATAAATTGAAGGTTTGTGGCAATCTTATATTAAGCAAGCCTGTTACTGCCATTTTTCCAACAATCTCTGCTTACTTCATGTCTCTGTGTCACATTTGATAACTGTAATATTTCAAACCTTTTCATTATTATGATATTTGTTATGGTCATCTGTGTTCTTTGATAATACTGTTGTAATTGTTTTGGGTATCATGAACTTTGTCCGTATAAGACAGCAAGCACACTTAATTGATAAAAGCATGTGTTCTGACTGCTTCACTGATGGGCCATTCCCCATCAGTCTCCCTCTCCTTGATCCTCCCTGTATTCCCTGAAACACAACAGTATTGAAAATAGGCTAATTAATAATCCTACAGTGGCCTCTAAGTGTTCACCTCAAAGGAAGTCCCATGTCTCTCACTTGGAATTAAAAGCTAGAAATGAGGGGTGCCTGGGTGGCTCAGTGGGTTAAGCGTCTGCCTTCGGCTCAGGTCATGATCTCAGGGTCCTGGGATGGAGCCCCGCATCAGGCTCTCTGCTCAGCAGGGGGCCTGCTTCCCCCTCTCTCTCTGCCTGCTTCTCTGCCTATTTGTGATCACTCTTTCTCTCTGTCAAATAAATAAATAAGATCTTAAAAAAAAAAAAAAAAGCTAGACATGATATGCTTAATGAGAAAGGAATGTCGAAAGCCAGTAGGCAGGATGGACCCCTTGCACCAAATAGCTCAGATATGAATGCAGAGGAATGATTCTTTTTTTTTCTTCTTTTCTTTTCTTTTCTTTTTTCTTTCCTTTCCTTTCCTTTCCTTTTCTTTTTTTAAAAGATTTTATTTATTTCTTTATTTATCACAGAGAGAGAGAGAGCACAAGCAAGCAGAGTGGCAGGCAGAGGCAGAGAGAGAAGCAAGCTCCTTGCTGAGCAAGGAACCGGATGTGGGACTCGATTCTGGGACCCTGGGCTCATGACCTGAGCTGAAGGCAGAGGCTTAACCAACTGAGCCACCCAAGTGTTCTGTTCTTTTCTTTCTTTTCTTTTCCTTCCTTTTCTTTTCTTCCCTTCCTTCCTTCCTTCCTTTCTTTAAGATTTTACTTATTTGAGAGAGAGGGCATGAGCAGGGCAAAGGGAGAGGGACAAGCAGACTCCCCACTGAGCTGCCCCCCCCCCCCCACCTGACACAGGGCTTCATACAGGGCTTAATCCCAGGACCTTGAGATCATGACCCGAGCCAAAGGCAGGTGCTTAACCCACTGAGCCACCAGGCCGCCTAGAGAAATGGTTCTGGAAGGAAATGAAAAGTGTTACTCCAGTGAGCACATGAGTGATAAAAATGAAACAATCTTGTTGCTGAAGTGGAAAAAGTTTTAGTGGTTTGGTTAGAAGATCCAACCAGCGACAACAGTCCCTGAAACCAGAGCCTAGTTCAGAGCCAGAGCCTGCCTCTCTTCAATTCCATGAAGGTGGAGAGAGGTGCGGAAGCTGCGAGAGAAAAGTCTGAAGCCGGCAGAGAGTGGTTCATGAGGTTTAAAGGAAGAAACCGACAGAGTAAGGTGGAAGCAGCAAGTGCTGATGTAGAAACTGTAACAGGTGATCCAGAAGGTCTAGTTAATTAATGAAGGTGGCTACACTAAACAACAGATTTCCAGTGTAGACAAAACAGTTTTCTATTGGAAGACAATGCCTTACGACCTTTATAGGTAGAGAAGGGGACTTAGTGCCTGGTTTCAAAGCTTCAGAGAACAAGTGGACTTTCTTGTTAGGTGGGGGCTAATGGAGCTGGTGACTTCAAGTTGAAGCCATTGCTCATTTTCCATTCTCTAAGTCCTAGGATCCTGAAGAATTATGCTAAATCTACTCTGCCTGTGCTCTAGAAATGGGAAAACAAAGCCTTGATGAGAGCAAATTTTCTTACAACATGGTTTACTGAATATTTTAAGCCTACTGTTGAGACATCCTGCTTAGAAAAAAAGGTTTCTTATAAAATATTGCTGCTCGTTGACAATGTACCTTGTCACTCAAGAGCTCTGATGGAAGTGTGCGATGAGGTAAGTATTGTCTTTCCTGCTAACATAACATCAGTTCTGGAGCTCATGGGTCAAGGAATCATTTTGACTCTCAAGTCTTATTTAAGAAATAAATTTCATAAAGCTTTACCTGCCATACACAGTGATTCTTCTGATGGATCTGGGCAAGGTAAATTGAAAACCTTCTGGAAAAGATTCCCCTTTTTAGATCCCAATAAGAACATTTATGATGGGAAGGGGTTCAAATATCAGCATTACCAAGAGTTTGGAAAAAGTTGTTTTCCTCCCTGATGGAGGACTTTGAGGGATTCAAGACTTCGTGGAGGCAGTCACTGGAGATGTGGTGGAAAGAGCAAAAGAACTAGAATCAGAAGTGGAGCCTGAAGATGGGACTGAACTCCTGCAGTCTCATGAGGAAACTTGAACGGATGAAGAGTTGCTTCCTACGGATTAGCAAGGAAAGTGGTTTCTTGAGATGCTTCTACTCCTGCTAAAGATGCTGTGAAGATTGTTGAAATGACAATAAGAGATTAGAATATGATATAAATTTAGTTGAGAAAGCAGTGGCAGGGTTGGAGAGGATTGACTCTAGTTTTGAAAGAAGTTCTAGTGTGGGTAAAATGCTATCAAACAGTGTTAGTGTGCTACTGAGAAATCACTGATGAAAGGAAGAATCATTTGATGTGGCAAACTTCATTATTATCTTATTTGAAGAAGTTACCACAGCCACGCCAACCTTCAGCAATCACCACCCTGATTGATCAGCAGCTATCAACACTGAAGCAACTCTCCATCAGCGAAAAGGGTATTACTTGCTGAAAGCTCAGGTGATGATTAAGATTTTTTTTGGCAATAAAGTATTTTTAAATTAAGGTATGTGCATTGATTTTTAAGACATAATGCTATACTATAGTATAAACTTTTATATGCACTGGGAAATGAAAACATTTATTTGACTCAATTAATTGCAGTATTTGCTTTATTGTGGTGGTCTGCGGCAGAACTGCCATGTCTCTGAGGTATGCCTGCGCTCACCTCAGAACATTCCCTCTCCGCTTCATCCCCCACTGATGCCCCATTGGTAGCCATCAGGCAGTCTGGGGCTTGTCTTCCATCCTCCCTTGTCTGGCCACATCAGGTCCTCGTAGTTGTGACCTGCTCTCCCTTGCACCTCCCCAGACCACAGTCTTCCTAACCCTTACACTTCTGGGACTTTCTCACTTATTGTTAACATGACTTCTTTTTTTTTTTTAAGATTTTATTTATTTATTTGAGAGACAGATCACAAGCAGGCAGAGAGGCAGGCAGAGGGAGAGGAAGGGAAACAGGCTCCCTGCTGAGCAGAGAGCCTGATGCGGGGCTCGATCCCAGGACCCTGAGATCACGACCCAGGCCGAAGGCAGAGGCTTTAACCTACTGAGCCACCCAGGAGTCCCTTCTTATCTTCACAATGACCTCGAGTCCCTCCCCTCTTTCCTCCTATTTTTTTTCTCACTGTCCATCCACTTAGACCTTGACAAATTATTTTTCATTGTTGCCAAACTCTACTCAAGTTGGATTGTTGACTCCTGGATGTGCTGTGTGCCCGTGCACCCCAGAGCCTCTGCTTATGTGGTCCCCTCAGTGGAACTGTTCCTTTCCATCCTTCCTCCTATTTCGTTCAGTACCTTAGAGTTAAATTTACTCTTTCTTCCCTCTGCTTAGGCCACAGTCATGCTCAGTTTTCTCCCGTCTAAAAAAAACTTCCTTGACTTTGCTCTCACTTCTCTTTTCTTAAAATTGCTTTTACTTTGTCACTATCCTCTTTATTCTTTGCTACTTGCCTTTTGTTTCCATTGCTTTCCAGAAACTCTTCTTTTAAAGATTGACAGTGATCTCCTACAGCATTTTTAAGAGGCTGCACTGTATGGTGGTAAGGAGCAAGACTGGAGCCAGCCTGCTGGGGTTTGAATTCTGGCTCCACCACCGGCTAATAACTGTACAACCTTGAGCAAGTTATATAACTCCATTGTTCAATTTCTTGATCTGCAAAATGGGAATAATATTAGTACGTACCATTATAGGGTTGCTTGTAAGGATTAATTAGGTTAGTATATGTAAAGCTCTTCTAAGGATGCTTGACAAAGGGTATGTACCAACCATTAGTGTTTTATTTTTTTTTAACTATTATTTTTTAGTCTTTCTTTTTAGCCTCTGTGGTATTTGATATGGTTGACCATTTCCTCTTCACTGTGTTCAAGCTCAGACTAATTCATCTGGGGCCTTTTATCTTTGTGACCCTCTTTGTGGTCTCTTTCCATGTGTCTGAACTGTGCTTTCTTATCCCTTTTCTGGATAATTTTTCCTTATGGTGATTGACCACTATAGTTCCTACCCTTATAGGAATGTCACCCCAAATTGTATTTTTTGCCCTTTCTTAGCTCCAGTCCTGCACTTACAATGTACCTAACCAACATAATCTCCCTCTTAAAATCAGCTCCTGGCTGGATTACTTTTTGTTAACAGACCTGTGGCAGTGTATCATAGTATGGGACCAGGGGGATGCTGTGTCTGAAACCTCTGAAGCTCTGGAAAGCTTTCCAGATCAGTGCAGACTGGCACATTCTCTTTGTCCGGAATACTGTTCTCAGTGAACAGAGCTGGATGTGGAAAGGGTTGGGGAGACACATTACTATCAAGTGCATTCCTTAGTTTCCTTAAGCCGAGAATTAAATCTCTTGCTTCACAAACCGAAGGTAGAATGTCTAGCTGTTGTAAACTTGATTTTTGAGTGGTTTTTTTTTTTTTTTAAGTTGTAGGTATTCCGCTCCCCCTGCCCCCACCGCCCCGCAAAGCAGACCTAGGTAAATAAGTTAAATGTATGTCTGACAAAGAAGAGGCAAATAGCAAATTAACTAGAGTAGAGAACAGGACATGATTTTAATTAAGCAGTGGTAGCTTTTTTTTTAGTGTATTTCTGAGTTCTCTAAATACTAAAGGGCAAAGCTAATAAAGATTTCCTTGTTTTCTGAAATGCAATTTCTCTTACTTGGAATAGAAATTTTTGACAAAGATTTCCTCTAACTTGCTGGTTTACCAAGAAGATGTACTTAATAGTAATTGGTGGTCATATAGTTATTTGAGTGTGGATTAACAGCTTAAGATGTCTGGAAATCCGACAGTTGGAACCACTCTCATTCTCGGTTAGTGTGCCTTGCAAAACTTTGACACACCGCATTCTTCCTGTTGACAACGACTATTTAAACAAAACACCTTCGTTCCCTAATGGGTTTTGATCTTTAGGGATTAAACCCACGAGGACTATTAACCTAAGGACTGTAACTCAATTAGCTGTAAATGATTTAAAATAAACTAATAGATTCTCCATTTGGAGAGCTTGGTGTCTTGCCTTCCTTAAGTTTTTCTCCATCCATCTAATGAATAGTAAATGTATTCTTTTGTCACAGTTGTCATCAGTCTTGTTTTGTGTTTTTTCTTCCCTATATAAGTTTGTTACCTGATGTTTTGGAAGTTTTTAGGATAATTTACTTTGAGGATTCTTCTTTTCTATACCAGATCTTTTCTTTGCTGCTCAAGTCTGACTTGGCTTCCCGATGTCAGACAATATTCTTTATGTGAATAGGTGTGTTAAAGATTCAGTTTCCAGGGCACATGGAAGTGCACTGATGGTCTCACCTATCGCATCCTGGCTTGGGCCAGTATTGTTTTGAGCCACTCAGTTCCACTGCCCCTTGACAGGTCCTCTCTATGGTTTGGTGCAGAACAGATGTTACAAGATATTAGATCACTGATAACAAATTTCATGTGTAACTTTAGGATTCAGTGATCCAAGGTGTTGTAAGTTAGAATTAGTTTTCTATTTGATGGTTTTCCTCTGCATCATTTCGCTTGAATTTTAGGTCTTGGCTTTTGCTAGTGTTAGTTGTCTTTTATTGAATGTTTTTCTGCATTTTTGGTTAGCTCTTCTTTTTGTTTTCATTTTTCACTTTATCTCTTCTTTCTTTTAGAGTCTACTGAAGAGTAAAACTTCAATAAAAACTTGTATTTGTAACCTGAGGGGTGTAATAAATTCAAGTCTAAACAAGTTATATCTAATTATAGGACTGCTTTCTAGAGAGGATGTAGACACGCTCTTAAAAATGATTGAGGTAAACTTATGTGAAGTTGAGTTTCTGTTGTTTTCTCTGTTACGGATTGAAGGTAAAAGGAGAAGTATTATTGTACTCTGCTTCTCTAGTTTATTTATTGTCTTTTGTACTTTGAGCATGTTAAAATTTACATAAAAAATGGGAAAGGAGGGACATCTGGGTGGCTCAGTCATTATTAACCATCTGCCCTCAGTTCAGGTCATGATCCCAGGCTCCTGGGATCAAGCCCCCACATCAGGCTCTTTCCTCAGCAGGAAGCCTGCTTCTCTCTCTCTCTCCCCCTGCTTATGTTCCTTCTCTCCTGGTGTCTCTCTCTGTCAAATAAATAAATAAAATCTTTAAAAAATGGGAAAGGAGGGGGTGCCTGAGAGGCTCAGTCAGTTAAGGGGTTAAGCAGTTAAGCTTCTGCCTTCAGCTCAGGTTATGATCTTGGGGTCCTAGGGATGGATCCCCTCATAAGGCTTCCTGCCCAGCAAGGAGTCTCCTCCTCCCTCTCCCGCTGCCCCTCTCCCAACTCACGCACATGTGTGCTTTCTCTCTCATATACTCTCTCTCAAATAAGGCAATAAAATCTTTAAAGGTGGTAGTAAACATCACATTTTGCTCATTTCTCTGTAGCAACTCAGGGAAGTAGAGCAGGGCCCAGAAAATGAGTTGCATTTAACATTTTTTATTTTGGCATTCATTTTTTGAGAGCATCATTACAGTGTTCAGGGCTGACTTATTTTAAAATTGGAAGAGTCATTAACTGAGACTTGCATTTTTTTGGTTTTGCCTTGAAAATGATCCTCTTCCTCTTGAATGAATGGAATGTATGATTTTTTTGGCTGTGTGCTTGGAGAATGGAGAGTAGAAAGGGCTTTAGAGAACATCTAAGGCAATACACCGACTGTTTTAGGTGAGGAAACTGAGATTCAGTGAGTTGTCTAGAGTTGTGCATTGTGCTTGCGGAATCAGGACCGAGAAAGAAAGGATCTTTTGATTACCCCTGTGCTTCTCTGAGGAGTCCTGGCATCTCAGAAGGCAGAGATTTTTGTCATCTTTGTCAATTGACCAGTTTCTCCCAAAGCAAGAAATTAAGGGCCTAGTTTTGAAGCACTTAACACAAAGAATTAAATGTACCAACTTGAAAATGTACATTGATTTTGAGTTTGTCTGCTTTTACCATTCTGGTAGATAAATTTGTGATTGAAAGGGAGTATAAAAGTTCTTAAGTAATTAACTCAGTGGAGAGAAATTACCAAAATAGGTATTGATTCTAGGTCATTCTGCCCCCTAACTCTCCTTCCCCAAACACAGTGAGAATTTAGGAGAATTTAGGAGACCCATTGCAAGAGTCATATTCATACTAGCTGTTATGGTGATTTATGATATATTTACTATTAGGTAAGGAATACTTGCTCTTTTTTTTTTTTTTAAAGATATTATTTATTTATTTGACAGACAGAGATCACAAGTAGGCAGAGAGGCAGGCAGAGAGAGAGGAAGGAAAGCAGGCTCCCCGCTGAGCAAAGAGCCCGATGCGGGGCTCGATCCCAGGATCCTGGGATCATGACCCGAGCTGAAGGCAGAGGCTTTAACCCACTGAGCCACCCAGGCGCCCCAGGAATACTTGCTCTTGTGGAGTTTTGGGTTTGAGGAAGTTAATGTAGAATTAGAGAAAGTATACTATGATTGTATGTTTGTAATAAAATGCCTTTTTGAAATGTATAAGTATATTTTATGGTAGAAAATCATTTATGGATAAAGGAATTCATTATGATATTCATTTAGTCTCATTCTATTTGATGGGATATCACTACTTGAATTTTTCATTTTTATTGTTTTAAAAACTGTTTTTATAAGTTTGTTTCTTTTCTTTCTTTCTTTCTTTTTTTTTTTTTTTTTAGGAAATCTCTAATACCTAATGTGGGGTTCAAACTTACAACCCCAAGATCAAGAATTGCATGCTCTTCTGATTGGGCTCACCAGGCACCCCTGTTTTTTTAAGTTTTTGATAATAGGAAATAGTCATTTTGTATTTCTGTGTTCCCTTTGGACATGCTAACTGAGTCAGTTTGGGTTTACTGGGCTGTTCCCCAGTCCAAATATTATTTTATTAAATTAGGAAAAAAAAGCTTACTGAGTCATGATGTTTCCTCTCTTTCCTTTTTATAGCCAACACATATCTCTTTATGGTACAAGCTCGAGGAATAATGTTGAGAGAAAATGTGAAAACAATAGGACATATGATCAGGCTGTACACAAATAAAAACACTACCCTCAATGGTACAGGTAAGATTCCTTGCTTCTTCATCATGCTTTGTTTCTGCTTCTTACCTTTGTAGTTGCAAGAAGTAAACCAGATCCCTCAAGCTCTGAGACTCCTGTTAAAGATGAAGGTATCTCCTACCACGTGTACTGGGAGATTAATTCGCTGCTTGGGCCAGACTGTCCATGTTTTAGGATCTATAAAGGTGTTCTCACAGAGGCGATGGGGGTTTTGTACGAAGATATGGGACTTAATTCTTTTTTATTAAACTTAATTCTTGCAAACATAAAGTACAAAAAGCAGCGTGTGCTTTTTCAGTTCACCTATCGTAGTTAAAATCAACTGCAGAAAGAACAATTTATCCGTATTAGTCATTCCGCCATCTCTCTTTATGCCTATTCTAACTCCTAAAATGGTTTTCTAACTCTGTTTAGTAAATACTTATGTTTTTAATTGTAGAAGATTCTTAATAATTTTATGGCTTTTTTAGGGGGCTTAAGGAGAAATTATATAAAAGCGGAAATCCGTAGCTGCTGTTTTCCTTTAAAAATATTATCTGGAAGTAGAATGTCCGTCACAATCACATGAGGTTAAAACCAAGTATTGGGCCAATATTAGGGACTGAATGAAGGCAGAATTGAGGCAAATACATTGAACTATCATGGAAGAATGCTCAGCCTCCCACGGGGCAGTGTTTCTGCAGTGACTTCTGAAGTGTTATTGGACGTTACTTAAAGGTTTCAATAACTGGTTATCACTTGTTGCATCCTTTATATTCTCATTTTATTTTTATTTATTTATTTTTTTAAAGATTTTATTTATTCATTTGACAGACGGAGATCACAAGTAGGCAGAGAGAGGCAGGCAGAGAGAGAGAGGAGGAAGCAGGCTCCCGCGGAGCAGAGAGCCCGATGTGGGGCTCGATCCCAGGACACTGGGATCATGACCTGAGCCGAAGGCAGAGGCTTTAACCCACTGAGCCACCCAGGCGCCCCTATATTCTCATTTTAAACAGTTAAAATTTAAGATTTCATTCCTGTCGACAGTTCTCCATTGTGCCACCGTAAATGACAGATACGCACACACACATGCACACACTATCTGCCAACCACAGATGTTCTTTCTTAAAATGTATGTTACGGTGGGTAATAGTTTTACCCTTCTAAAAATTCAAGACTGTATCAGATTGATTCTTAATTTCACACGTGCATTTGCAAAATTCAGTTTAGTCATTTGTCTGATTTGTTTTATGATGCCGCAAGTCAAAACACTCTTGTTTCTCCCTTTTAAGTCGAAGGACGTTTCTTTTAGAAAGACTGTCATTGTACCTGATATTTTAATAGTATCGTAAAAATCTCCTTAACTGGTCTTCTGCTTTAATTGGTCTTCCGAATAGTAGGTCAATGTTAGGAGCATTTTAAACATTATAAAAGATTCTTTAGGACTTGTTCTGGTTGAATAAGCTGATTGTGAAGTGTTCATTAAAACTTTACTCAACTGGACAGAAGTACTCAGCATCCTCAGACTACTGTGTTTCTATCAGGTAGTGCTGGACATCGGTGCATAATCGAGTTCCTTTCCTGGGGCATGAATAAGTTTCATGTGGGAACTCAGTTGAGCTTGATTAGGAGAATTGATTACTGGGTTAAGACAAACTCTCCCCGCCCCCCAACCCCCCACCCCACAAGTGGAAGACAAGAAGAAGGGAAATCCTCTTTTCCCCTTACCAACTCAGTTTCAATACTGACCAAACAACCACTGCCTACTTGGATTAGATTTGGTTTACTTTGATGAACCTTTGAAAATTTTTCTCATGGTTCATTTACTGGTGGTAAACTCTTCTGTCATTGTATCAGCTAGGAATTGGGTTTGGCTTTAAGAGGGACCTGGCTGCAGTGGCTTAAGCCCATGAGACTCCACCTTCTTATGTAAAAGAGACCTGGAAGTTGGATGTCTGGGGCTGTGGTGGAGAAAGTCTCCACACACCTTCCATCTTCTGCTCTCTCATGGAGTTTTATAGTCTTCGAAGGTTGTTGTGGTGCTCCAGTCTTTCTATTTGTACTTGGGTTAGTAGGAAGAAGGAAAGGAAGAAGGAAGAAGAACAGAGGGACCCTTTTAAGGAGACTTTCCAGAAGTTTCACGTGGTATTTCTGCTTCCATCGCATTGGCCAGAACTTTGTTGTAGGGACTGTAAATTATGAACTGGGCATACTGGTGCTTTGAATGAAATTGGGGTTCTGCTACTTGATGAGAAAGGGAAAATAGAGTTTGAGGAGGCAACCATGAGACTCTGCTGTGTTCATGTACATTGAACAGTTCATGTTGTCAGTATTCTTACCTCGATACTTAGAGACACAGCACTAAGAAGAACATCCTCCCTTTGTATGAGGATCTCTTTTGAGAGAGATGGAAGCATACATAGTTACTTATAATGAAGTTGTTTATTTCTGCACAAACTTATATAGATATAATCTGCTAGTAAGGAGATAATGGCCAGTAAGGTGTATTGAGAGCTAACTGAAGACTGGGGGAGAATTGATTAACATGTGCTAGCGCATTTAAAATTTAACACTTGATCGCAAATAGGTTGCGATATTTCTAAGAACATTTGATTTCAAAAAGGGGTTTTTAACCTTGTACTTGACTTTCTGAAACACCAAATGTAAAGAAGTACTACATATAATATTTTTGCAAAGACATCACATACTCTCATCATCAAATGATGCTTTGCCTTGTAGCTATGGAGTTAGTCAAATTAAGGAAACAAGATGTAATCAGTGAATAATTACTGAAGCAGATGATAAGGGTCATGCAATGTTAGAACTGGTAGATTTGTTAGAAATAGCCGAGCGCACCTCCTGTTTGATGGCTGTGTGGTCCAAACCCTCAGACACTGCCAGGCTAACAGAGCAAGCCAGGGGTAAACAGACTAGAATTCTCACTGAGTTTCTGTCCCCGCTTTAAGCTGCCCTTTGCAGGAAGAACAAAGCCCTTGCGAATCCAGTTTGGTGCTCTTCTCCTTTTCCTGTAAGTGGTAAGTTCCAGTGAGAGCTGAGGAGGGGACCTGTCCAGCAGTTTTCATTCTGTGTCTCTCTTCTCTTTAGGTGTGGCTCTAGAAAAGAGAAAGAAGGCTCGGGCCCAGAACTCATTGTGTTTTCACCCATCCATTCATTAGATGAAATAATGTCTACATTTTAAAGCAGTTGTGGTAGATCCGCCTCAAATGCATCTATCATGCGTAATGCTCCTGATTTTGAAAGCAGTGGTTATACTTGATGGACCCAAGCACTTTTGTGGGAATAATGATTTTGTGGGTTTATTACAGTATAGTCTCCAAAAGCTTAAATTATTGTTGGCTGAATGATCAGTTGTGAAGAGTTCACTTACAGTAAGTTTTTACCATGTTGTAGATACTTTGTTTGATACTGGAAATCAAAGGCAGTTTGATTAAAAAAAAAAAAGTATTCAGACTAGTGGCGGGGAGTGTGTGGGTAGACTTATACATAATACATTGGGATGACATAAGCACCACTGGACGTAGTACCCAAGGAGTGCAGAGACTTTTCTGTAAGTCTGGCAGTGAGTTGGTCGTTATGATCATTTGTAATGATTTAGCCAAGAATAACACATTTAGCTCCAAAACTTTGTATTTAAAGGAAGTGAATATACTGCTATTCCGTGTGTCTTTGAGTTTTTTATTTTTAATCTAGTCCTTTAAAAACTGATCAAAGTGATACATGGGTTTTTTTTGTGAAAGACTCAGTCATTCTAGCACTAAAATAAAAAGTGAAACAGTCCTCTAGGCCTTCTGCTGCCACCAGACTCCCCAGGGGGAGCTTCCGTTAACAGTTTGTTTTGCAGAAATGTCTAGAGAGCTTACGATTTCTGTGAATTGGATGCAGATTTATAGAATCATAGCATGTAGCTAAGAGAAGGGGCCCAAACATTAATCACGAGAAAGAATAAGTTATGCAAAAGAAGAAAATACTCTCATCTAAAGTTAACTACATAACATTAAGAAATACTTAAGAATTTTGAGAATGTTAATATTTATCCTCAGGATTATAAGAAAATCAATCTTTGGAACACGTAAAGGTCAGGGACAACCTTAATTATCTTCTGTTTTTAGCTCCCACAAATGCATAGACTATAGTGGCTGCCTAGTATAGTAGGAGTCCCCATAAATGCAGAAAAATTTTTTGAATATAACTTAAAATTTGACCTGTATCTAGATATATTTTTTAAAAGCATCTTAAAGAATCAGAACTTCAATGGACTTAAACTTATTTTATGTTCAGTATCTTTAAAATGTTTCAGATGTATATGGGGGACACATGGAGGAGTATGGATTACTAGAGGGGTCTCTGCTCTTGGTGCATCCCTGGGCTTACAAAACAATTGCTGTGCACTGAACGCCCCTCCCTTTTGGCTTGGAGCATTTTCCTGTGAAGTGCTTTCTAGGGCTGCTCTGGAGAGAGCTCCTGGGGGGATTCTGTCACTGGGGCTTTCACACTTTCCCGCTTCCTGGAATCGGCATTAGCGGTTGTACATCGTTCAGCACTCCTTATCATCTTGGTGTTTCCTGTCAATAAGTACACTTATCTTAAAACCTCCCCCATGCCCTGCCAAATCACAACTGGGATTTCCATGTGGTGCTTTGGAATTGGACCTTCTCCTCCAGCTTCTGTCCCCTCGTTCGTACCGGAAACCCTTACCCTCCACTTAGGAGGCTCTACAGGGTTCCTTCCAGCAGGCATGCCTGTGCTTGGAAGTGCCATCCTGGAGCCCAGGCTGTACCCCTGTCAAGTCCATTTTGATGATGGATGGATAACTGTGGTAGGCAAAAGGTATTCAGGGTGGTGTTTAGTGTTCTTTGACTCTTCTCATATACTTCATATTCAATTGCCAGGATTCTACCATTTTTCCCTAGGGAGAGGGTTTAGCTTTTATAGGTTAGTTGGTGTGTGATTTTTACCTTTCGCCTTTTGCTTGCTGGTCACTGGCAGACAGGCCTCTCTTTCAAGTCGTATGCCTGTTCTCCTCTTTCTTACCTCTCTGCCTGCAGACCAGTTCAGATAGGAATAACTCTGTCATCAGAGCAGATTCCTGGAGATTGAGAGGACCTCTTCGCATTTTCCTCAAGTATCTGCTAGAGCTTCATTTCCTGTGGGTACATAATTTATGATCCAGGAGACAGACACTTGTTGAATCAGCTGTTTCCATGTGTTGTCTCTTACCACCATGTGTTGTCTTGTCCTCTTAGACTGGCTTCCTCTGACATAGAGGAAACTGTCAGTTCATGGTTCTCAGACTTGCATTTCAGAACCTTGTTCCAGAAAGGGCTGAAACACGATCTCTTTGGCTTCAAGTTCAATTTCTAAGATTCTGAATGTCCTGGGTTAAGTCCTATGCACGGCTCTGAACCAGTCACTCACAGCTCCAGCTGTGGGATTATTGTAAGCAGTTTGTGCATTTCTCTTATTGAAATCTGGAAACGGCTACATGCGGTAGGTAGAGAAGAGAAACTACATTGTCTGGCCCTGTACCACAAAGCTCGTGCATGTCGGAGCAAGGATTTGAACTCCACATTTGACTGTGGAGCTCTAACCAGTGCCCTCCATGCTGTCAAACTTGTAGTAGCGAGTGATAATGGACCTAATGTAACGCACAGCCCAGGGCTCCCTAGGGATGGCAGCCTACGAGTTGGGAACTTAAAGATTTAAAATGGACTGCGTTACGGAAGTAAGTTGAGTGGGTCAGTCTAAGTTTCTTAAGTGTCGGGTGGTGAGAAAACATGACTCCCACTCCTCAGCTTGGTGCTTACTAGAAGCATTGTGCTGTGGCTCTGTGGTCTCCAGGATGCCTTTGGCCATCGATGCTGGAGGGGATCCCCTGGTGTACTTTTCCAGTCTCTTTTGATCTTGCTCAGCTGGGGGAAGGATGGGAGCAGGTGTGTTCATATGGCCACAGATGAGCCTGCTCTGTATGTGTGTACAGATGAGGCCAGGCTGCTCTCTAACCTTGTCCCCGAGCTCCCCTGGGAAATCACGCCGAGAGGTCCTTTCTAGTAGCAGTGACGGGTGATTGGGAGAGTAGCCATGGCAGCCGCGCTTGCTTTTCCTTTGTTCTTTATAGATAACTGCTTTTAAGTATTTCTGTAGGTTGCATGTTGCAAGTCTTCTTGCAGCGATAGTGACATATTTCATGCTAGGAGCAAAGAAAATGGCAGTTTTTCGGTTGTAACTTTTTTCCTCTCTCTCCAAGATTATCCTGAAGGCAATAATTCAAGTGATTATCTTGTTCAAACAACAACATACCTACCGGAAAACTTCACATATTCACCATATCTACCCTGCCCAGAAAAACTGCCTTATATGCGTAAGTGTCATCTAATTTTGACTTAACTGTTTGCTTGTGTTATAGTAAAATAATAAAAACCACGTAGTTTGAGCACTCCATGCTCAGATCATCACTGTGGGTGCTAATGTTCATGTTACATAGCATATTACGCGATTTTTTTTTTTTTTATGAAGTTTTTTTTTTGGAAGGGGAGGGGGATTGAAAAACTGTAGAAAAAGCTCATCCTTTACCCACAAGTAACCTCTATCGTGAGTTTGATTTGTATTCTTACAGGTTATTTAAAAAATTTTTTTTACATAAATAGATGGTTAGATAGAAAGTTGTAATGTTGCAAAGGTTTTAAAAATTTGTATAAGTGGTCTTAAAGTTATGTAAAGTCTGTAATTTGCTTGCTTTTTAAAGAACTGTCCATGTTGATACATACAGATCTATTTATTTTCCGTAGCTACTGTATAGTACATCTTTGAATAAATGTACCACATTTCAGTTACCTTTTTCTCTGCTGATGGAAATTTATGTTATTTCCGCTCTTTTGCTATCACAAAGTAGTAGCATAGGGAGCAGCGTAGTACAGAGTTCTCTGCACATGGTGTGCATGTGTTTGGGGGTTCAGACCTAGAACTGCAGTTGCTCTATAGGCTGGCTTGAATTTACACCAAAGCAGCTGGACCAATTTATATCCCCAACAGCAGAGCACGAGTGTACCATGTTGATATGGATGGACATTAAAATTTTTGCTAATCTGAGGAAAATATTTTTTCTCATATGGTAGTTAAGAACTGGTATCTCATTGTTTGAATTTTCACTTTTCTTATTATTAGTAGGTTCAAGTAACATTTTTAAAAAAGATTTATTTGTTTATTTGAGCGAGAGAGTGAGTAAGTAGAGCACAAGCAGGGGGAGGGGCAAAGGCAGAGGGAAAGAGAACCTCCAGCAGATTCCCCACTGAGCACGGGGCTGAGGTGCACAGGGGTTCAGTGTCATGACCTTGAGATCATAACCTGAGCTGAAATCAAGAGTCAGACACTTAACAGAGTGAGCCACCCAGGCGCCCCTCAGTAATTTTAGATGTGTTTATGAGTGGTTTTACATTTTCTCTCCTGTGACTAAGTCCTGTGCTTTATCAATTCCATATTGATTAATTAGGTTTTCATATTAATTGTTGTAAGTTCTTTACGTATATTCCAACAGTGACCTATTATCTGCTGTATGTGGCGTAACAGGTTTTCAAAGTCCCTGGCTTGTCTTTCCATTTTGTTTATGGGAACTTTTATAGAAGTTATATTTATAATGTTTCTAAGTGTATCAGTGATTTTTTTAAAGTTGTTGCTTTTTGGTCTTAAGAAAGCTTTCCTTATTACTTGAAGGCCATACAAATACTCTTATTTCCTTCTAACAGTTTTACCATTTTGTATTTAGCTTTCTTTTAAAGATTTTTTTTATTTATTTGAGAGAGAAAGACTAGAGAGAGAGAGAGCACAAGTGGGGGATACAGGGAAAGGGAAAAGCAGACTCCATGCCGAGCAGGGAGCCCGATGCATGACTCAATCCTAGGACCCTGGGATCATGACCTGGACAGAAGGCAGCTGCTTAGCTGACTGAGCCACCGAGGTGCCCCCAATTTTAAGCATACTCTTTATATATAAGCCTGTACGTTAATTTTTATATAACTAAAATTTAAATGAACATCTTTGTGAATTGCTTGTTTACCCTTGGGTTCTAAAATGGTATCTGAATGTGTTTTTTATGTCTTTATGTGAGTATTCTTTTTTTTTTTTTTAAAGATTTTATTTATTTACTTGACAGAGATCACAAGTAGGCAGAGAGGCAGGCAGAGAGAGAGTCGGGGGGAAGCAGGCTCCCTGCCGTGCAGAGAGCCCGATGCGGGGTTTGATCCCAGGACCCCAGGACCATGACCTGAGCCAAAGGCAGAGGCTTTAACCCACTGAGCCACCCAGGCGCCCCCTCATGAGTATTCTTTATTGAGGAAATTAACCTTTGCCTATCATAGTTTTAGGATTTTTTTCAGTTTATTGTTGGTAAATTGTTGATATTATATATCTGTAATAAAAAAGAGTCACCTTTCAATATCATCTAAGGCCATGGTTCTCAAATTTTGGGGTACATCAGAATCAGCTGGATAGTCTTTTAAAATATAGATTGTTGTGTTCCACTGTCAGAGTTTCAGACTTTGTAGATCTCAAGGAGGGTCTGAGAATTTTCATTTCTAACAAGTTCCTAGATGCTAGTCATCCTTGGGCCATACTTTGAGACCCACTAATCTAGACTAGATCCTGGCTCTACTGAGCCTGGGGAACTTTTATCATTCTTGGCCCCACCCCATAAGTGATTTTATTAACCTGACAGGGAGTATGGGTATTTAAAAAAAAAAAAATTCTCAGTGGCTTCTAATCTTGCTCTCTCTTTGCTGTCTTATAGTAGAAGAGGAAGCTGTGATTTTTGTGGCTGTGTATTTGTCATTTGTTATTGTAGCCTTGGTTTTCTAAAAATGAATGTTTTTGTCTGTGCAGTGCTGAAACCACTAAGTAATGTTCTGTTGAAATATTGATTACAATAATTTCATTTTCATAATTTGCATATTCAAGGATTTATAGTTTTAGGAAATCTTTCTGTTCTTGGTGTAGTTGCCATTTTCTTAATTACTGCTTTATGGGTACTAATTAAACTCTGTTTAAAAGCATCTGCCTGCCAGGCCTTCCTACTAGCCCTGTCCTCCTCCAGGCCCATAACTCGTAATTGCTCCTGTCCTAGTGCTTGAGAGATTGTGTCAAGGCTGCTAGGCACTGCCTTTCTTCCAAAGTGCTGGTGCTACTGTTCAGTCTTGTGTTCATCACTGCTTCTGTCAGTCTTGTGTTCATCACAGAAGAGGATCACGCTCTTTTGGCTAGCCACCTTTTCACAGAAGGCCTCCTCGTGGGTTGCTGGCTTTGGGTCCGGCACCAGCCCCATGTCCAAGTAGAAAATAGGCCACATACCAGAAACTACTTAGAAAGGGGCTGTGGGTACAGCCAATGTAATGAGACTTTTTCCAAGAGGGCCTTGCATGGGCCATGCAGTGGAACCCCTTCACTTAGTCATGTGACCTCTGCAAAGTGGAGCCTCGCTTTACCTGTCTAGAAAATATGGGACTATAATATCAATTTCACAGTGTTGCAAGGATACAAAGAGGTGCAATGCTTGAAGCTTGATAGATATTAGTTTGATATTTCCTTTCTTTCTCACAGCTTTGAGGGAGCCAGAATTTGTAATGACCAAGGGAATGAGAAACCTGGGAGAAATGGGTAGAGTTAAGGTGTTCTATACTTAGCTGTGCATCCCTAATTTACTTTAAATTAACAGGATTATTTCTCATCCATAATAGAGAACAGCATACTAAAATACCCACGTGTAAAATCTTATTAAAATGTGGTACAAAATAATTGAATACAATACCTCTCTAAATAATAGTTAAAGGAAGTCTGTGTAGGAAGAAGATATCCTTTGATGAAAACTGTCCATGTATGAATGATACTTAATTTTCCTGTATTCACCAAAAGCGAAGTGAGGGCTTAAAATTGGTATTTGATTATCTGGCTATAACTTCTTTCTTTTTTTTTTTTTTTAATTTTTCTCTAATGTAACAATGGGACTAGAGCACTGGATTGCCATAAAGATAAAGTTGGAACTTTTCCAATTGGAATTCAGATAAAATCGATTTCACAGATTTCAGCAATATTTTACCTTCAATCAGTTACACTCTAAAATCTATTTTAATGTGTGTTATTTATACAATATGAATGACTTCTTTGTCAGTGTTAGTATTTATAGATTCTCCAGAGGGCTTAGTCCACTTTTAGCTTTTTAAAATTTATGTGAGACTTCCATGCTAACGAAGTAAAGTAGAAATTTCACTTTATCTAGAGGTTAAAAATAGTAAGTGCTTAATGTGAATGTTTTGATTTTTCTGAGTAAAGGAGAGCTAGAAAATGTCATTTGTATACTTTGCAGTGTGAAGGTAGACTTATCTGGAGTTTTCTTGTCTTTTAATCCTTAATTCAAATAGAATACATTTGTAGCAACTTTCATCTATTTTGTCCTCACTGTTTGTGGAATAGTTCCCTTTAGGGTTTAAACCTGATAATTGCAATAGTTTTGAGATGCAATAATTTTTTAGATGAATTTAAATAATTCAATTGAAAATCAGCAAAGAAGGAGAAGGTAAACAAACACACCTAAAAGAAGCTCAAAGACTGCTTAGGGTGACAAACCATCATGCATGTGTTTTTGTAAAAAGGGAGATGGGAGCCGTTTTAGAGTAAACCACATGTAGTGTTCCTGGGCTGTTCACAGGGACAGGCAGAGGAGAAACAAAGCTGGATATGATCCCGTGTCCAACCAGCTAGAGCAGGTAACATGCTCAGAGGAAGGCAGTGTGCTCATTGCTATGAATGGTTTATTGTGTGATGGAAGGATTCAGTGGTTCATTCTAGAAGGAGGGAGACGTCAGTGAGAGGGGATGTTATAATTGGGTCTTGCAAGATTGTTCAGTAGGCAGCTGAGGTAACAGGGTCAGAACACCAAGGGTTCTGTGTTTCAAGAACAGAGGGTGGTCTGCTGTGACCAGGGTAGGTGTGTGGTGGGGCGTGTGGGAATTGAGGCTGGACAGGGATGTGAGGGGCCTGAGGGCCGTGTGGGTTCCATGAATCCCTGGGCATCCATGAGATAGGCCTCAGATGGAGCAGAGCCCCTGAGCCTATATGCCAAGGTTTGAGTTATGGCCTCTGTGCATATCTGGAGGGTGAGCGTGCAGTTTTCAAAGGATTGGGGCAAAAAAGGATAAAACACAAACAAACAAAAACCATTGCTTTCAGCAGATGAATAATATGACTAAGATGGTATTCAGAAAGATTATTCTGATGAGAAATTGAAAAATGGATGAGAACGGGGAAACACTAGAATCTGAAAGCTTTCTGAGGGGGCCAAGAGGAATGACAAGAGCATGTGCTGAAACCGTGGCATCGGAGAGAGGATGGGGCACCAGAGAGAACTCCGGGGCACCACTGGCCGGATGTAGTGACCAACTAGGGGATCAGGGTTCATGAGCATTTTCTGACCTGGCGACTATTCACGGAAACAAGTAATACAGGATAAACAAAACATTTGACGTTAATGAGGAAGTTAGTGTTGGGCCCGTTCTGTTTAAAGTTCGGAAGAGTTGATCTGGGGTCTGAATTTCATCAGAGAGATCCAGGCTGGAAATAGAGGAAGTGAGACCGATGCTAAGAGTGGGTCTCTGGAGAACACCAGCACTTGTGGGAGTAAGGGGGCATCTTCAGATGAAGGGAAACAGTTGGTCACAAAGCAGTGTCCCAGAAGCTAACGAGAAGAGAGTTTCAAGGAGAAAGTGTTCTGTCTTGTGACATACCTCAGAGCAGGTGGGAGGAGGACCTGTGAGGAGCCATCGAATTGAGCAAGAAGAAAGTGGGGACCACTGCCAGCATAGTGTCAGTAGAGGGGTCGGGTAAGAGGCAACATATACTGTCTGGAGAAGTGATGCAGAGGTGTGTAAAAACCAGTCAGTTTAAAAAAAAAAAAGAGAGAAAGGGAAAGAGAGGAAGGTAAGGTATCAGGAGAAGGTGGGGGCAAGGGAAGAACTCTTGGGGAAGATGTGGACGTGAACGAGTTTTAGGCATTACAGAAAGACAGGAGATGGGAAGTAGAAGGGAGCAGAAGGGAGGTATCCACAGAGCTAGATTCTGGAGAAATGTATAGGAAACAGAAATATGCTCAGGTCCAGAAATTAGCCTTGGAAAGTAGGACCACTTCTCCCCTGAGGCAAGAAGACAGTTCATTTGGAGATGAGGTGGAGAAAGCTAAGGGGGTTCATGCCAGTTGCTTCTGTGTTCCTAATAAAGTGGGAGGCCACATATATCTAAGAGGTTGATCTAGGACTGAGCAGTGTGAAAGGTAGAAGTAAATATTTAAAAAGTTGTTGTAGGGAATGAAAAGTGGAGCCAGCTAACCACAAGTTAAAGGTGACTAACAGGCTAGCCAAAAGAGCCCCTCACCTTCCCTGGGGGGTCAAAATGCACAAATATTGTGACGCTTGTTTTTGTTGAAAGCTTACTATGTTCAAGGCAGTGTATTAAGTACTATTACTAAGGATGAGATTTGTATGCTTATGTGATTTTCTTTAGTGGTATTTATTGGGTAGAGGATTCAAGCATGGACAGTTATTGATCAGGTGTGTCAGGTCAGGAAGTGGGGGCAAGTAAGAGTATTTGTGAGTGAATAGGAGTGGCTTAGTCTATTTGGGCTGCTAAAACAAAAATACCATAGACTGGATGGCTTAAACAATAAGTATTTATTTCACAGCCTTGGAGCCCAGAAGTGTTAAAATTAAAGTGCTATAGCAGGTTCAGTGTCTGGTGAGGACCTGATTCTTGGTTCACAGATGGCCATCTTCTTACTGTGTCCCCATGTGGTGGAAAGGGCGAGGGATGTCTTTGGGATCTTTTTTATAAGACTCCTGACTCTATTTATGAAGACTTTGTCTTCATGACCTAATCGCCTTCCTAATACCAACATGTTGAGGGTTAGGATTTTGACATACGAATTTTAGAGGCACACATATTCAGCTCCTTACAAATGGCTGTGATGGGGTAGAGCTCAGAGTTTCTCTGAGTGTGGTCCAGGGATCATCTGCACTAGAATCAGCTTGGGATACTGGTTAAAAATGTAAGCCTTTAAGTCAAACCCCGATCCCTAGGGAAGGTCAGGTTTTTTGGCTGCACACCCCAGAATATAGTTTGGCTTGGTTTAAGGAGAAAGGGAATCTGTGGAGACATCCCAGGCAGTCCTCAGAAAGCCTGGGTGGCAAAGAGTTAGGGTTAGAGGCTGAATAGCTGTGATGAGACCTAGACTCCTGCTGAAGCATCTCTCGCTTTCACTCGGCAGAGGCCGCAGTTTCCCCCAGGGTGCTCAGGTCTGGAGACCAGAGTGCCCCCCACCCCAAACTGGAAGCTTCTGGCACTGCTTTTACCAGTAGGTAGTTTTGTAAAGTGCCCATGTCCTCATGGTGTTGTCTTCTGCTTTAAATGCTCCTGCTGGTGCGGTTGGTCACATGACTGCTCCTGCCTGCTAGAGAGGATGGGCGAGTGGGTTCTAGCTTCTTCCTCTGGAAGGCAGGACTCGGTGGTGGGCTGTTCAGACACTTGAAATGTGTTCACAGGGGTGTCTACTGACACAGGAGCTTTGAGAACGGGGCCAGTAACCCTCATTCTAAACAGCCATGCCTGCTGATTCTTAGCCATACCACCAAATTTAGTGAGCTTATTAGAAGCCAGCTAGATGGGGAAAATGAGGATGTAGCAGAGAGAATTTGAAGCCAGAGCTGACTGGCTTTCAGCTCTGATGCTGCCCGTCATTCTAGGTGACCGTGATGCTTAGGGGGTGAATACAGATCTGGGTTGATGGACAGGGAAGGGAGAGTACCTCCCTCTCTGTAAACAAGGCTGGATATTAAAAGGTGGTATGATTAACAATCATAAACGTGAAAGGAGGTGAATTTATGAAAGAACAAAGTAAACTTTTTTTTTTTTTTTGTAAATTGTAGCTATAAGTCTGTGGAATATGTTCTTTTATCCCTGACTCCCAAGATGGTAGACCTAGAAAAGTGAGCACTTAGCACAGTTTGAAAGGAAGAATAATTGTTCATTTAAGATGAAGAGTGGGGAGATATTCTAGAAAAAACACTGAGGTGCTACACATGGAAATTTCTTGGTAGTGAAATGGTTCCAGAAAATACATTTGAAATCACAGGAGGAATATATGACATACTGTATTTTCTTTTCTTTCTTTCTTTCTTTTTTTTTTTTTTTTTTTTTTTGATATATCACATTTTCCTGACAAGGCACACCATTAATTTTATAATGGCTTTTTGGGAACAAGGAAGAAGCAATGCATTAAATGCACACATTATAGGGTATATCCTTATATCAGGATGCTAAAACATAAATGAGTGCGTGGTCAGAGTTGAGGAAATAAGTAATAGTTGTGGACTGTGACAGTAGAGGAGGTTGGCATCTTCTTAACAGTCAAAGACTAGGAAAATCATTTGGAAGAATGTGATAAAGGCTGTGAGAACTTCTGGGCTGAAACAAGGGCCTATTGGGTGGTTAGAAGGCCTGGGTGGGGACAAAAATCAGGTTTTAGTTAGTCATTCAGAGTAAAGCAGGAGAAAACCATAAACAAGGGAGGAAGTCAGGTGTTAAGAACGGTGTGGGCAGGATCAGGGGATGAGAACTTGGGCTGGCTGGAAACTGTTATTTTGGGTCATCTACTTGGGGGCATCTTTTGCACAAATGTCTTATAGGCATATTTTAGCACTTGATGGAGCCAGTGGGTGGAAGCACAGGTTGAAAGGAAGCCGAAGAAAGAGAGATGAGACAGAATTTGGAAATGGTCCCTTTACCCTTCTTACCCATTCATTCATTCGTTTGCTCATTCATCCATCTAGTGTCCAGGCATTGGTCATGTGGGGCTAAAAACCACTCTGTGTTTAGAATACTTAGATTTGGGGGGGTCCATGAGTGGTGTTAAGTGTCCGACACTTGGTTTCAGGTCATGATCTCAGGGTCGTGAGATCGAGCCCTGCATTGGACTCCATGTTCAGTGAGGGGTCTGCTTGAGATTCTCTCTCTTCCTTCCTCTCTGAACCTCTCCCTGCTTGCATGCTTTCCAAATAAATAAATAAATAAAATCTTTTTTAAAAAAAGAATTCTTAAATTTGGTTACTTTAGGAGTAGTTGAGTAAGAAATTACTTGTGTAAACAGACATAAAATTCCAGAGTTTTGGGTGCCTGGGTGGCTCAGTTGGTTAAGCATCTGCCTTCAGTTCAGGTCATGATCTATGGGTCCCAGGTTCAAGCCCTACATTGGCCTTCCTGCTTGGTGGGTAGTCTGCTTCTCTCCCCGCGCCCCCCGCCCCTCTCCATTGCTTGTTCTCTCTCTCTCTCTCTCAAGTAAATAAATAAAATCTTTTTTTAAAAATTCCAGAAGTTGAGAAGCCCAAGTAATTCCCCATTGGGAATTGGCAGTTTCTGGTGTTGTTTCCAAAGGGGGCAGTGGGTGACTGGGGACAAGATGACTGATGTAACCAAATGGCCTTGAGCTGTGTTCAGGCAGCCGTCCAGAGGGTAGAGGAGACAATGGGCTCTCTTACCATAAAAATCATATTTTGACTTTGGGGTGGAATTAACCTGATGGGATATTTCTTCAGGAAATTCAGGTCTTTCTCAACACTGTCATCAGATCATTGGGCTGTGTGCATTTGAAGTGGTGATAAAAAGCCAGAGTATCCAGAATTAGGCTTTAGATACCAAGAAATAGATAATAGGCCCTAAGCCGAGTGAAGGAGTCATGGAAAGATGTTGATTTATAGGGAAAACAACTCCCTGGCTACAGATAATATATGCCTTAAATTTTACTTGAAATGTTAAAAAAAATGTAAATGTAGGTAATTCATATGTATTGACTATTCTTTTAAGAATTTTATTTTATTTTATTTTATTTTATTTATTTATTTATTTATTTTTTTGAGAGAGAGAGCATGAGATCAGGGAGGGTCAGAGGGAGAAGCAGACTCCCCTCAGAGCAAGGAGCCCGATGCAGGACTTGGTCCTGGGACTCCAGGGTCATGACCTGAGCTGAAGGCAGTCACTTAATCAACTGAGCCACCCAGGCATCCAAGGATTACATTTTAATAGAAGAAGTAGTATCCTAAGTCATGTAATGCAGTACCATACGGTGCACACTACCGTGAGCCTGTGGTTTGGGCCTGCACATACGTAATGGACCCCAGACCCATTTAGGTTTCCAAACTGTGTGGCATTATTGCATGTCTTGCTAATTCAGCATTAAGAAGTTATAATAAATGTCATATATAACCAATGATGCAACCATGTTTTTCTCACACATAAAATAAATAGTTTGGTGTGCAGGCTTATTTGGCAGGACTAATGGGTAGCTTACACTCGATTTCATTCTTCCACTTGATCCCAGCTGAGGCCCAGATCTTTCCTTTCTAACCCTAGTTCTACCTTCAGAATGGTGAAAATCAAGATTTGATAAATTATGTTATTTATGTGCTGATGAAACTACTAGATACATTGATTTCAGCAAATATATTTATTTTTTGACCTTTTAATTTCTAATTGGGGAATGAGCACACATTCTCATTGGAAGAGCTCAGATTAGCACAGGTGCGACATGAAGATTGGGGGTTCTCTGTGGAGCTCAGTGGGTCCTTCCTCTCCAGTTGCCCTTGAAATCTCAACAAATGAAATAAAGCCTGGCTGATTGCTTACTTCTCCACAAGTAAAGAGAGATGTGCCTCTCTTGGTATCAGTGCACTGGAGTGCTTCTTTGAGTGGCACCTGAAGGGGACATCCAGTATGTAAAGGAGGTGAAAGTAGCTTCAGTGGGTGTAGTGGTCAGGGAGGACTTGTGGTCCTTCCTGACCACAGGCTCATTTTGAGAGGTTTTTTTCTCCTGAGGTTTGCTTGGAAACCACATTACGAGTAGTTCGTCTGCACAGTGCCTCTTCCTGGCCATTCTCTATAATATGCCCCCTTTCCCTTCACTTTCTGTGCATTGGGGTCTTTTCCTCAATATCATGTGTTGAGATGCTGGAGCTGGTGTATTAAGAATATACAGATTATGACCTGCTGAGTGAAGGGCACAAGCCACCTACCTGGGATTGGCAGGAAGCTCCCTCAGCATCCACGCTCCCACTTTGGGAGTGAAACCCAAACCCATGGGGTCCTTTTGACTGAACTTACAGTTTCAGTATAACCCCACAAAGGAAGCAGTCACAAGATTCAATTACTTAACAGATCCCAGAAGCAAGGGGGCGCAGTGAGCTGGGGGAAGGGCAGTCCTCTGTTTCAGGTAGAGTGAGAAGGAGAGCGGGGAGCCAGCACCTATCACTTTCAGGGTGCTTGGGGCAGAGGTCACTTAAATTTTTTGTGGGCATCATTCTAAGTGGTAATTTTAAAAGGTGCCCTGGCAAAAGCAAAGCAGAAATTTTTAGTGGAAATCCTAAACTCAAGTCCTTATCTAAGTGTCCAGTTTCTGGGTATGACTAGGGTTATCATTCTTTGAAATGCGTAGGCAACAATTCAGAAAAACAGAGCTGCTTTTCAGAAGAACAATAGTTGTTTTTTTCATCAGAGTTGACCCAGTGATGCCCAGGCATTAATCTTTAGGGAAAATCATAGGCACTATCTGGACAGTAGAGATTAACCACTGTCAGGGTTTTGGTCACTCAGTTCATAAAACACTTGAGCAAAGCAAATACGCCAGTCAACAGTCCCAGTAGACAAACAATTTGAAATGCTGTCCATAACCACCCTCCCCATTTGTTGGGGTCTAGCCAAGAAAATAAACCAACACCCCTGGATAAGGTTAAAATAAGTATTTGATGAAACACTTGGGTGAGATTATGGAATACTTTGTACCTGTTGGGCCATCATTTGTAAATTTGTCTGAAGCTTTCCAGAATTATTTAATATACACGCAGCAGGTGGGGCCTTGCCAGCACACACAGCCCCTTCCCTGGCCAGTAGGTCATCTAAAACGGAATGGTTATCCAGAACTGTCTGTGTTAGAGAATCCTGTTGTTGTGTGAGGGCTGGTCTTCGGTGTCACAGCCTCATGTGTTCGGCAGGGCGGTTGACAGGTTGGTATTTGTTTTCATAAATCGTTGTGTGCCCCATGCGGTGGTCCCAAGCCCAGTTCCAGCGAGGGAGGGCAGCAGACCTCGGCTCCATATAATGCGGCTAGATTCTGCCTGGTTTTGACGTGAGGGGGCAGAGAGATGGGGGCGGGTTGTTGGGTTCAGTGATTTGTAAGGGGAGCTCCAGGGAGACGAAAGTACAATGCCATGACTAGACAGGACTCCTGGGGGCTGGCACGGAGGCAGATGCATTGGAGGTCGAGTGAAGAAGTGCACGTACAGAGAGCCACATGTGTGTGATGGCCCTGATGCACTGCCCCTGCAGTGGACACGAGCTGCTTCATCAGGGAAGCCAAGATAAGTTGGAGGTTCCTGCAGGATGGCTGGGCCCTGGGGGTTGTTCTCCTGGGGATGAGGCAGAGATCATTCTCATCCGTGTGCTGTTGGTGCTTGGGCAGGTGTGGGAGATTATACAGGGCACTGGGGCACTCCTGCCAAGTATCACGTCGTGTGCTGCAAAGCGTCCTGCCTGAGAGCATTTGAGCAGTGTAGAGAGAAGCCCGGCAAGCCACAGGGAGGCATGGGGGCCTTTTTGCCGGTCCATTGGGGACGGGGTCAGTAAATCAGCTTGGTAGGCCCCTAACTGGGGAAGCAGCCTTTCCTGAGCCTGGTAACATGCCTAGCATGTTACCTAGTGGCCCCCATATGAGCTCTGATTTCTGCTTATTTTATAAAAATAGGATGACTGTTGGAGAGCTTAAATGGGAGGACTGTCTGTTATATGTGTCCTAGTGGATAATTAGAGAACTCTATCAGTGATTGTCCCCCGGGGGAGAGATAGACTCTGGGGAACTGCTGGGTCCCTAGGGCAGTGGCCTTAGCAGCTTCTACTCTTGGAGGTCAGAGTATGGGACCCCAGATCCTGCTGCCAGGGCTGGGACATTCTAAGTGGTGATGGCGTTGGCTCTCACAGTGGGCTGGCGGTCTTTCAAAGAGCCCACAGCGTCTGAGCAAAGGCTTCTGACTCGTATTTGAGCCGTCTCGGAGTAGAGACCCCTGATCTCCAGAGCTGCCCATACAGAGGGGCCTGTTGGTCATCATATGTGGGAGGGAGCTGAATCGAGGGAGACTAATAAGGGGCCTGGGAGCCCTTATGTCTCCTAGGAGCTTCTGTTGGGTTCCTGCGTGAAGGGGCAGAGGGGCTGCTCGCCCTCATCACACTGGCAAACAGGGTTTGGCCTCAGGAAAATTATCATGTTTAGCTACAGCGCTGTTGTGGTTTAATGCCTGTTGTGCTGTGTCTGACACTATAGTGAGTTGTAACATTTTGTCCTTATAACTGGGGGGTGGGGGAGCTTTAAGAAGAACTCCTTAGGGGCGCCTGGGTGGCTCGGTCGGTTAAGCCTCCAACTCTTGGTTTTGGCTCAGATCATGATCTCAAGGTCATGGGATCCAGTGAGTTGGGCTCCCTGCTCAGCAGGGCGTCTGCTTCCCTTCTTTCTCTCCCTCTGCCCCTCCCTCTGCTTGTACTCTCTCTGTCTCTCAAAAAGAAATAAATAGATCTTTAAAGAAAAAAAAAAAAAGAACTCCTTAGATTCTGGCCCCGAGGGCACCTTCGGGGTTGGAAGTGGTGAGGGGTGTGGGGGGCGGGGGATTGTCTGTGGCAGCATGATGGTCAGCACGTCATGCCCAGTGAGCCATCCCAGTTTTCCACGGGAGGAGGGAGCTTCATCTGGGCTTGTCCGCTCCCAGTGAACCTGAGCTGTAGTAACTGTGATGGGTGGATGGGCCTGGAGCCAAGCCAAGGAAACCCAAGTGAGGAGAGGCGGAACTGCTTTCCCCTTATCCCTGTTGGACCCCAGAGGCTAGTGGCAGTGGTCTCTTCCTGGGAGTCTCTTCCCTTGTTTGTCATCATCTCCTTCGTCGGTAGTTCAGTTCCTTTGGGAGTGCTGTCGCTGTGCTGACAAGTCCGGAGTCTCCCCTAGGATGTCTCTAATAAAAAAAGGCTTCACTACCTTGGGTGTTTTTTTGTTTGCTGTTTTTTGTATAACTTGTGAATTTTGGGGTCTTTGGCCAAATGGCTAGGGCAGGCATCTTAAGTGCTATAACCAATAGCTCGGAGCTGGTTCAAAAGACCTGTGAGAGCCAACTGGCACCCTTCTCCCCCTCCCCATGTGCAGATTTTTCTAGAAAACCTTAGCATTTCTATCTTGTTTAGTTACTTGCCTCTTTCGTTTCACCCTGGTGGTTGGATGTTCTGGTTGGACAGACAGTAACAGGGAACACCTGGGATGGAGGCGGCCTCTTCCCTGACCCATGTGCTGCCACCTCCCGTTCTAGGTTATCCCAGCCAACCCCCTCGGTGGTCGGGGCTTACTCCCACCAGCATGACATGAGCTGTTGTGTCCCAGGCCTCAAGAGCGTAGTAGCAGCCTTACGGAGGCACGTCGATATGCCGCACTGCTCGATGCAGCCCAAGCCATGTGAGCAGGGGTCCTGCAAGCGTCTCGTGGTTTTTCAGCCTCCTCTGGGCAAACGGGAGGAGCTGCTACCATGTTTTCAGGGCCCCTGCTTTCAGTGAGAATTCGTTTTGCTATACCAGGCCAGGGCCGGGGCTCCTGATATCCCGTGTAGCTGGGGAATCATTTGTGACAACAGCAAGGAATGTGGCAGCCTTGGCCACCCGGAGCGCCATGCTGCCCCCGGAGAACCACCTCTGCCGTGGGTCCTGGCTGGCTTGCCAAGCTCGGCACCCCAGTCCCAACCAGCAACATGGTAGGTACAGCAGCCAGCCTCCCCCTGGGTCCCTCCTCTAAGGGCACTCTCCTTGCTCCTGGAACCTCACTCGCATCCCGTCTCCCTGCACGGGGTAAGGAGGCCGAGCCCTGGTGTTCGTGGTTATCAGCTCACCTTGGCCGGGTGCTGGGACTTTGGCAGGCGAGTATTGCCAGCTTCCTCCAGACCTGCTACCTCGCCGGCACTCGTACCTCAGCTGGGGCCTGCTGGCAGTCGTCTTTGCAGGCAGTCTAACTTTGACAGCAGCCACAGTTTGGGGGGGGGGATCTGTGGCCATGTCTGACCGCCGCAGTAGACAGCGGTGCCCAGCCATGCCACAGACTGCCAGCCGGCCGGGCTCCCTCCCTGGGAGACTGAGCCTGGCAGAGGGTGTTAGGAAGCCGTTGGCAGCTCCGGGGCGTCGTGCACGGCTACAGGCCGCACGCACAGTCGTCTCCTCATTGCCAGTTGTGCTGAGAAACAGGACTGGTGTGCTGAATTAAGGACACCCAGAGGGTGACTTGCTGCCACCTGGGATTGGCAGGTAGCTCCCTCAGCATCCACGCTCCCACTTGGGGGAAGTGAAACCCAAACCCATGGGGTCCTTTTGACTGAACTTAGTTTCATATAGCCCCATAAAGGAAGTAGAGTCACAAGATTTAATCGCTTACAGATCCCAGACGCCAGGGAGTGCAGTGAGCTGGGAGAAGGACAGGCCTCTGTGGTGGAGTGAACAGGAGACGGGGCAGGGAGCCAGCACCTGTCACTTTCAGGGTGTTTGGGGCAGAGGTTGCTTAACTTTTTTAGTGGGCTTCATTCTACGTGATTATTTAAAAAGGTGCGGTGGGAAAAGCAAAGGGGGAATTTATGGCAGAAATCCTAAAGTCACGTCCTTATCTAAATGTTGGGCCTCTGGGAGGGTGTGAGTAGGGTTATCATACCTTGAAATGCCTTAGCAGCAACTCCGCAAATCAGAGTTTGTTGGTCTCATCACACGTCACCCCATCACACTAAGTGTGCGTTTCTTCTTCCTCCTCTCTCTCTGGTCCCATTTTCAGTTTCCCCGTGGAAACTGAAGATTCCCGTGGTGGCAGTTCCCCGTGGTGGCAGTCCTGTCTTGGAGGCCTGTCCTCTACCCGCCACCCCCTTCCCCCACAAATAGTAACACTGTGACTGCTGGCATGCAGCATCATGCCACTGGGTCGTCTTCGGCCATCAGCCAGTAAGAGATCAGGATTTCAGAGCCAAGAGCAGTAAGCACCACGGGAAGGCTGCCAAGGGACTCTGAGGAATGTGCATGGTGGGGCAGTCGGAGGGGAGGTGAACTCAGGGTGCCTGGAGCATTAGAGAGGAAAACAGTGGCCCCCGCAGGCCCTGCCCATGGAGAAGAGAGATAGATAGCTAGCTTCCTAATTTGCCAGCACACGCGTGTTTGAGATGAGAACTACACGGAAAGAGACTGGAGAGAGCTGCTGACTGTGCTGATGATGGCCGCCGGGTCAGGCCCTGTCAAGCTGGAGCACCAACAAAGAAATCGGTGTCACCCCCATCAAGAGTCCCCCAAGCTTCGGAGACTTCTGTGAACTGTCTGTAATTTAGCCTAATGACTATCATTTTAGCCGTCACGCACACCACTGAGTGCATCTGATTTATCTGTGTGAGTTTTATTTGATTATGGTGGTAGATCCCCTGTTTGTCCACGGAGACTGTACTTGGGCTCGTCAGTCTCACGTCATGACCTGCTCTTTCTCTGCAAGTTCATAGGTTACTCTTTCCTTTAGGTGACTCTTGACACACGAAAGGCTGGGTGATTGGTTGTAAAATACCACGAACATTGTCAGGAGAACTGGCAGACGTGAAAAGATGGCACATTTTTTCCCAGCTTACCCTCTGAACTGTAGACATTTATATTTTAGAATACTTCGCTTTGGCCTGCCTCTGTGCTTAGTGGAAGCTGCTGGTCTTCCTGCCTACTTAGGAGGAGGGAGGGATGGGAAGGGAAGGGCTCTCTCCAAGAGGAGCTGAGGGTTGTATACATGGAATCAGGGCCACTCAGGCTCAGAGGACTTGAAGTGGGAAACCTCATTTGTTGGTATGTATTTCATGAGATGAAGAGTGAGTCAGAACTTAGTTCTGTAAGTTCTTAGTCCTGTTTTTGATTGAGTTAACAGGTAGATGGAACAGGTGGATGGATGGAATGGCTTTCCATCCAAGAGTCATTCCTATTTCAGTGGTATACAGCGGAGAAGCTACTAGTAAAAACACCTCCGGGAATATGTTTGTTAATTCAGAGAGCGAATGCCTAGTAGGCCAGGAACATCTTAAAAGCCTGTAGTTTTCCACTTTTGCCTATCAAGGGGATACTGCATAGGTACTAGAAATATAAATTCGTTGAGTTGTGTTTGCAAATTCTCTCAAGAAGTGTGAGTGAAGTAGAGGAGAGTAATAGCAGCTAGCGTATATTGAGTGCGTGCCTTTGTGGCTGACATGCCGCTTCATCCTTCATGTGCACTATTTTGTCTAGTGGATGCAGCCACATGGAGAGGCAGGCGCCACCATCTACTTTTACAGAGAAGGCAGCTGAGGCACAGAGAAGTTCCATAGTGTCCCTAGTGCACAGAAGGTAGGATACGGCAGCTCCCTGCCAATCTAACTTCTTCATTAACCCCCTTATGTACTGTGCTCTCATGCTGCCTATGTTCGTTATGTTGAAACTAAAAGTCCTTTTAAGAGACTTGAACACATTGTAACATTACAATAATAAGATAATTTATAATGACATGCAAACATTTCCCAAAGAATAGTAAAATATTCACTGTAGTACTCAGAGCAAAAAATAATTAACAATTTGATTTATCTTCGGCTTATTTACCAAAGACGGTGGAGTGCTCGTATCAGGTATCATCCGGATGAGAACCGAGAGGGGGTGGTACTAACAGTTCCGTGGTGGTAACAGGAGTGCACTGGACTGTCCTGGCAGCCAAGTCATGCCGTCACCCTACTGACTGTTGTCTGTCTTGCTCCATATTAAAACAGTTCTTCACGTGTTTGACCTTCTAGGGGGATTCCTCAATGTCAATGTAAGTGAAATCAGTTTTGATGAAATTCATCAACTCTTCTCCAAGGATTTAGATATTGAGCCAGGAGGTCACTGGAGGCCTAAAGACTGTAAACCCAGATGGAAGGTGAGGTAAATTTTTTCCTAAGTAATGTCATTGTTCCTATGTGTCTAAGTGAGGAAAAGTGCATTTGATTCAAGATATACAGTGAAATACATTTGTCTCTTGAAAATTTAAGACCTCAGAAGTTTTGCATTTAATGTATAGGTGTTCACAGTTGAGGTACGATCTAGTAGTGTTCCTTGTGAAGACTCTGACCAGACCTGTGTGTTAACAAAATACGTGCTCGTGTGCATCTCGTGGAGATTCTGCTAATAAATGCCTCACTTGAGATTGGCTTGGAAAACAGCTTTTTTCCCCCTGTTTTCCTGTTTCCTTCTCTGCCTCCTGCTGCTATCCCTAATGATTACTGTCACCTGCAGGCATAGCCCCACCAAGTCCTGAACCGTGATTTCCAGGTGGGTCTCACGTCGGGGTTCCTCAAAGTCCCAGAACCTTGACGGGGCGGCTCAGAGGTTCCCGTGGGACGTGATAAGGAAAACTTTGGTATTTCAGAAGGCAGAGCACAAGCTTTTTATCTTTTTGACATGTCAGAGTTCTAATTAATGTTTTGTTTCAAAAACTATAAGGGAGTAGGTCTGCCTCTGCTGCTTAAAATAAATTGAAAACCGTGATTTAAATCAGAGTTGCTCACAGTACTGTGAAATTGGCTAGTTGGGTGCATATTCTGGTAAGGCGGTTATGTTTGAGTAGGAAGTAGCGTTCACATAATTCAAGTTAAAACTACATATGATTAAATCATACGTCCTATCCTCAAGGATTGTAATATAGCCTTAATTTGGAAAGAGTTTCAATTCCTCTTTTCGGCATTAGTATTTTGCTAAAATATATGTCTTTTTGTACACAAAATCACTACTGAGAAGGAGAATTTAGTTAAAAGCCCTTTGACTTAATTGGCCTTGAATTCTTTATGTTTGGGGAAGTGTGTTATTTATACCTGCATCCCTAACGCAGAGTATGTTATCTTGTCTAAGGTAAGCCCTAAACCTGGTTTTGTTGAATTGAGGTTATGAGATAAATAAATGTCTTGAGACAAATTATTAAATACAGCTTTGGTTGTTTTTTTTGTTGTTGTTGTTTTGTTTGTTTATTTGTTTGTTTTGCCTCAAACAAGTTGTAAAGCTGCTTAAATGGATTCCAGTACAAATTTTGGCAGATCATTTATTTTATAGTTGTCTGGTCAGATTCCATTAATAAATGAATCTTCGTATTTCACGACTGATTTTTTTCACACTTGTAGGTAAAATAGGGTCTAATTTACACAATTCTACTTTTAAAAAATGTCCCAGGCAAATAAATTATTTTTCTTACTTGGGTGATGAGTGTGTATATTGAATGCAAATGAGAGAAGAAAGCACAATTAATCACAACGGTTGTGCAGTAGTGTGGAGTTGGTCCTCAGACGTATCAGTGTAGGGTACAGCATGCTGCACAGGTGTGCATGGTGTGATATGGTAAAATAATTTGGAATTGAAAAATTAAGTATTGTTCTTTCTTCATTGGTCTGTATCAGACACTGGATTTTAAATTTTATGGTTTGTTTTCTTCTCATTTTCTGGGAGAAAGGTATATCACACACAGAAGTAGTTCCTGTTTTAAAGATTTTAGTAGACGGTAAACTCCATGTGAGTGACTAAGTAACAATATTGGAAGTGGAGTTCCTAGGAGTAAGCTAACTCAAGGATCTAAAAATAAGCTTATTTTATTAAGGAACTGTGCGGTAATGGCTGTTCTTATTTCAACTTGACACAAACCCTTCTCAGAAAAGTTTCTAGTTCTGAGCTATGCAGCTAAAGGTAGGAGACAAAATTTGGACATCATTCAGAGGTGACTTGAATTTGCCATATTTAACTAATTAAGTAAGGACTCTCCTTGTCCTCTCTCTGCCCCCAACTTGTTTACACTTTCCTAACGTCCCATTCCAATCTTAGAACAGAGCTGAGAGGGAGAAAAAGAATTACTAGATTTATGTTACACATGGGCTACCAACATGATTCTTAATATTTGAGGTTTTTTTTCTTTAAAAAAAAAAAAACAACTAAGTTCATTGATGGCCTATTAATTGGAACTGAGATCTTCCAAATCTAATGATTTCAGCAATTCTCAGGTGTTGTTGAACACTGGAGGTTCAAGTGGAAAATTCAGCACATGTTGGAGGCCTTATGGAGGAAGGCAAGCTTATTTTGAAGGGGGGTGGATAGAAGGTGAAGATGGCGATGCTTTTCCGAACATTCAAAGTAAAGTGTTCACCTGTGGCTTTGCCTTTCCATTTGGGAGTCAGTGGGAGGTCTGAGCCACTTCTGTCTAAAACCTAAAGTCTGAAAGGACCAGGCAGTGCCCGCTACATGTGTCTGTTCAGAGGCATGGGGTTCTGTTTCTCATCTCCGATGGCTCAGAGATGAGTCTTAGCCACCTGTGCAGAAGAAGGTAAAAATGATGATTCTTGAACATAGTGCTCAGACATTCTGATGCTCTTGGTGGGAAGAGACAAGAACCTTTTTTATCAAGTGCCTCCTGTTTGAGAAGCTCCTGTAGACACTGGAAGTGGGAAGGCTGAGAAAGAGGGAGCCAGAACACTGCGGAGAATGAGAGCTCAGCGGCTTCTGCTATGTTCCATCCTAGGCAGTGGGAGAATAGTGAGCCCTCGCTGGAGGCAAGCGTGGAGCTGGGTCACCCAGGGACACCGTAGCTGCTGGTGTGCTCGAAGTTTGGAAGTAGGACACATACTTGATGGGAAATAGCATGTAGTAAACACTTTTCTTTCTGATCTTCTCATGGTCAGAATAAGAGAAAATAAGCGAGAAAAATAGGTGCATAAATTCAGTAAGATTAGTAGTTTAAAGTGAGTGCAAACTGAATGGGATAATTTTGCTTGAATAAGAGGTGGTGCGGAGAGATTCATGAAGATGAAGTATTATTTTGCAGAAGGTAATGACCAGATGTTGTGTGTCTCCACTGGAAATGCATCAACAGGAGAGTAGCTCAAACAGCAACTTAGGGTACCTGCCAAAAATGCCCTGAAACAGAGATTATTAAATCTTGAAATAGATTATTGCAGAACACTGAGATTTTCATTTTCTAGGCAATAAATTGTAAACTTTTTGAGAATGTCATTCCACAGCCACAAGAAGGGATATGCCAAATGAATTTCTAAGATACCATTTAGCTTTGTTTTAATAAAAACTTTACTTTAGGCAAAATATTCAAAATATTTGATAGCTGTCACATTAAAAAATGGACATTTATTTGCTATTAAGAGAACAGTTGGCTTATTTTGAATTTGTCAAGACATTGGTAATTTCATTTCCCATATTCTCCGTTTCTTTATAAGATTAAGAAAGAAGAATAGCTCTTGATATTTTAAATCCTTCATTGAACAAACGACTGTATTAGGGACTATGACTTTGTTTATTCTTAGATGTTCAACTCATCACTCAGTGTAATTGCATTTAATTAACATGGACTCAGCAGCCATTTAATAGCTTCTTTCCTTAAATATCCATAATCCTCCTTAACTGCTTTTATAGCCCATTTATATTATGTCCTAGGCGGCTAACCTGTGGCCAGATTCAGAATGAGGGATGGGCAGAAGTTATCACACTGTTCACTTCAGATAAGGCTAGTGGTCCGGGTCTTTCTTGCCATCTGACGCCTTCCTCTCCTTTGACTTTGCGTAGCAGTTCACTCTCCTAAGAGTGAACCTAGGGGTCCTTACTAGCTTTGGGAGTTGTACCAATTTGGGAATAGTGTGGCTGCACCAGCAATGGACAGTGACTCCCACCAGCAGGTCCCCAGTCATGGGGGGGGGGATCAAGGGGACACTTAGATGTGGGGTAGATTTGCTCCAGCAGCCTTGTGGTCTTCAGTTCAAGAGGTGCCTTATCAGAAAGCCACGTGGGAATGGGATCCAAAGTGGGGCTGGCAGAGGCACGAGAGCCTCCTGACCTCCTACCACATACCGAATATAAGACAGTGTGAACATGAAGACTGCAGCATTGTAGCGGCCGTCGTGCCTCCCTGCATTAAGGGAAAATTAATGGTGGTGTTTCTAGTTTAGACGTTCTTAGTTTTGCTAAACTATCTTTTTGGGCTTTTTAAAAAGAAAACTAATGTTTAGAAAACATTTGGTTTTTCAAGAGCAAAATCTAAATTGTAGGGCAACCTAGCTTGTATGACAAAGTTTGGATCCAGGAAATAGGGGATTTGAATAAGTGATGATTGATAATATTCATTTATTCTTATTTTATATGAACACATTTTATGTAGATGTTGTTTTTTAGTCTTGATTTTCAGAGTCCCAATACATATTTTTTTCCTATTAGAAGAAACATTGATTTATGGAGAAACCATTTAATTTCCATATATATATTTTTTTCTTTTGTCCTTTAGATTATGTAAGAAACACATTTTTTTGGCTGTTTAAAAAAGATAAATTTCTCTCTTTTCTGCTGTTTACATTACTTTTTTTGTTAAGCTTCACTTTAAACCCAGTATTATCCTATCACTGAAATAAATATAACATGTATCAAAAATTCAGTTGTGCATTTTGATTAAATGAAAGATATTAATATAATTATGATACTTCTATGATATATCCCTTATATTTCTCAAAATAACTCTAGGCCAGGTAAGTCACGTGTAGGAGAGTAGATATTCAATTGGGATCTCTTTTAATTTCAGTTTAAAAACCATGAATTTATTATTTATGATTTGCTTTAAAACCTAGAAGTTACTCTTGACACATCCCTTCCCCTAACTCCTATCCCATCCATACACCAGTCCTGTTAATTTACTTCTTAAATGTTTCAAAATTCATGTACCTCTCCTCTCCTCCACTCTCTCCTCAGTTCTAGCTACCATTGCCTCTTGTATTGACTAATTGTGTTAATGTCCTAACCAGCAACCTGAATCTATTTTGGGCTTTTTCCAGTCTACTCTCCATGGTAGTGTTTGCCATCCCCAAATGGGATTTTATCACTTTTAATGAATCTTTCCAAGATTTCCCATGGTGTTGTTAGAATAAAGACGCAATCTAAGGAGTGGCCCTCAGAGCCCACTTATACCTCCCCAGGTTCACAAGACCCTAAGTGGCACAAAGGCAAGGGCCATGTCTATGTTTTCTCACTGTTGGATCTCTGGTGAGAAAATCCATAAAGGTAGGACTTTAAAACCTTCAGAAATTTTTAAGGATCAGTTTTTATCTTTACCTCTAGGGCTTGCTGTTCTATTTATTTATATATGTGACTATTTTGTTTTTAAAGGTGGCAGTTCTCATTCCTTTCCGTAATCGCCATGAACATCTTCCGATTTTTTTCTTGCATCTGATTCCAATGCTCCAGAAGCAGAGGCTGGAATTTGCCTTTTATGTCATTGAACAGGTGAGAATGTTATTCTTTTTCTTTCACTTTTTAAAAATTTTTAAAAAATTTTATTTTTTTTTTTTTAGAGAGAGCGTCTGTGTAAGTGGTGGGGGAGGGGGAGAAAGAGAGGGAGAGAAAGACTCTGAAGTGGGCTCCATGCTCAGTGCAGAGCCCGATGTGGGGCTTGATCTCACAACCCTGAGATCATGACCTGAGCTGAAATCAAGAATTGGACACTTAACCGACTGAGCCACACAGTGTCCCAGGTGAGACTATTTTTCAAAATGGTACCTAAGTGTACTGGAACTTAATAAATTCTTAGATATGGTGGGATTTAAAAATGTTTAGCTTAGAGTGACTCTTTAGTTTCATATTTGGGTAAATTCTTATTTGGGATTGAGTATGTTACATATGCCACATTTGTTAATCCATTTATCAGCTGATGTGCTCCTGTTGTTTTTAATCATCATGTCTTACCTATTAAAATGAAACTTTTGAAAAATTTTTAAAATTTTTTTATAAACATATAATGTATTTTTAGCCCCAGGGGTACAGGTCTGTGAATTGCCAGGTTTACACACTTCACAGCACTCACCAGAAACATTTTTTTAATTAGTCTTCATATTATCAGCTAATTTTTTTTCTATAAATATTTTTCATACCTCAGTATTCCATACATTACAATTTCTTTCAGTCTTATTTGCACCCTTTGAAGATATTTACCATACTTTTAGTTTTTTCCACCTCTATCATTACCTAGTTTTATACTTAAAGTATTGTCTTCGATTTCTTCCCTCATCTTTCCCCATCCCCACCTCCCAAGCACGAGGCACTTGCTGAATTTTATCAGTGATTTCTAGGTAGCATTTCTAAAAAGGTGCACTCCATTTGTGTTTCAAATATATTGTAATTTGGGTACTTTTGTTTTTGACCTTGATAACCTCATTTTATCCTGATATTCCTTCTTTTTACTCACACTAAACCTGACTAAAAATGGATTTCCTTATCAATAGACAGAAAGTGACCTAGCTTACATTATTAAATGCTCCTTTGTTGTGTTTTTTTTGTGTGTGTGAAACATATTCAAATTACGTTCCTAAGATTATTATATATAGTATGTTTTCCCAGCTCCTTTGTGGCTTATTCTAGATCTCCTTTTAGCTTTTTGCCTGTATTTCCCCCCCTGGAAATGCTTGGTGTTTATTATAACTTACACTTCTCTGTATATAAATCACCTTTTTAAGGTGATTTGTTCCCATGCAGTGATGCATATAGTGTATGTGTACTTTTTAATGTGACAACCTATACTATGAAAATGGATTTTTTTATTATCTGATAACAAATCAAAACTTTAAACTTCTTTCATGATAGCCATAGTTAAAAAACCTCTAGGTCAGTTTTACCAACTGCTAGTTTCCTTTTTTGAAACTTCAGTCTTCTAATGTGTAGGGAGGTGAGATGTGTGCCTCTGTGTTTTTACAGTCCTCCGCTCTACCGGCTGAGCTATGGAAGAGGGCACTGTGTTTGTGCTTTTAAAGGCATATTCTTCTGAGAGTCCAGCACCGCTGAATTATTTTGTATAGGTGATGAAGCAACCTTTACAAACCAGCTAAGATCCATATTTTATAAACGACTTAAGTCTAAACCTCAGCCTTGATCAGTATTAATTCAGCCCATGTATCTGATGGTGGGTGGTTTTGAGGTAGTAACATTTTTACCACATGTGAAAAAGAAGATTGATTCTTCTGCTGGACTGGTGCCCAGAAGAGCCAAGCAATTGAAGAACAGCTTAGAAGTCCCAGTGAAATAGGGAACAGTGAACACACATTTACCACTTCTCTTTTTCAAACTCCTAAAACGAGAGTGAAAGAAAAAAACTTAAAAAAAAAGTTTTAAACCAGAAGGACAAAAGAGTCGGTCGTTGAGAGATTGCAACACATTTCTGGACGTCAGGAAGCAGATGGGGCACTCACAGCTCCTGTAATAGAGCAGAGGATGTTCAAACCCACATGCTCGTGGAGGGTGATGGTGACAAGTGTTGAGTCAGTTTGCTGGACAAAGTCCCGCGGATCCCAGCAGTTGAAAGATGTCACAGGTAGACTGAATTACAGGGCTAAAGTAACAGGGTTGTTTGAAAGTTTGATTGCAAAACAATCAGATTCCCACTTCCCCATCTTTGCTTATGCTGCCAAGGGATTACTCCATTGTGTCTTGTTAAAAATCAGTGTTTAAGTTTGTCCTCTGGAGAAACCACACCACAGAAAGTCCTGACTCTGCTGGCCCAGCTCAGCTTGGGGGGCTTTGGAACAGAGGGGCTAAGTAAGTTTGCATGCCAGCTCTAGGGACCCCTCAGGCCTTTTCTCTGTCGGTACGAATCCCCCCAGCCCCTCCAACTGAGGCACGGCATGACTAGTATCTTTGTTAGAGAAACTGATTAGCCCCAGGTAAAAGATGCCTCATCTAATATTTAGAAATTTCCAAAGGAAGATCCAGCTCATCGCCTTATCAGCTCCATGAAGCCCTTTCCTTCATGCAACACCGGGGTTACAGCAGTGAGCTCAGCAAGGCAAGGCCCTTGTTCTGATGAGGAGAGATGGACAGTACATAACCTGTGATATGTCAGGAGGGGTTTGGGGGTAAAAGGGCAGAGAGAGCAGTAAAGGTAGGGAGATGTGCTCTTTTATATAGACTGTTCTGGGAAGGCCTCTTGGGGGAGGTGATGTCGGGGCAGCCTTGAGTCATGTGATGGGATGTGGATTCCAGGCCAGTGTGTCTGTCCAGTGCTGGAGTACTGGGTGAGGGATGGTGTCAGGGAGGAAGTCCAAGAGGGCGTGAGAAGCAAAAATGGAGGGCGGAAAGCCAGGGTGGGGGCATGGATTATCACCAGTGAGGCTGGAAGACACTGGAGGGTTTTCAGTAAAGCAGTGACATAATCTAACTGAGGCTTTGAAAAGATGACTGTGGTGAGAGCAGAGTGGGGCAGGAGCGGAGATGAGGGCAGCTGTGGCGCTTTGCAGAAGTCCGGCAGGAGGAGACATGGGCTTGCGCTGCCGCAGTCGCCGAGGGGGAGGTGAGCTGTGGTGGGGTTTGGCGGACTACGTCGGGTTGAAAAGTAATATTACTGCTGACGAATCAGATGTGTGTTGTGAGTGATGGAGAACTGTTTGAAGTGCTGGCATGTGTGTCTTGAACAAGGGTGTTGCCATTTTCTGGGCTGTCAACATTTAGGGCATGGGAGAGGAATGGGGCTTTTGGTTTTATATTTTAGTTTGGTTTAAGGATTTGCTTATGCACCGGTGTTGTGTATGTGCATGTGTGGTGCATGTGTTTGAGTCAAGAGCGGGATGCCACAGAGCTCTCATAGCTTCGTGGAGGCTCTCCCCAGCTTTTTAGAGCCTCACTCTCAAGAATGAATGCCAAGGCTACTCAGATCTTGAAGAAAGCTTGCACGAGAGGGGATAAAACCAATCCAAGAGAAGGAGTGTAGAGAATAGAGACAATGAAGGAAACAGAGAAAATCTTAAAAGAACAGCAAAAGCTCATAATCAATATCCACAGAGAGAAAAGATCATGAATCTGCAAAAATAGGGCGTCATAAAGGAAGAGTAGTTGGAATAAGGATGTTATTGTAAAAGAAAGTGCCCAAACTAAAACAAAACTGAGTACAATGGCTGGAAGATAAACTTAAGAAAATAACTCCTGAAGTAGAACAAGATGTAAGAAATTAAGACGATCAGTCAGTACCAGTATGTCACAGGGTAACCACCTCCCAGATGGCCCGCAAGGATTTTTGCCTCTGTGCAGCCAGGTCTCGTGTCATCTGTTCCCACAACGAATATGGGCTGACTTGCCTGGGCAGCCAGACTGCAGGAATGGCAGTGTGTGACTTCTGAGGGTGGGTCAGAAAGACCTGGCTGCTTCTGCCTTGGTCTCTTGGATCCCTCACCGTCAGGGAAGCCAGCTGCCAGGTCACGAGCTCACTCGGGCAGCCCTGGGGAGGGGAAACCAACTTGGCAGCATCACCTTGCTGGCTGTGTGAGCGAGCTCCCACCCCCTCACCCCCGACCCCGGAAGCGGCAGGCCAGGCCGAGATGTCATGGAGCAGAGAGAAGGCATCTGTGGGGTTGTGTCCCAGTTCCCTGCTCAAAATGAGCAGTAGACTCACTAATCCAAGTTCTGGAAAAGCACAGCACAAAGAAACTGGGGAGGGAGTAGGGGGAAAAAGTCCAAAGAAATAATATAAGAAAGTTTCCCAGAAGGAAAGGCATGTCTTCAGATTGAAGGAACTCACAGGTACACATGAATAAAATCTAGATCCACTGTGAAGCGTGTTATTTTGAAATTTTAGAATACAAATTAAAAAGAGAATATATCAAGAAGAAATTCTGTAGAATTTCCAGTGATTATATATCAGGATCATAGGAAACTTCTCAGTAATGCTGATAGCTAGAAGATTGTGGATCCAGGCCTTTATAATTCTAGCGGAGGAGCACCTGGGTGGCTCAGTTTGGGTTAAGTGCCTGCCTTCAGCTCAAGTTATGATCCTGGGGTCCTGGGGTCGAGTCCCAGCTCTGGTTCCTTGCTCAGCAGGGAGCCTGCTTCTCTCTCGGCCTGTGCCTGCCGCTCCCCCTGCTTTGTACCCTCTCTCTCTCTCTCTCTCTGACAAATAAATAAATAAAATAAAATAAAATTCTAGAGAATGTGATTTTTAACCTAGAAATTTTTACCCAGCCAAAATGTCAATCAGTTGTGAGGTAGACTGATGATAGATAGATAGATAGATTTTTTTTTTTTTTTTCATGGACCCTTACTTAGGAAGCTCTTGAGGGATGTGCCTTAACAAATGGAGAAAGCCATGTCAGGGACAGGGGTGATGCCAGGGAATGAAGAAGTCCTAGGATGAGAGGTACCCATGGTTAGACCTCTCCAGACTGGAGCAAGAATCCAGGGCAGTGGGAATTGGCTTTGGGCTTGAGGAGGTGGAAAAGGAGTTGACAGATGACTTGATGTGCTCGAATTACATCAATTATTAATAAGTAAAATGTTTATCTGTTGGGGCTTTTGTACAGAATAATAATAGAAAACTAAGAAAACAGAAGCTGGTTACTAATCCCAGTTTAAAAAACAGCATCATAATTCACTTGGCACTCAAGAATGTATGTGTGTGTGTGTGTGTGTATATAATTTATTTGAGATAGAGCGAGAACACAAAGGGAGAGGGAGGAGAAGCAGATTCCTCGTTGAGTGGAGAGCCCAATGTGGGGTTCAGTCCCAGGACCCTGAGATCATGACCTGAGCCAAAGTCAGATGCCCAACCAATCAAGCCACTCGGGTGCTTCTGCACTCAAGAAATATTTATGCAGTCCTAATGATGTAAATTATGATATAACTGTATTGGGAAAATGGATGGAGGGGCAGTGAGTATGGTGGTGTGAATCCTTAGTGGCCATGGTAGGAAGTCAGTAGACAATGTCTAACATTAATGAAGCCAGGAAATGTCAGAACTCTCATCACCTTGCAATATGGAGAGAAGTGCCGGATAAACCACTACAGGAGGTGAAATGCTCTACTTTTGGAAGGTGAGGATGGGTTAGACATAGACTTCTTATTTTGATTATAAGCCATAAAGTATTATGTCCACACTTAATAAAACCAATTTTTTAAACCTTAAAGGAATTTGTTCACACTGATGTTGATGTGCCAGTAGTGACACTGTAATTTAACTTAACTCCCTTTCCTTTTTATTCTCCTTTTCAATGGTGAAGAAAGAAGCTGTAAAAAGTAAAGGGAAAAGTAAAAGTAAAGTAAAGTTCGTGCAGGGCTCGGGACTGGAAATTAGTTTCTCCCTCCGGCGGCAGCCCTCTGGTGATGACTGTGCTGTGTATCTCATTTGCTTCTGTCATCATCTTATTTTATTTTCTAGTTTGGAAATGATTTTGAGAAATATTACAAAGGCGTGGATAATTGCTGTTTAATTTCCTTCAGATACAGAATGAAGCAATTTCATTGTCGGTGCACCTTTATATAATTTCCCTCATAAATAAAGGGAAGTGAATATTGTGTAGGAAGTTGGGTTCTGTGTAATAAGTTCCCATCTTATTGTCCCTTAAAGTGTTCTTGGTCTGTATCATAAGCAAGAATAATAAAAATAGGAAGTGTTTGTTGCTCATGCACTTTAATAGACTTTTCTTAATAATAAAGGTAAATGGTTGTAATAAAGGAAGTTGCGTTTTGTGTAGTAAGTTTCACTTCTTTATGTCTCTCAAAATGTTGGTGTCTTTATTGTAAGAATTAACAGTACAGAATTAGCTCTCACTGGCCTGGTTCTGTAAGCAGAGACCTACTGTTTGTCCTGTCCCAGTTAAATTCATGCTTCTCTTAGCCTTGACACATATGGAAAGCTTCACTAAAAAATACAGCCTAGGGGTGCCTGGGTGGCTCAGTGGGTTAAGCTGCTGCCTTCGGCTCAGGTCATGATCTCAGGGTCCTGGGATCGAGGTCCGCATCGAGTCCCTCTCTGCTCAGCAGGGAGCCTGCTTCCCTCTCTCTCTCTCTGCCTGCCTCTCTGTCTACCTGTGATCTCTATTTATTTTTAAATAAAATCTTTAAAAAAAAATTCTTAATAAAAAATACAACCTATATTATTATTTTTTAAAGATTTTATTTATTTATTTGACAGAGAGAGACACAGCAAGAAAGGGAACAGAAGCAGGGGGAGTGGGAGAGGGAGAAGCAGGCTCCCCGATGAGCAGGGAGCCTGATATGGGGCTCGATCCCAGGACCCCGGGATCATGACCTGAGCCGAAGGCAGACGCTTAACAGATGAGGCACCCAGGCGCCCCACAACCTATATTATTTTAAATGGTTTTATTTTTTTCTCCTGGTCATAAGTGATCTGTATTCTGATGTATTTGAAGTAAAACAGAAACATCCCATAAATGCACTAGATGACAGCGTTTTCTTATATGTGACCAAAGTACAAAAGAATGTAGTAAGTAAATCTAAACCACATATTTGGAGAACCTGACATGTTTTCTTGTTTTATCTAGTTGACTTGGATGTATTAACTCTTATTATTTGACCATGATTCAACAAGTTAGAAAACCATAGAGCAAAGTCAGATGACAAAGCCTGACTACGTTTCTGTTTTCCTTTGTGAAGACTGGCACACAGCCTTTTAACCGTGCGATGCTCTTCAATGTGGGCTTCAAAGAGGCCATGAAAGACAGTGTCTGGGACTGCGTCATCTTCCATGATGTGGATCATCTACCCGAGAATGACCGAAACTATTACGGCTGTGGAGAAATGCCACGTCATTTTGCAGCAAAGCTGGATAAATACATGTATATGTGAGTAATAAGCCTTCCTCTTGAGAGCAGACCGTATACTTAAAAATCGTGTCATTGAAGGGGTAGCTCTCTCAATGTGCCTGGATCTGAGGGATCAAAAGCCTGAGAGATCTTGCACTCCACTCGGTCTTCACAGGGAGCTGGGGTAGTCACTCGCCTGCCATCTAGGTGCTTCCTCACACAGAGGTGTGCATTTGGGTAGATGGGAAAGAGAATCTGGGCTCTATGTCAGGCAAAAGTAGGTTTAACTTCGGGTTCCCCACGTACCAGTGATAGGACTTGGTTTGTTCCTTCTATCCCTGCATGTTGGTTTTCTTGATCGTTGGAGTCGTAGAGTCTGACCCTAGGACTGTAGGAGACCACACACCCTGGGCCTGCCCTGAGTAGGTGCATGGAGCACACGGTGGCTCCCTTTTTTTTTTCTTTCTTTCTTTCTTTTTTTTTTTTTTTTTTTTTTCCAGATTTTATTTATTCCTTTGGGAGAGACAGAGATAGTGACAGAGAGCGCAAACAGGGAACACGAGTGGGGAGGAAATGGAGGAGCGGGTTCCCGGCCGAGCAAGGAGCACAGTGAGCGCCTTGATCCCAGGACCCTGGGATCATGACCTGAGCCGAAGGCAGACGGTTAACTGACTGAGCCACTCACGCAACCCTCATGGTGGCTCCTTTCTGCTTCCCCTTCTCCAGTGACTTGTTATGGTGCGGAGAAGGCCCTTTCTCTGTAGTGTCTTCTTTCTAAGTTATAGGTTCTTGTCTTGCCTTTATTAGTAAGAGGCAGACCTTTCTTGCTCTCTGACTGCACATTCCTTGAAATGTAAACAGTCAGTGGAGCTGTGACAGTAACTTAAGTTGACACTGAAGCATGCAAGTAATCACAGTTTTCATTGGTTGATGGAAGTGGAGAGAGGACAGAGCAGAACAGAGAGTTCAGTTGTAAGCCTGGAGCAAAGGAGATGTTCCCTACTTCACAGTTATGCCTGCTGCCTGACCTACAGGGTAGGGGGAGGCAAAAAGTGTTACGGACATGACCAGGTGAATCATCACTAGAACAGGAAAAGAATACTTTTTTTTCCTCTCTCTTTCTTCTTTAGTTTATTTATTATGTCTTCCTTTTACCTAATTTTTCTTCATTTTGGATATAGTACAATTGATTGTTTGCACTTAAAACAGAACAATAAATGGAATTAATGTGCTTACCAATTTGTACATGTTAATGAAAACACACATGCACTTATCCATATCTACCTACCTATTGATCTGGAGTTTCTCCCAAACCAGCAGCCTGGGGAAGAAGAATCTAACTGGCGTGGGAAACCATGCCATGACGAGTGCCACCAATACTTGTCAGCCCTGCTGACCCCCAGCTCGTGATATAAGCAGGACTATTACTTCCCAGATCTAAACCTCGTGCTGTCTCCTGGGACACAGTGGTTGTCCTTGGGCGCCTCTAGCCATTGGGGCCAAGACTGCTTTCTTCCTCACCCACTGAGTCCATGCAGGAGCTGCTTCTTCCACACCGGATCTCCGTGGGCACCCAGCACTTCTTCCCACAGGGAATGAGACGAGATGACAGTCCTCCCACAAAAACAATGAGATCTGCTCTCTCCCCTTCTCTGAGGCAGCTTTGCTATAGTCCCAGCCGGATTTCCCTCAGCTCGGTTTCTAGTTGCTGTGCATGGTCGGATTTTCCCTGCTGGCCCCCCACATTGACCTGACCTCTGCAGGGGCCCTGCTGTACCACTTCCCATTAGTACGGTTGGGGCCACAGGAATTTACTCAGAACTAAGTCTAGGGGTGCTCTATATCTAGATGTAGATCAGAAAACCAATCTATATCTAAACAAACAACTTGGTTTGCCGAATTCCTTGGTGTATGAGTTAGGGAAAGGTAAGGAAACTAAATCCAAATTTGAAAATGTAGTAGTCATTTCTCCAAGAGAGACAAATACTATATGACTTTACTTATATGTGGAAACCAAAACAAATAGACAAACTTATAGATACAGAGGACAGATTGGTGGTTGCCAGAAGTGGTGGGCTGGTGGGGGGGGGTGTGGCTGAAGGGGGTTAAAAGGTACAAAGTTCAGTTGTAAGTTATATTTGTCATGGAGATGTAATGTCCAGCATGGGGATTAGAGTTACTGATACTCTACTATATATTTGAAAGTTGCTAAGAGAATAGGTCTTAAAAGCTCTCATCACAAGAAAACAAAGAATTCTGTAACTGCGTATGGTGATGGATATTAACTAGATTTATTGTGATAATCATTTTATAGTATATATGTATGTGAAATCATTATGTTGTATACCTAAAATGAATACAGTATTATATGTCTATTATATCTCAATCAAAAAGTCATTTATCTAAATATTAGTACATTAAAAATAATATATTTGTAAATATTGTGCATATTATGGTATTATACCAAACAGGTATGATTATTATTGGAACAGGCAGCTAGTCATTTCAAAATTAAATGCTAGAGTTGTAATTACTAATTTATTTTTATCCTGGTCTATCTACACAATAAATGACACATTTATAATTAAGTTCAATTGATTTAGAATACTTTATTAGCCTAACAGCATCTAACATTGCATTGACAACTATTGATGTATTTAATCAAGTTTGCTTTGCTGTGGAAGTCTTACCAATTTTTGAACACTGGGTTGTGAGTCTTACAAAATAAAAATATTGAGTATTAAATTTCATTTATAACAAGTGTTTTACCTAACATAGTTAGATATTTTGCTAGACTGTGAAATGTTTTCTTTCTTGGTGTACTTTATATTTCCCAGAATATGATTTAATCTGCACAATTGTTTATATGGAAAATAAGAATATATTTTGCAAGGCACATATAAGACTGAAAACTTGATTTCAGTTGGCAAATTGTTTTGATTTCATTTTTAGAATGCTGTATTCTGCTTTCTTTTTAGTCTTCCATATAAAGAGTTTTTTGGTGGTGTAAGTGGACTGACAGTGGAACAATTTAGAAAGATCAATGGTTTTCCTAATGCCTTCTGGGGATGGGGAGGAGAAGATGATGACCTTTGGAATAGGTATGTTGAGGTACAAACTGCTTAATAATAGAATTTGTATAAATTTCCTTTCTGTTAGTTACATTGCACTTTGCTATTCCAAGAAAAGATTTTTGGGGATGGAAAATTTTTGAGGTTTTTAAATCCTGCTTTGTGTTTCTGCCTTTCTTCATTAAGAGTGCCTTCTGAAATTATTGACCACTCTCATGAGAGCATTCTTCTGCATTTCAAGTTAAATTCAGGTAGTCAATTTTTATGTCACAGTTTATTCCTTTATATTTTTATTTCCATGTTTTGTAGAGTTCACTATGCTGGATACAATGTAACAAGGCCAGAGGGAGACTTGGGAAAATACAAGTCTATTCCTCATCACCATCGAGGTGAAGTCCAATTTTTAGGACGGTAAGTTTAATATCACCTTCAGATAAAAAGGTTTCAGAATTTTTTGATGTATGAAAAATTTGTTAAAAAACATTGCAGCCTCAAAAAAATCTTCGGCAGGGAATTTTCTGTTGATCTTATTTTCTCTTATAGAAGTAAAATATTTTTGTGATTGTTTCGAGGAGAGATATGTATATATTTATATTAAAGAGTCCGGTTAACTATTTACATAAAAAGTGTTCCCTTAACATAAGATGTATTATTTCATAAAACATTTTATTTCTTAAGGATGTCTGAGTTGTAAGTGTGCAAAATAATTTTTTCAAGAGGCTTTTTAAAACTAGTAAAAATGCTAATTTAGATAATGGTTTAAAAGATCTTTAATTACACATGAAAAGTAAAAATTGAAAAAGCTTTAAAAGCTTTAATTATAAGAATGATCCTGACCATATTTGTCGTCAGTTTTTCTTTTTGAACATGTTCCTGTTGTTTTTCATTTTTTTCTCTAACACCATAGGTATAAATTGCTAAGATATTCAAAAGAGCGTCAGTACATCGATGGGTTGAACAATTTAATATATACGCCAAAAATACTGGTTGACAGGTTGTATACAAATATATCTGTAAACCTCATGCCAGAGTTAGCTCCCATTGAGGACTATTAAAGGAAACAGCTCTCATGGCAAGACAGACTGCAATGCTGGATCATCAACTAGGAGCCTACTCTTACTGGAGGTCAGTGAGTGGGTGTGTCCTGGTGCGCTGCTGTGGTGAGAACGAGAGCCAGCAGCCCCCAGTGTTTACAGTGTGAGATTAGAGACCATCACCCACCCTCTTCTCTGAGACACACCCCCACAGCGAGCGCTGCAGATACCCAAGGCCCTTGCTGAAATCTGGAAGTTAAGAGAGCTCCCTACAAAGAGAAAATTTTTATACTAAAATATATAATTTAATTCAAGAGAATGCTTTATTTCTGTTTAAACATGTTTTGTATATATGTGATGTAAATTAACGTGTTCAAATTGTTGAAAAAAAGATGTGTTGCAGTTTTGCATGTAATTGGTTATGCCTTTATCGGACTTTTATAGACATTTTTTATTTGCATGGAAGAAAACAATGCAAATATATGTCACTAAACAAAGGTTAACCCTTGTGTGAAATGAAGGAACTGTCAATAATTGACAGTCAACTACCACAGTAAACTGTTACACTAGTTTTGAGCTTTAGACCTTCAGCCTTTTGTGTGGAAGAAGTCACAGCTTCCCTAGGGTTTTAAAGGGTAAGAAGAAAGTACTTAGACCACTTTTCTTCCTACCAGAATTACCTGTTTTTTTCCTTGCTTGCAATCCCATCAGATTTTACTAAATCACAACCATATTGTTTATGCACATTGCATGAGTATTACCAAGAAAATCTTAAACGTTGTGATGTTAACATGATATAAAGGACCTCTTTATGTTAACTGTCTTTCATGTATCTTTGGTGTAATTGTCAGGGATTTTGTGCCTCAAAAAATCTTCCTGAGGTAGCGTGTGTTTGTACACTGTATTTTTTTTTTTAATTCATAGTGAACAGCACTTTTATTATTTCTAGTTCAGAAGAGCCAAAAAACAATTTTCATTTAAAAAAAATCAAAATGTTTTTAAAAGAATGAGCTATGGAAAACCCAGTAGTACTTACACAAATGAATTATAATATTAGATAAGAAATTAAATGTTCTATTTTTATGAAGATAAATGCTTAGTAGATAAAAACAAGTTTTAAGTTTAATTCTCAGACTCATAGAATTTCAAGTTTTTGAAGGGAACCTCTAATGTCAACCAGTTTTATTAGAACTATATATTTTTTTCACTTTTAAGAAATTACATTCCTGGTATTCTTAAAATTGCCTCACTGAAATGATTTAATAGAATTATATTAAAATATATAATCAGTTATTTAAATGGATTGATGTTCTAGGACACTTCTCTGAGAACACTACCTGACATCCAGTATATTACTTGATCTTAAATTTGGATGAAGTTTTCATGACAAAACCAAACAATATCCTTATTTTGAAAATTATCAACTATAGGTAACCAAAGATTCTAGAAAATATCTTGATATTTTCACAAATTTAAAACAAAAAAATTATGTATCCATAAAGTGAATCTTCAAAAACAATGAAGAACAATAGAAATCTATCTATGAGGGAGGTTGGGATAATATTTGCCTCATAGATTGTTCACCTAAAACAGAAATATGGTTATTTATCTCAGGTTTGAGTTTAATTTTGAAATACCATCTTTTATGGCAGTATTAGTAATACAAATGACCACAAACCAAATCATAACATAATTGAAATTCTTATACTTTGAAAAAACTGATCACTCTCCCTTATGATACAAACAGAATTTTCTGTATTTATTTCTCTAGCAGTATGTCCAAAATATTTATTTTCCATTTTTTTAGTGGTCCTCAAAATCACAAAAAATCGAACTCTGAAAAGTTAAAAAAAAAAATTTGTTCTGAATTTGTGTATCTGTTCATTTTGGTCTCATAGCCAATGCAGTTTTTTTAATTTGGTGAAATGAAAGTTGGTTGGGAATGTTAACATTTGTGATCACTAACAAGATAGTAGGGGCATAGGAGCATAATTGACCTAATAATACTTAAATATTTTTTTAATACTTACATATTTTAACTGTGGGGAAAATTAGGGCTGTTTCTGAGTCTTACTCGTAAAACATATTTTTTGCTTTTTAATGTGGAGTGGCCCACATTTTGGAATTCTCATTTTGATACACATTTTACAGTTTTAGGAGAACTCAGTTCTACTAGTATCTGCCTTATTTTCTTGGATTAAGTCTAATAGCCACTTTTGTGTTATGAGTGAGCCATGTTATTTTGCTCTCTTCGGTTTTGAATACGGTATGTCATCCTGTGAAAATCATCTCATTAGTTTGTTTTTCGCTTTTACCCTCTTTGTTTTGTTTTGGTTTTGTGTGCACATGTAAAATTGATTTTTGCCTATAAAGAATGACTTTTATATGTTTCTGGAAGGGTGATAGAGAGTTTTGCTCAGTTATCTTCCTTTTATGAAAATAAATCTATTGCATAAAATTTAACAAATGCATTGCAAATGGAAATTTCTTTTATTGTCATGTTTGGTGGATTTCTTTGGGAACGTGTATTGATTGCCGACTCTGTATGAAGTGCAATGTGAGGTATGCCAACAGAAAAAGTATTGTATTTCTGAACAAATCAAATCAAGCAAGTTGAAACCTTTCTAAAATTATGAAGACATCCTCTGATAACTTACCTGTTGTATTTCTTAGGTTCAAAGTCAAGAAACACATATGTAGACATGGGGCTATCATGAGGTCCCTATGGCACTTACTGGGAAAGTTATGTAGTGCCTGTCAGCTCGAGAGAGAAGTAACGATTAATGGCCTGTTTGTAGAAAAGAGAGGGGAAAAGTGTAGACATGAGTATTTTTTAAAATCTACACTTAAATTTGTTTGTATTTTGTGAAAAGATGTTCAACCAGAAAACTTATTTACAGTATTATCCAAATATATAATTACGTGTTAAAAACTTGCCTAGACTTCTTTTCCAGCCAAACTATTGATATCCATTTTAAAACAAAATGGGAAAATAACCAATACAATACTGTCCTTCTTTTGGAGGCTTCCTACAAATGAAAGCAGGTTTTGTGTTATTTTGTTTGGCCTCTGCTTGTATCTGCTATATTTCTCTGTGTACTTTTCAGATGAATATTAGTACTCTAGATTTGTTGCCTTGTATTTGCAAGTATGCCAATTGAGAGATCTAAAATGACCATAGTATTGTTTATCAGAAGGAGGAAGTGTACTTAAGATTATTTTATTTATTAGATCTGAAAGGCTTCTACATAAATGCACTGAAATAAATGCTAGTAATTTCTTGTACTCTCTCTTTTTTTTTTTTTTTTTTTTTGCTTCTCATGGAAACGTTTGTACTTTTTTATCATTGTCTTTTATGAAATATAATGTTCTAAAGACTCCATGTGACACTGTTAATTATTTTCGCTCAGGAACTTTTGGGGGCTTACCTGTTTTTTTTACTGTGTTTGTTTTCCTAATTTTGAGGAGAACTGCTCATGAATACCTTGGTTGCACAAGATGGCAGTAGAAGCATAAAGCCGCCATTGTGTTTGCCTTTGCAGCAGTTTAAATACATTTAGTGATCTCAAAATTTAAATATTTTTCATCAGTACAATTAGTATACTACTTTACCAAGAAGAATATTTAAGGAGTCATTTTTAACATTTCTTCTGCCTACACAACTTGAGTAAACTAAGCTGGTGTGTTGTCCTTAGTGCCGTTCTTGTTTTCTAGGTATCAGGTAGTGTTGAAGATCTTTAAAGCAGATAATATCTAGGGACTAGATTTGTATCTGAGCCTGCAATGTGAAATCATGACTTTTGTCAACTTAAATTATTTATGTAGTGAATTACTATTAATTTTTATGCATAGAATGAGCTATAGAGATACTGACACTGTACGTCACAAATCCAATCGTGAAATCATAATCATTTAGTCATTTAAATCATACAGAGCCATAAAATTGAGTTGGCTTAGTCTGGACCAGGTTCCTACCTATGGTACTAATGTGTCCTCTGATGAAACATGCCAACTCAGTTGAATGATCTTATATCTGTATTTTTTGTCCTATATTAAACACATGGATTTAAGGTTGTGGAGATATTCTGGACCCAGATTGTTTTATTTAGAGAAGGTTCTTCTTGAGGAGCATATTACTCTATTGCTCTTAATTTAAATGACTTCAGAGAACATAGTGCTATATCACTGAAAATTATACTATAATTAAAAGAAAAATATATAGGTTGTAAAAATAAAACTTTTATCTTTCTCAACACATTTCTATAACATATTTTGGTGGACCTGAATTTTGTTGCTAATTTCATCCTCCTAACTCCTTCAGTGAGTTCTTTGATCTCTAAGAACTATCAGACATTACCTATACTCATGGAATTTACTGTCTTTTGTGGATAAAACAGACATGGAAACAACCTAGAAACCTACACACTATGAAATGAAGTGCTCAATTGTGTCTTCTGCACACGTTGGTTTTGTATTTTACTAAAGCAGTATTAGGCCACTTGAGCATCTTTGTGGGAGAAGATTTTCCCAAGGCACAGAATGTTTCTTTAAACCCTATGCATCAGAAGGATGGAGGTCATTGTTTGTCTACAATAAATCTTGAGGATTTAGAGTGAACTTTTAATAGGACTGTGTGGAAGGCAGTGGTTATAAGCAACGACTCCGGAATCAGACTGACCTGAGTTTGAATTTAGAGGTCCTCCCCGTTGTTGACTGTGACATTTTAGCAACATTTTAAACCCCTGTGGTTTTTAGTTTCCTGATCTTATGTTTGAGGATGATAGGAACTACCCAAGGATTGCTGAAGAACTTATATAAGCGGATCCTAACAGAGAAATGAACACAGCACCTGACACGCTGAGCAAAAACTTGGCTTATAATTAAGTCAGTTTTCAACTTGAGGGTGATAAGCTTTTCTTTCATGCAAATTATCTTAGGTCATATTTTTAAAATTATACTGCATTCTTTGATTCTTTTTGGAAATGAAGTTAGTGATTATCTATACCTGATAATGCATGTAAATAATTAGTAAAACTGGCAAAGATGCAAAACTAAATTTTAGTAATAGTCGTGAGGAGAAATGCAGCAAGTGGCAATCCGGCTCCATTTGCTCAGAGGCTTGTGTGATTTTAGGTAGACAGCGTGGGAAGCACCTGTTACAATACTTTGCTTATGGAAGGTGTCCAGTAACTTGTAGCTTCTCTCAGTATTGTGACTGAAAAAATTAAATGCCATGTGGGCTTCTACTGCTTTTTCTCTCCTACCTTGGCTTTTGGGCTTGGCTTTTTCACCGGCTTTTTTCCCAGTTTCCACGGAAGACCCTTCTTCCTCTGCTTGCCATTCTTTCTCCGTTCTCCTCTGATCAGTAACTCAATTTCTGGGACCACTGGCTAACACTGTCCAGTGCTGGAAATGTTCTGGGACTGGGCTGTCCTGTATGGTAGCCTGTAGCCATATGTGGGTGTTGGGCACTTTCAATGTGGTTGGTGTGAGCCAGGAACTAGATATTTAATTTTGTCAAATCTTAGGTAAATGTAAATAGCCACATACAGCAGATGATCCCTTACACTTGCAGAACTTTAACCTCATGGTGTCCCCAAGTACATGCAAAAGGCTCTCAAGCCAAATGTCCAGCTTAGAATTCTTAGCTCCTGACCCACATTATCAACTTACGGGTCATGTCAACCTGCTTGTTCACAGAAACTTAACACTCAGCACGTCCTAGACTGAATTTATCATATTCACCTTCAAAATGTAGTCTTCCTCTTGTTTTACCATCCACTTAGTAACTCAAAGCCAAATCTGCGAGTCGCTCTCCCTTTATCTCCTCCGTACAATCAGCATTAGCTCAACCTCTGAAGTCCCTCTTCAGTCTGTAGGGTCTTTTGTTTCTTCAACAACTGTTGGATACTCCCAGTCTTGTCTTAATACAAAGGTATGCCTTCTGTTTTGAATCTATCTTCCAGGGGTGCCTGGATGGCTCACTCCTTAAGCATCTGCCTTCAGCTCAGGTCATTATCCCAGGGTCCTGAGATTGAACCCTACATTGGGCTCCCTGCTCAATGGGAAGCCTGCTTCTCCGTCCACTCCCCCTGCTTGTGTTCCCTCTCTCATGTCAAATAAGTAAAATCTTAAAAAAAAAAAAAAAAGTAGGTACCTTGAATCTGTCTTCCATGTTGACATACAAAATTGTGTCTTTTGAAATACTACCTTGCTTTAAATCTTTCAGTGGCTCTCCATTGCCCACAAAGAAAGTTCCAAATATTTCTGCTTCTCAGACCAGGGCTTTAATGATCTGGCTTCTGCTTGCCTCTGTTTTTTCTACCCTCATCCACCAGAAGGTCTCCAACCTATCTCTTAAGACTCAATCTCTCGGGTGAGTGGCTCGGTTGGTTGTCCCACTCATGATTTTGGCTTGGTCTTGATCTCGGGGCTGTGAGTCCAAGACCCGAGTTGGGCTCCATGCTAGGTTTGGAGCCTGCTTTAAAAGAGAGAGAGAGAAAAGAAAAACTCAAGCTCTTCTGGAAGCCGTCTCTGGCCAACCCAAGTAAAATTGGCCACTCACTCCCTTGTGCTCTTGTCCCTTCAGTACTACACCATTAAAGCATGTCTTAGGCTATTAAATTTGTTTATATGTTTTCTTCTTCTCTCACAGACTGTTAGCTCTTTGAGGGCAGTGGTTGGTGCCATTTGGTTTTGTATACCAGGCCTCCTGCAGACCACTCAGTGAATGAACCATCCTGTCAGGGCAACACTATTTGCCATCTGTTAGGGCAGAACACTCCATAGCATTCTACATTACTGTGCTATGACTCCATGTGTCATACCTACTCAGAGCTACGTCCAGCAGGATCAGTGCTTTAATTAGGACTGCCAAGTGCCATCGTCAAGATGTGTTTCAACCCACCTATAAATCTATCTGAATAGGGAGCCAGGCCCATCTTTTTACTCAACATATTTTTATAATTTTAAAGCATTTACTAAGCTTAGAAAATTAACATCGGGGCATCTGGGTAGCTCAGTTGGATAAGCATCCGACTCTTGATTTTGGCTCAGGTCATGATCTCGTGGTCATAAGATCGAGCCCACATCGTTGGACTCCACGCTCAGTGGGGAGTCTGCTTGAGATTCTGCCCCTTCCCCCACTCTTTCCCTCTCAAATAATATTTATTTTTCAAATTTTACTTGTTAACAAACATAGTATATTATTAGTTTCAGAGGTAGAGAATAAATACTTTTAAAAATTATTTATGTATTAGTGTAAAAAGAAATGGAATAGTGAAAATTCACTGCTAAAATTTTTGTTAAATTTAAAAAAAACCCTGGAAAGTGGAAGTCATCCTTCCTGTAAAATAAATGTCACAAGACATTACTGTGTTGAAGAAAGAACGAGAGCAGATGCTGGAAACACCTGTTTGACTTAATACCAGAGAGAAGGTGTCAATTTACCTGTGGAACATAATTTCCACCTGAGGCACTTTTTAAAATGTATTTAGTTGATTTCCAAGGACTTTATTTTACACGATTATCTCTCCCCCTCCTCCCTTTCTTCACCTGTTTTTCCTTCTTCTCTTCCACCACCACTGTTGTTAGAATCAGGAGAAAATCATGGTGGCAATTTGTTTTCCTGGAGTCTATGAAATCCTGTGAGTGCTTTTGTTCGGGCAGAACAGGGTCACCATGGTAACCAAATTTCCCCTTCATTATTCTCTTATCCCTGACCTTGTATAAACGTCATTTGGCATAGGGTAATTAACCAGTCTTTTAACCTGTCTGGCAACTTCTGGCAGCCTTGTTTGTGGTCTCTCCAACCCCAATATATCCGCACATTTATTAAGCACCTGCTGTGTCAGGCACTGTGCTGTGCGGAGGACGTGAGAGTGAATAAGGCAGTTACTTCCCTCAAGCAGGCCACAGCCAAGCAAGGGAAATGCTTGCGAAGAGTTTCTCACAGGGGCCACCCCTTTGCCTCTAAATGTTTTATAACGTACTCAGAAACTCAATAGAAAAATGGACAAAGTCTTGGACAGGTCATATAGAAGCAAGGAGTTCACAAAGAGTTGCATCCACAGGCTCTGTGAGGGAGAGCATCACCTCTACCATGCAGAAGGTGGGGGTGGGGAGTGGAGGGGACAAGGTTGCCAGTCGCGGGTGGAGAAGGCCCTGGCTTTTCTGGAGTGCCTTCTGGAGAATAGACAGGTATGTTGGAAAGGTGATGACCTGTGCTCTTCTAGGCTCTTGAGCTGCAGAGACCAGGCTTTGTTTGCGTGGAGAGGGCTGGGGTCTGCCATCAGCATTTCTGGGCTGCAGGTATCTCTAGCTGATACAAAGGGCACAAGAATAAAACCTCCCAGTACTCACGCCTGGGTTGTTTCTCATCAAGTCCCCATGTCCCCTGGGAGTTTGCCTTCTTTACTTAACCTTTCAGTCTTCTGGTGGGGGTTCATTGTTTGGTGATTAGTGGGAGAAGCTAATGGAATGCATTTACCCCATCTTGTTCAATTCCCAGAAATTCCCTGACAAAGAAAGATCAGGAACTACTCTGTATCTTGACTGTGGGTCAGTACAGTAGTTGAGACATGGCCTTTAACTGCTTGCAGGACTAGGGAGAGGGTATAGGGATCTCTCTGCGCCATTTCTTACCACTGCATATGAGTCTCCAAGGACCTCAAAGTTGAGAATTTTTTATTACCACAGCGGTAAAGTGCCCTATATGGAAAGATGATTGCCTCCACTCACAGTAAGAGAGACACAAATGAAAATTGCATGGAAGTACCAATTCTGACCTATCCCAACTAGCAAAAATCCAGAAGTTTCACCGACACAATTGGTGAGGCTGTGGCAAGTGAAGTGCTCTCATACATGGAATGCAAAATGTCCCAACTCCTGTGGAGGGGAATTCAGCAAGATCCAACAAAATCGCTAAAGCATTTACCCTTTGCCCCAGAAAGCTTTTTTTAGGCATCGATTCTAAAGATACATCTCTACAGATAAGAAATAACGTGTACAATTTGATTCATGGAGGTGCTATTTAGAATAGCAAAGATGGACGCTTAGCAGAGGGAACTGGGTGAATGGTCACCCACACACTGAAGCGCTTTGCAGCCATAAAAGAGGGGGCCTAAATTCTACGCTCTGATTGTACTGGTTTCCAGGCCAATAGTGTCCTGTGGGGGAAAAAAAAATAAGGTTCACAAACTGTATAAAATGCTGCCTTTTGTGAATGAAAGAAGGGGAGCTAAAATTACGTGTGTGTGCTTACTTCTCTTTTACAAAGGAGTCACTGGCAGGATAATAAAAATGGCGGTCTGTGTTGGGTTGGCAGTGAGATGGATTCTGCCGATGTATATAGTTAGGAACTAGCACTGTGTCGTTTTTACAAAATTAAAAAAAAAAATTGAACTTACAGCAAACCCTAAAATTGATTTTCAACAGAAACAAGTTTAAAAATGTGTTGGGACAAAGCAGAACAAATGTTGTCTAGTGAGGCTGATCTTCATCAGCTAATGATTAACCTCAGCAAGTATAATGAAAACAATTCTTGTTTGATCATGGCTGCATTAGGTAAGTGTCGCTAATACTGTGTCTGCATGTTTTATAGGCCTTTTATTCTTATCATCTTTACCGTGCATTTTTCTTTCTTGTAGACAGTTTACTTTGTATTGTTAATGCGACCATTGTTGTTATCAGTGGGTTTAACAGCCCCGCTCCTGGTCCTTGCCCAGAAAACCCGTCTTAATCACCTGCGGGTGAGTTGCACAGCCCCCTAGCTTTCCTGGTCACTGCTCACTGGACGAAGGGTAGGTGGAGACTTGCCCAGAAAAAGCACAACAATACACAAACCAGACCAACCAGGTTCTCAGAAATTTGAAGGGACAGAGGGAGTGAGGCAGTTAATTTGGGGGAGGGGACTAAGTCCAAATTTCCTTCCATGTGGTTAGGTGAGCAGAGAGGCTGGTCTGCAGTGAGAAGGAAGACTTATATTGGGAATCATGCAACCCAGAAATAGAGAAATAAAAAGGTAGTAGTTACCTTAGTTCCTGATGGCTTTCCAGATCCAGTCCCTGGGGAGGCCCAGCTGTGTCCATTCCTTTTGCGTTCTGTACGATACACGTGAATCCTTAAATAAATCCCTCGTCATTCAAGTCAGCTGGGCTGAGTTTGGGTTTCTTAAACGAACCCCTTGTTGAGATACTTCATTTCTCTTTTAGAAAGGATTTTGACCTCATTAAAATCAAGTTTGATTACCTTGATCAGAGTGACAAGCTATTCATAATCAAGGGTATTCAAAGCTACTTATAAATAGCCCCACTGGAGTGAGATGTCTTTGAAGACAAGAACCATTCCTTTTTCATCTTTACCTGGCACTCCTAACGAGAGTTCAATAAATACGTGCTGAGTGACACTTTGTTCAGTGATGGCCCTTAGAGCATGGATTCAGTTGGTTTGTTTTTTCCCAAACAACGTTTCCTGAGACAACAGAATGAGAATCTCTCAAGTACCGCTTCAGTTTGAGTTGCATTTCAGGAGCTATAGAGATTCTGGAACAATCTCCCAGGTCTCTGGCCTGCCTCAGTCCTTGTCTAGGAAGTCCTGGAAAGCTGAGGCAGGGGTTTCCCGTGGTTTGGGGACTGTTTACATGGACGACATTCTTGGCTGGTGGGTCTCAAAGCTGACTGACATTAGAATCAATTGGGGACTTTTTTGGGGACCACCTCCAGAGAATTGATTTCACTGGTCTCGTTTGGGGCCTGGGTATGGGAATTCTTCAAGATATTCCCACGTGACTCAAAAATGCAGCTGGGATGGAAAACCATGGCAGTAAACCCTAAGTCATTACTGTGGCCTTGCAGTTGAGGTACTCATGGGACCTTCCACACAGATGGAGACCTCGGTCCAGGCTGATGGGCGCTGAAGTTTGGGAACCATGGCTTGATGCCAAAACAGGTGCGGGTCGAACCTGTGGCGTTTGTCTTGGTCCATGCCCCTCCCCCTCTCCTTTTAGTCGTAAGTTATTGTTATTTCCAGAGAAAGATGCTGGAGACTTAAGACAGACTATTTATTTATTTTGAAGATTTTTATTTATTTATTTTAGAGAGCGAGAGAGAGAGAGAGAGAGAGGGAAAGTATGTGCGCAAGGGTGGGAGGAGGGGCAAAGGAGAGGGAGAGTGAGAATCCCGAGCAGACTGAGCGTGGAGCCCGACGAAGCAGGGCTCAACCCCACGACCCTGGGATCCTGACCTGAGCCAAAACCAAGAGTCATACGCTCAACCAGCTGACCCACCCAGGTGCTCATTATGACAGACTATTTAATAAGACCATTATCTTGAAAAGTTCTTGACTATTTCATAGGATAATATGCTCAGTTTCCACGAAGTTCACATAGATAATACTTCACACACATGTTTACGATGGGCCGGGTACTTACTTAACTTTCTTTTTTTTTTAAGATTTTATTTATTTATTTGACACACGGAAAGAAAGAGCACAAGCAGGAGGAGCAGCAGGCAGGGGAAGAGGGAGAAGCAGGCTCCCCAATGAGCAAGGAGCCCAATGCAGGGCTCAGTCCCAGGACCTTGGGATCATGACCTGAGCCAAAGGCAGATGCTTGACTGACTGAGCCACCCCGGGTGCCCCTGGACCAGGTACTTTCTAAGCCTGTTTCAGGTCCTACCTCTTTACTGGTCCTCACAACCACCCTGAACCCCGTTTCAGGTCCTACCTCTTTTTTTTTTTTTTTTAATTTCTTTTCAGCGTAACAGTATTCATTGTTTTTGCACCACACCCAGTGCTCCATGCAATCCGTGCCCTCTCTGGTACCCACCACCTGGTTCCCCCAACCTCCCAGCCCCCGCCCCTTCAAAACCCTCAGATTGTTTTTCAGAGTCCATAGTCTCTCATGGTTCACCTTCCCTTCCCATTTCCCTCAACTCCCTTCTCCTCTCCATCTCCCCTTGTCCTCCATGCTATTTGTTATGCTCCACAAATAAGTGAAACCATATGATAATTGACTCTCTCTGCTTGACTTATTTCACTCAGCATAATCTCTTCCAGTCCCGTCCATGTTGCTACCAAAGTTGGGTATTCATCCTTTCTGATGGAGGCATAATACTCCACAGTGTATATGGACCACACTTTACTGGTCCTCACAACCACCCTGAAGCAATAAAAGTAGGGATCTGTTGAGAAGCCACAGGAAAGAAATTCAATGGGAAAAGGACAAAAGTTAAATGCTGCCCCTTCAAGATAAATCAGAATGTGGAAGTGGTTAAAGGATATTGGTGGGTCCAAGGAAGTAGAATAAGAAGCAGTGGATGAGGGATTTTATAAACCCCAGAAACTTACAGGTGTTAGGAAGGCCTTTCTAGAAATTAATTTGTGACCCTAGACTTCAGCCTTAAAGTCCAACAACTTATTAAAATTAAGGGGGAAAAAAAAAGAACAACAGACATTGTTTTTCTGAGTCTGCAGTGTGAAGGGTTTTGCTGCTTTCAGTAAGGACTATGGCATTGCTTTTATAGTGTGCTTTTGTAAGGAAATAAAGTCTATCCAAAGGCTTCAGAGTATACATTAGGGGAAATAATTGAATAATTTTTTAATAACACTTTTTAGTAGCTAGTTATGTAAAAACTTCTTTTGTAAGTCATTTCCTGGGAGTAAATATAATTTTTTACTCTAGGCCTAGTAGCTAAAGTGCTGTAACGACCAGTCCCATGGGGAGAACAACTTGAGTAGAGACCGTGAAACCACAGAGCTTTAGATCAGGACGGAAATTTAAAATCATCCAGTTCACTTCTGTTCCTTTCTATTTATTGTATTAGGTCGCCATTAAAACAAAAAGAAATATAAATGGAATTTCCCACTCCTCCAGCGGCTAATTGTAAAGTTCCCCTCATTTGGTCTCTCCCAGCCACGAGACGGGGTTTAAAGCACTGATCAGATCAGTTCATTGCCTGTTTTTACCTTGACGCCAGCTTCCCCTTTACCCGTAAGTTGTTTTTTAACTTCTTAGCATAGACCTTCTGTCCTCTGCTACTCGATACGAAATAGTTTGCCTCGAACTAAACCAAGTTGCTTGCTTTTCCCCAAACGTTTAATGTTCTTGCACATCTCTGTCCCTCCACAGTTCAGTCTTCTGCCCAGGAATGGCTTCTCCTACTTATTTGCCTGGTGCCTCCTACTTAGCTTCCAAGTACGAGCTCAGATGTCCTTTCTTCTGGGACACCTCCAGGCCCCAGCAATGGGGGCAAGTTTTCCTGTTACGTTGCCGTAGCATTTGAATCTTTTTTATGGACTGCTGACTTTCTTTCCCTCTCTCTTTCCTTCTCTCTACTTTCCTTCCTCCCTCCCTCTTTTCAACCCTTCCTTTCTTCCCACCTTCTCTCTTTCTCTCTATTCTTCTTTCATGCCCATCTCCACTGGTAATGACATGAGTTCCCTGAAAACAGACTTAGTGTCTTAATCACCCCTCTGGCTCCAGCACTCAACACGTGTGTGCGGAAGAACTAATACGTGTGTGCTGTCATAGACTGAATAGTGCACCAACCCCCCCACCCCGCCAAAGATATCCACATGCTAATTCCCAGAACTGTGCGAGGAACTTCGCAGATGTGATTAAATGAAGGATCTTGAGACAGAGAGATTATCCTGGATTATTTGAGTGACCCAATATAATCACAAGGGTCCTTGTAAGACAGGGCCATGAGCCAAAAATGCAGGTGGCCTCTAGAAGCTTAAAAAGATAAGGAGAACCAAGCTTTGAGGCCAAGCATCCAGAAAAAAACACAGCCCTGCCAACACCTTGATTTTAGACTTCTAGCTTCTGAAAGTATAAGAGAATAAATGTGGGTTGTTTTAAGCCACTGAATTTGTGGTAATTTGTTCCAGTGACAGTACATTAATACACTAATACACATGTCTAAATGAATCAATGAGTCAGAACATTCAGGCTATTAGACATATTTTTAAAAATGGCTTATTAGAGAGAATAGATAATACACATTAAAAATAAAATAAGTACAGGGCACCTGGGTGGTGCAGTCAGTTAAGCATCTGACTCTTGATTTCTGCTCAGGTCACGATCTCAGGGTCATGAGATCAAACCTTATGTCGGGCTTGGCGCTCAGCGTGGCGTCTACTTGAGATTCTGTCTCCTTCTCCCTCTGCCCCTCCTGCTTGTGGGATATATAATATCCCAATATAATAGATATATATATAGTGGATATATATAATATATCCACAATATAATAAATAACCAAATATTTAAAAAATAAATACAGGAGAAATGTTCATCCTTTGTAGTCAAAGAGTAAAAATTCAAGCAATCATGAGGTATAATGATATGTCTGTTAAAGTAGTAAAACATTTCTAAAAAGCAGAACTGGTAAAGCTTCAGTGCTACAGAAATTTTCACATTAATGTTCATACTCCAATATTACTCCAAATAATATATCATAGTTCTTGAGAACTTAATATGTTTTGTGGATTGTTTTAAACTTTTTTACATGTTTTATGACAATTGGTCTTTTTTTTTAAATTTTTTTTAGCTTTTTAAAAAATTTTTTTATTTTTTTATAAACATATAATGTATTATTAGCCCCAGGGGTACAGGTCTGTGAATCGCCAGGTTTACACACTTCACAGCACTCATCATATCACATACCCTCCCCAATGTCCATAACCCCACCACCCTCTCCCGTCCCCCCTCCCCTGGCAACCCTCAGTTTGTTTTGTGACAGTAAGAGTCTCTTACGGTTTGTCTCCCTCCCGATCCCATTTGTTTCATTTATTCTTTTCCTACCCCCTAAACCCCCCACATTGCATCTCCACTTCCTCATATCAGGGAGATCATATGAGAGTTGTCTTTCTCTGATTGACTTATTTCGCTAAGCATAATACCCTCTAGTTTCATCCATTTTGTTGCAAATGGCAAGATTTCATTTCTTTTGATGGCTGCATAGTATTCCCTTGTGTATACATACCACATCTTCTTTATCCATTCATCTGGTGATGGACATCTAGGTTCTTTCCATAGTTTGGCTATTGTGGACATTGCTGCTATTAAACATTAGGGTGCACGTGCCCCTTTGGATCACTACATGACAATTGGTCTTTAAAAGAATGCTTTGGAAATGGTGCTATGATTATTCCCATTTTACAAATGAAAAAAAACCAAGGTGTAGAAAGCTGATGTAATCTGTTTAAGATCAAACAGCTTATAACGGAGACGCCAAGACTACTTCCCAGGCAATTTGATGCCCAAGGCTCCACGTTATCTAACATAAGAATTAGATACTTCTAGAAAATGTTAGGTCATTCACTTAATTCAACAGAAGCAAAAAGCTGTATGCTTCATGAAGATATTCATTGTAGCACTAACTGTAAGTCCCCAAAATTGAGACTAAGTATATCACATTATGAAAGTGGTATAAATTTTTCAAAAAATAAAAATTATAAAGATTATATGGCAATATGAGAAATTGTTCATGATAACATAATTAAAGCATGAAAATAATTTTACATTATGGCAACTTTGTATAAATATGTTTGTAGCATTCTATCAATAAGAACATTCTGTTGCGGTACAAGTATGTGTTGTTATAATTTTCATTTTTTGGACATTATGAAATTCCTTTCAAGAAAAGTATAATAAAATAATTATCCTTGAAAAAACTCTGCTAACTTTTTTTCTCAATAAATCATGGGATTGAGTGTTTCAAAAAGAAAGCCTATTTGGAACCATAACTGATTTTTTTTTTTTTTTTTGGTACATGCTTTTCTCTTACCAAGACCAATGGGTATTTCTACAGCTATATCATTTGAGACATTCTTTTTTTTTTAATTTTTAAAATTAACATATAATGTGTTATTTGTTTCAGGGGTACGGGTATGTGATTCATCAGTCTTACACACTTCATTGCACTCACCATAGCACATACACCCCCCACCGTCCATAATCCTACCACCCCATCCCTCTCACCCCCCTCCCCTCCAGCAACCCTCAGTTTGTTTCCTGAGATGAAACAAGATGAAACCAGAGAGGGAGAGACATTCTTTAAAAAAAAAATTTTTTTTGAAAGAGAAAGAGAGAACATGGGGGGAAGGGAGAAGGGACAGAGGGAGAGGGAGAAGCAGACTCCCCACTGAGCAGAAATGGGGCTCGATCCCAGGACCCTGAGATCATGACCTGAGCCAAAAGCAGACACTTAACAGACTGAGCCACCCAGGCACGTCTTGAGACATTCTTGGTCATCAGTAGCAAAATAAATAAATCCGTAAATCCAAAATTGTTCTAAAATTCAAAGTTTATTTTAAAAATCTTTTTAAAAAGTATATATAATTTTTTAAAAGCCATTTTTATAATAAAGAAAAATTGATTTAAAAAACCCCTTGAATCAAACCCACTTAAAAAATAAACTATTAGTTAATTCCAGTGAAAATTCAAGAAATATTAAATGCTTCACCTGGGCCAAAATGTCACCAAGGCTTGTTTTCTGCCCTTTCAGGAGCTGGAGACACTCCGGTGTCTTTTCCAAAAACACTCTCCTGGGGAAGGCGGTGGAACAGTGTTCATTCAGCTCAGCGTGGGTCATCTAGATGACCTTAGTGGCAGGGTGAGCAGGTGGGTGCCTGCCCTGCCTGGAGGGAAGCGCCACCCCTTGGCGTTTATGGAAGTGGGCTGCGTGGAGCCCCTCCCTCCCTGCTAGCAGCGGCCATGGCCAAGGTTGTAGAACCAACCTTCAGCATTTGCATTGACCACCAAAGATGAATTGCCATCTGCCTTGGCTTTAAATTAACTGGGGCTGTTCTAACCCGCAGTGAATGAGGAGCTGGAAAATGGAATTGATTGGGAGCTTATTTCCATGTTGAGAGGCAGTTAAGAAGGAACGGGGCTAAGGGAGGGGTGTGTTCTGTGGACTGGGCAGTAGAAGAGAGGAATGGCTGTAAAGCTGAGGGTTGGGTGAGGTACAGAATTCCTAGGAAACACTGTTTCTGTGGACAAAATGTAGCTTAAGGCATAATTCTCTAAACATCCCTGTCAGACAGGTGCTATCCAGGTCTTTCAGGAGCTACAGTGATATTGGGGATTTTTGTTTCCTGGCTATCTGGGTGCCCACGATGCCAACTCCCAAGGTATGAGATTAAAAAGTGGCTTGATGACTTCAAGTTCAGCATAGTCGAAATTGAACTCACCATCTCTGCCTATGAATCTACTCTTCTGCCCGTATTCCTGAGCTCAGTTGCTGGCTCATCCACTCAATCTGCTAGCCATGATGGGTGCTTGAGACTTCACGGCCTCCTCTAATTCTCCCCATCCCCACAATGAAGCCAGCATGGCTATCTGCTGATTTTCTATTCTAGAGCCCTCTATAGACATGGAGGCCAAGGGGGGAGGGTGGGCAAGTAGCTCACACATGGAGGACCTGGCCTCAGTGTTACCATAAGCTAGTTTGGTCCATTGGACATGACAATACCACGGAGCATCAACATCATCAAGCTTGTTCTGAGACCATGACAAAGACAGAAACCAAAATCACCGTGAAACCCACCAATCACCAAACCTCCCCTCTACTGAAAGAAATAAATCCCCTGCTTTGTTACCAATTATAGTTCTCTCTTCTCTGGTCTGTCCTCCCTGCAGATAAACCTCTGCGACACCCATAGAATGGCCCCCACTTTCAGGCAGCATCCATTCTTGAGGAAGTCCCACGTCCTTAGACTCTTTCTCAACTCGTCCAATTAAAGCCCAAATCCTATAATAGTTTCTTTCCAACACTCAGTGAGACACTCTATAGTTCGCGTGTATATGGTGCATGTTCTCTCTGACTGGCAAGAGTAATAAACCCAAGCGGTTCAGCTACATCAAAGTGCTCCTGGTGGATTTGGATAGGAGGCAGAGACTGGACACACAGCTGCAAGCCAAAGACCCCAAAGGTTACCAGCAAGTCACCAGAAGCTGGGGGAGGCAAGGAAGGATCCTGTCTCTCAGATTTCAGAAAGGATGGGGCCCCGTCAATGTCTCGATTCTGGACATTCTCACCCGCAGAACTGTGAGACAATACATTTCTGTTGTTTTAAGCCACCTGGTTTATGGTACGTTTTTTACAGCAGCCCCCGGAATCTAATACAGCAAGAAAAGACCGAGAAACTGTTATGGGTTGGATGCCACTAACAAGCCTTATATCATTGTTGTTTTCCCAGTTTTGATAAGTGTACGTTCCTAAGACGTTAGCATTAGAATTTGGGTAAGGAGCTCTATGTACTATTTTTCCAACTTTTCTTTCTCTGAGGCGAAAACTAATTCAAAATGAGAAGTTAAAACAATAGGGCATATGTAGCAATGTTTTTCTAGGTATGTCTCCTGAGGCAAGGGGAACAAAAGCAAAAACAAACTATTGGGACTACATCAAAATAAAAAGCTTCTGCACAGCAGAGGAAACAATCAACAAAACTAAAAGACAACCCACAGAATGGGAGAAGATATTTACAAATGACATATCCCATAAATGGTTATTATCTAAAATATATAAAGAATTTACACAACTCAAAAAACAAATAATGTAATTTTAAAAAGGACAGAAGACATCAACAGATATTCTCCAAAGAAGACATCCAGATGGCCAAGAGACCCATGATAAGATGCTCAACATCACTCATCCTCACGAAAATACAAATGAAAATCACAATGAGATATCACCATACACTTGTCACACTGGCTGAAATCAAAAGCACAAGAAACAAGTGTTTGTAAGGATGTAGAGAAAAAGGAACCTTCCCACACTGTAGATGGGAATGCAAATTGGTGCAGCCACTGTGGAAAACAATATGGAGGTTCTTCAAAAAATTATAAATAGAACTACCACATGGTTCAGTAATTCCTTTACTGGGTATTTACCCAAAGAATATGAAAGCACAAATTTGAAAAGATATATACATGCCTATGTTTATTGCAACATTATTTACAGTAGTCAAATTATGGAAGCAGCCCAAGTGTCCACTGATAGATGAATAGATAAAGAAGTAGTAGTATGTGTGCGCGCACACACACACACACCACATATGGAATAGTACTCAGCCATAAAGAAGAATCAAGTCTTGCCATTTGCAACAACATAGATGAACCTAGAGACTATAATGCTAAGTGAAATAAGTGAGTGAGAGACAAATGCCATACAATTTTAATCATATGTGGATTTTAAGAAACAAAAACAAACAAAAAAAGAGACAAATTAAAAAAAAAAAAACAAAAACAGACTCTTGGGCACCTGGGTGGCTCAGTTGGTTAAGCGTCTGCCTTCAGTTCAGGTCACGATCCTGGGGTCCGGGAATTGAGCGCCAACATCAGGCTCCCTGCTCAGCAGGGAAGCTGTTTCTCCAATTCCCTCTGCCCCTCTCCCCCACGCTTCTGCTCTCTCTCTCTCATAAATAAATAAAATCTTTAAAAAAAATCCCAAACAGACTCTTAACTATAGAGAACAAGCAGATGGTTACCAGAGGGGAGGTGGGTGGGAGATGGATAAGATGGGTGACGGGGATTGAAAGTGCACTTACTGTGAGGAGCACTGAGCTCAGCTACGGAAGTGTTGAATCACTGTGTTGTACACCTGAAACTCATGTAACACTTTTGTTAACTATACTGGAATTAAAACACACACACACACACACACACACCAGGGAACAGACTTATTTTTTAAATAAGAAACAATAATCTGGGGGTGCCTGGGTGGCTCAGTGGGTTAAAGCCTCTGCCTTCAGCTCAGGTCATGATCCCAGGGTCCTGGGAGGGAGCCCCGCTTCAGGCTCTCTGCTCAGCAGGGAGCCTGTTTCCTACTCTCTCTCTCTGCCTGCCTCTCTGCCTACTTGTGATCTCTGTCTCTCAAATAAATAAATAAAATCTTAAAAAAAAGAAAAAAGAAAGAAAGAATAATCTGGCATTCTAATTTAATCCTGCCACTTCTCTGCTTAAAACCCTGTGTTGGGATGAGAGGAACAAGTCCGCCCTGCTTGTTTGCACCAAAGATGACGTGGTGGGGGAGGCACAGAAGGCATTTCACAGCCGGCCTCTGTCCATCAGGCTGCCCTTCCCTGCTTTGGTCTTTGCTCTCCAGCGACACTGACCTCACTAGGCTCATCTCCATGGCTCTCGCCTTCCCACTGTGGGAATTGACATGACTCCATTCATTCATTGTCTCCTCTCTGATCCTTCCCTTCTTGCCCTCTGGCTGCATCAGTCCCCAACCGCGTGCACTGAATATTCTGTTTCTTTTCTGTTTATATCAGAAACCACGAGAAAAATATTCCTTTTCTCCTATGCCCCTCAGAGTCTTAACCACAGGGATGAGTCTTACCCCAGGGTCTTACCCCAGGTATGAGTCTCCTGGCTTCAGCAGTGTAGTGTCCTGAAACATCAGAAAGGTTAAATGGGGCGTGGAAATGTACTAATCAATTCATCTCTATGTGATCAGATTAATAATTTTTACCTGTGAAGTCTGGCTTCAAAGGCTCAGGACGTTCCATTGATTTTAGTGGTGGTCTCTGGATCCCTAAAGATGTAACACACGGTCCAGGAAAAGTCTGTCTTTAAACAGAGGTAATCTTGAAATAGATTGTTGCATATAAATGTCTCATTCAAATTACGTTCATTTGGATATGCTTTAAGTGGCAAACATAGCCGTATTTTTTTTTTCTTATTTTTAGGAAGGGCGGGGCCATTTTATGAGAATGAATACCTTGCCTTTAAATGACACTGCTGTTAATACTTACCCTCCAGCCATTCACACACACCGAGACTCACAGTCAGGTCACATTTGAAAGGGTTGTAACTCAGGATTTACTCACTGGTGTCCCAGAACCAGCATGTAATGCCTTCTGTTAAACTTCCAGGAATTTTATAGCTGATTATCAAACACTGTGTTAAATTATATTAAGATAAAGGTAATAAATACTTCAATCTCCTTCCTTTCTAATCATTTTATCTGAGCTCTTTATGTTACTTATGTCTGCTGCTTCTGCATGCTGGAGATACTATACCACACCCCGGGGATTCTCCTCACAGTTCTGCATTCAGGGACACCATGCTGGCGGCTTGAAATTGGCCATGGTCAGATTATTTACATGAGAGAAATTAGCAAACACTACGAATCTGGGCTTTTTTCCTCTGAAGAGCCTGTTGTTAAACATTTACCGTCAAACACACATACACACATGCTTGCTTTATTGATTTTATGTTTTTGTATATGGAGATAAATGATTGATTCAAATAATAGGAAGTCTACATGGGCCGGAGGGATATTTTCATCTAGCTCTCTCTTAAGGCACTGGGTTCTTTTTAACCTACCTCATAGTTTTTCCTGGACAAGGCAAATGAAACTCATTCATTTTGTATACATTTTATAATCTAATATTCATTCCTTTTTCTGAATGTCCATGTGTACCAACACTAATCCAAATCACACTAATCCATACCTCAAACCTTCATTTCTGCAGATGAATTGGGCTGGTTTCCCTGATTCTGCTTTCAATCAATCCCATGAACCAGAGAGAGAGATCACAAGCATTCAAGGAGGGGGCCAGAGGTGGAGAGGGAAAGCGGACCCCTGCTGAGTGGAGAGCCAACAGACTCAATCCCAGGACCCTGGGATCATGACCTGAGCTGAAGGCAGACACGAACCAACTGAGCCACCCAGGGACCCTGCTTTTTTTTTTTAAATAAAGATTTATTTATTGATATGCGAGAGAGAGTGAGAGAGCGAGAGTGCATGCCTATACATTGGAGAGGGGCAGAGGGAGAGAGAGAATCTCCAAAAGACTCCCCACTGAGTGTGGGGCCCAGCACAGGGTTCAATCTCATGACCCTGAGAACATGACGTGAGCTGAGATCAAGAATTGGACGTTTAACCAACTGGGCCACCTAGGCGCCCCACAGGCTTTGTTTCCTTAAACTCAACTTCTATCATGTCATTCCCCTGGTTCAGACCCTACAAGGCCTCTTTATTCTATATACAGGCTTTTCAAAGGATGGATGGTAGTATAGTCCCTGTATTACTCAGGGTTCTCCAGAGAAATATAAATATAAATAAAAAATAAATTTATATCTAAAATAAAAATTTAATTTAATTTATATTCATATATACATATATATTTAGAGAGAAAATGATTGATTCACTTTAAGGAATTGGCTCATGTGATTGTGGGAGCTGGGAATTCTGAAATTTGCAGGGCAGGCCCCCAGGCTAGAGATCCAGGGAAGTGTTGATGTTGCTGTCTTAAGTCCAAAGGCAGTCTGCAGGCAGAATTCCTTCTTTCTCTGGGGGCCTCAGTCTTTTTCATAAGACCATCATCTGATTGGATGAAGCCCATCCACATTATGGAGGACAATTTGGTTTACTCAAAGTCCACTAATTTAAATGTTAATCATGTTTAACTAGTTAAAGGGTACAAATTTCTTATTATGAGATGAGTAAGTTAGGGGAATGTGATGTACAGCTTGGTAACTCTAGTTAATATTCTATCATATACTTGAAAGTCGTTAACAGTGTAAATCTTAAAAGTTCTCACCACGCACATGCACACAAGAGGCAACCATGTGAAGTGATGAATGTGTTAACTAACCTTATTGTGGTAATCTTTTCACAGGATATATGTTTATCAAATCATCATGTTTTACATTTGAACTTACAGAGTGTTATATGTCAATTATATCCTAATAAAGATGGAGGAAAAAAATGTTAATCATGTCAAAAAGTATATCACAGCAACATCTAGAACGGTGTTTGACCAAAAACTGGGTACCATAGCCTAACCTGGTTGATGCATAAAGTTAATTATCATGGTGCTCCTCCTCTAATTTATCTATCCTAGGGTGAAATCTTTGGCCACATCCTTATTCCTGAGGTTATTGGGAAATTGATACAACGTGATGAAGATCCTTTTTGTTTTAGGGAAGTAAGAGACGTGTGTGTTTCTGATTAGTGGAAAAGGCCATGGATGGAATTAATTAAGATACCCTAATCTCTTGGCTATTTTTTATGGGAAAAAGAGAGGGCTGATGGGTGGTCACCAATGTTGATATGTTAGAAGCATATATTGTTGTTTTTGTGGATTTTTGGCAGGATTATCTTATTAGCATTTGTTGTTATTTCAAGTGTTTGGGTAAGTAGTTCATCGCTGTCTGAGTTAATGAGGAACCCATGGACTACTGTGGCAAATCTCTCTCTCTGAGTTTCAGGGCTTTCCAAAGCTCTTTGCATGGCTTTGGGCAAATTACTTAACCTTCTGTAGCTCAGTCTTCCTGTCCCAAAAAGACTTCTAAAACCTAGCATTCAGTGATTCTATAACCTGAACTTACCCATCCAGTTATCCCCAATGATTTTTCATCTCTCTGCTTGTGACGACCCAGTTCCCACCCTCCTCTTTGCAATTATCACACTAGCTTCCATCAAGATATCTCAGTTGTTGTGGGTTTTCTACAACTTAGATAACTATTCCTCTGTCTGTCACATTTACTTTTCAAATACAACTTGCAATATCTTTAAAATAGACAATGCTTTTATAAATCAATATTGAATAAACAGACCCCCTGCCTAATATGGTAAATGATGTCGACATGCAGTTCACAAAAGGTTCAAATGGCCAATAAACACAAGACAATATGTTCAGCATCACTAAGGAAAAAAGAAATCAAAAGAAATACTAGGGACAAATCTTGACTTTCAAAATGACATAATTCAGTGAATATAAACCTAGGATAAAATTTGGAAGACTACCATAGGAGGCTTTATTAGTTTCCCAGAGTTGTAAAGTGGGTGGATTAAAATAACATAAATTTGTTGTCTCACAGTTCTGGAGGGTAGAAGTCTAAAGTCAAGGTGTCAGCTGGACGATACTCTTTCCAAAACTTGTAGGGGAGAAGACTTCTGTTGATGGCTATCAATCCTTGGTGTCCTTGGCTTATAGCTCGTTGTCACTCCATTCTCTCCCTCTGTTACCACATGGCCTCCTCCCTGTGTGTCTGTGTCTGAATTTTCCTCTTATAAGGACACCAGTCGTCTTGGCTTAGGCCCACCCTAATGACGTCATCTCTACTAATTACGTCTGCAGACCCAATTCCCAAAAATGTCACATTCACAGGTACTGGGTGTTGGGACTTCAACGTATCTTTCTAGGGGGAACAACTCAAACTGTAACTGTGGCTGTGAAAGGCACAAGCTAAGATATTAACACATAATAAAAACAAAGAAAGAAGGTATCATTTCAGTGGAGGCAGGAGGGACAGAGGACTCTCAGGGACCAGACAACACATTCTACTTTATGCCAAGATAGTACATAGCTTCCAGAAGATGACATTCAGAAAGGAAGGAGAAGGCTGAACGTTAAACAGCAAGTCAAATTGAGTTGATTTCAATGGACATGATTCAATTTGTTGATGCCAAGAAGAAACGAGGCAGGAACATTAAAAGGTTAAATTAAATTCAGATATAAATAAACAAATATATATATATCTGTATATTTATATAATTATAATTATATAATAATAAATAATAAATATAAGATAATTATATTTATATATTTATATATTTAATATGTATATTATATGGCAGGTTCGTATTTTCAATTTTTCAATATGCTTGGGCTATAAAAATCCATAGCTATTTAACAGTGGCCAATTCGAAATGTCGTATTTTATTAATAAGCAGGCCAGTGACCAATACAATCATTGTAAGTGTTAGATTGAATCTTACAAAATTACCAATATTTGACTGTTTAATCTATAAAAATGGCGATTTGATGTGGATTAGCCCAATACACATGAAAAAAGGACTTGCTAACTTTGTCAGCAGAATTAGAGGCATTGATTTTACCACATGGATTTGGGGAAAAGCATAATGAATACATGTTAAAAAGTCCAAGCCTAAAACACCCCACTTTCTTCAAATTTCTTCCTCTTTCCACACAGCCAGCTAGAGCACAGCTAGCTAGAGCATTTAGATTTGAATTTGGTAGAAAATAGAATGGCGGGGCGCCTGGGTGGCTCAGTGGGTTAAAGCCTCTGCCTTCGGCTCAGGTCATGATCCCAGGGTCCTAGGATCGAGCCCCGCATCGGGCTCTCTGCTCAGCAGGGAGACTGCTTCCTCCTCTCTCTCTGCCTGATTCTCTGCCTACTTGTGATCTCTGTCTGTCAAATAAATAAATAAAATCTTTAAAAAAAAGAAAATAGAATGGCTGCTTACGTATGTTTAGACCTAAACCTTGGGTCAGATCCAAGTTGTCCTGGGGAACCCTATTTGGAGATTGTGCCCCAGAAGTAACCATCTCTGCTCCAGTCACATGGGGCAGTGGCGGGGGGAACACCGGGTCACAAGTTTCCCAGCTTGGATCCATATTGTCTGGAAGATGAATTTGCGGCTCTAGCAGGAGGCATCTAAAGCCTGCTTCCACTCCAGCCCTCTTTCCCTCTGGCCCTAACCTCACTGTGACAGAGACGGTTCTTGACCGACACAAATTAGTACTTTTCTCCAGAATGCCGTCATTCTGGGAAATGACTCCCAGCCAGGAACCGTATTGCTTGGTGTGTCTAAGTGAGACCATGCGACAAATTCTGGCCAGAATTTGTCTGGCACACAAGTTCTTGTGTGTCACTGCAACACAGTGGGGAGAAGACCATACTTTCTCTCTTCCTCTGGTCTGCGGACTGGGTGCCCTTGGAGCCACAAAATAAACAAACCTGGACCCAGAATCATCGTTTGGAGGAAAGCCACCCTGGGGATCACTAGACGAAGAGCTCCTTCATCGGACTTGGTGTGAGTGAGAAATAACCTGTGGTTTTGTGAAGCCACGGAGTTTGGGATTATTATTATGGCAGCGCAACAAGCCCACCTTATGACCTCTTACCTGTCAACACACTCAGGCTCCATCTGTTCCCCCAACTCACCGCGTTGTTTCACTTTGTCTGGGCCTTGCAATCTCTGCTCTCTTGACCTGGAATAACTCCTCCCTTTTCTAGCTGGTAAACCGCCAAGATTCAGAAGGGAAATTTATTCAGTGTCCTTGCCTGACTTCTCCCGGCTGTTTGCTACGCCCTCTTTCCTCCCATCTCTGCGCCTTGTAGCCTAGCCTCGGTGAGATCACGTTGACATCGTCATCTTCTGCAAAGTCTGTGAGCTCTTGAAATGCGGGCACTAGATCTCGCTCTTTATGTTCAGGGCACCTAAAATAGCACTTGGCATGGAGGGTTTCTCAGTACATGAATTTTGGATGAGTCTAAGTGAACTGGGGGTGTGAGGGTTCTCAGATGACATCTTCTAGTCAGCTGACTATGGGCTGCCATTGGTCAGAACCAGATAGGAGAGCTTGAATCACTGCAGAACTGTCCCTGTACAGCTGGACGCTGCTCTCAAAATCAGAAAAGCCCTTAAAGGGAATGCACAGAATAAAGAAGTGGGTCCTCAGAATTTGTCTTTTGCTATTCACCAAAGGTTAGAGGACATGAAAGCTCTCTTTTTTAGAATGTGTGTGTTTAATGACTACAGACCATGTCGAGTACCTGTTTAGCTTGAAAGACATTGGGAATTGGAACTTCCCTCCAGAATTCAGCCAGAGATTTTTTTTGAGTTCCTTTGCTTCTCTCTAAAATTCGATTTTTTTTTTTTTTGAGAGGACAAGGGGATAAAAAAGTGAGTTCAAATGAAATGAGAAGTGCTTTAATAGGAATGTTTTATTTTCTCTGCCCAAGTTTCTAGCATAGCTTATAAAGTGAAAACACTGCTTTAATAAAAATGGAATACTACTGGTTACACAAAACCCTGTCCTTTCTCCTTCAAATCCACCCAAGGAGGGGTCCCTCACTCTTCCGGGTTGCTGACAAGGGCTGTGGTGGAGTAGGAGTAGGGGCTGAGCAGGGCTGCAATGGTGTAGTGGCGGAAGCCAGAGTCGTTTGCTGTGAACACCACCTAAGAGAGAGCACAGATAGGGTCCGTTTCTATCAGAGCCTAGAATGTGAGTCACCAAGACGGAGACTACTGGAAGTCCAGTGCCAAGCTAATTCATTTTATTTGATGGTTTCTTTTTCTGGAACAGATTGAACAAAAGGCAAAAATCCAAATATGCAGGTAAGACTCTACGGGAGACTGGCGCAGCCCTTGGAACAAGATTTCTTTCCCAGGCCTGTGTCATCAGGTCTATGTCTCTCTCTCTCTCTCTCTCATTTTTGTTTGCTTGTTTTTGCAAATTCACAGTAAAAATCAGGGTGGCCCTAGCTTGACTGAGGGAAATCACAGAGAGCCTAAATGCTCTTGTTCATTTTCTTGGTTTTAGAAAAAAGAGGAGAAGAGGTAGTAATTGTCATTTGGTGGCCAGACAACCGAAGAGAGGTGACTGCCATTCTCACCACCGACCAGGGACCCAGAACTGTAGAGCTGGAAGGGAATATTCTTCCCATTTTAGAGATAAGTAAATAGAGAGATAAGAGATAAGTAAACCAGAGATAACAAGAGATAAGTAAACCAGACCTCTGAGTTAGTGTTTGGCCCAAATTTATACAGGACAGGGCCAGGTTAGAAGTTAAGGCTTCTGTCTCCAAACCCAGAGATTTTTCTCCCTCTATTCCTTTGAATTTTTTAACACAAAGAACAAGTATGTGTTTATGTGTATAACAATGCAATATAGAGTAAAAGTGGTATAGGGTTCTAGTTACAAAAGCAGAGTGTGGAGGCTCATGTGAGAATTTTGAAATAGACACATGGGGGTTGGAGCTCATTTGAGCTTCCTAATTGGACAAATTGTTGACCAAAGTGTTTTTCCGGTGGGTCATGTACTTCGGTCAGGTTTAGTAGAGCTTCTGAGACTCAGGGACTGGGATAGTCTAGATGCCAGAGTGAGACAAATAGAGAGGAATTTGGTTCAGGAGAGAGATGGGGGACAGTGAGGAGGTCTTTAATTTTATTTGTTTTGTATACAGGTCTTGGGTTGAGCTTTGGACCCATCATGGATAAACATGGCTTTTTTCCTAATATGGAAAAAAGAAGCCTTGGTTGTTTGAAGACAGGAGGAAAAAAATCTGATTGAACCATACTGAAAATAAAAATAGCATGAGGGCAAGAGGTGGTGAGAATCACCTAAGAATCTCTGAAGGAGAAAAAAACATTCCTTAAAGGCCAAGTGTCTAGAATCACCTAGTGAAAGCTTCTTCCCTCTAACACGGACATTGGTCTCCAGCTCAACTTGATTCTTCCTTAAAACTGTAAATGGCATAATCTGTGCTCAAAATCCCATGAAGTGAAGAGGACTATTAGTTCCATAGGAAATTTTCTACTTTCTTGGCAAGAGTAACAAGGCGACCTGGGTCCCTGGCAAGGGAGGAGGGGATGATGCAGAAAAACAGCATTTGTCTGGGAGGTCTTGATCAGGAGAAGCTGGCAGGGGAGGAACTCATGGCTGGACCCATCAGCACCAGCCACTGAGGGGAGGCCCCAGGACTCGAACTTCCCTGCCTGCCCTTTCTTAACCCCCATATCCATGGGGCTGATGGTCCTACCTAATATGTCTGACATCAGTCCCTCTCCTTCCACCCTCAGAGCAGGAGTGTGTTTTCATTTACGAATTTCTAACATTTAGCAGAGTGTAGACACATAGAAGGCTTTCATTTTCCAAAGGTAAGTTGAATGAATACTGAGAGTAAGTAACAGACAAGGAAGCTAACACCTAATGACTAGGAGCAACCCATGGTGGGCGCTATGGCCATGACTCCTCTCATTAGCAGGAGCCCACGGCAGACAAGGGTTCCAAGGAGCCTGATCCTGTGTTCCAGGGTAGAGGCTGAGACTCTGCGAGCAAACGTTTTTGTGGTAGGCTCCTCTAAGCCCTGCACAATGTAAACTAGGCTCCTTGTCTTGCCTCCAAGACTGAGGAGGAGCAGCCAAAGGCAAGCCTCTTGGTAGATGGGGAGCCCCAGCTCCCTGGATGACTTGTGAGCCCCAGAAATCAAATAGGCTCCTACGATTTTTCTGGTAACACCATCTACCAAAAGAACCATTTGATGTCAATTGAAAGTCTCATCCATGACCAAGCCAGAAATGATGGTTCTCTTTCATGCTGAGCTGTTTTTCTCGCAATTATTTGATCTTTGACCCCAACCAGCATGTCTGGATTCTCTTTCCATGACAGCCATCTCGTTTAAATGACTTAAGGAGTTACAGGCAAGGAGGAGGTGCCAAGACTGGGCCCATGAATAACTCAGAGGTTCCCACTACCTCATAAGCAAAACATAGAGTGTGAACCAAGGGTTACAAACGTGGCTTTATTGTTTTTTTTTAGCCTGATATCTTATAGTAAGAAAGCTGAGGCACACCTGAGGCTAAGCCTAGCCTGGGCCCTGGTGGTCATTATTTCTACTTCCTCCTTTACTAGCCTGGGATTTTGGACAAGTTATTTCACTGTCCGCTGACTCAAATTCTTCCTCTGTAAAATGAGGCTAATAATAACAACCATGATGGGTTGTGGAGGAGGACTGAGTAGGTTAAATATAGAAAAGACAGCAGTCTGGCACGTGATGTATGCTCAACCCCTGTTATTTATTGTGCTGCCATCACTATCTTGAATTTGTCATCTGTATAGGCATTACCCCAAATCGCTTATCCAGACCTCTGGGAGCCAGAGGTGTTTTGGAATGAAGTGGGTTTTGTTTTTTTGTTTGTTTGTTTGTTTGTTTCAAATTTTAGAGAAGTAAACTGGCACATCTATATTTCATTACATAACACCCTGGGTAGGGTCTGGAGAGCTGCTAGTCATCCAACACATTAGCAGTTCTTTGGCAAGTGAAAATTCCTAGTCAGTGGAATTAAGGAAGATACTAAGGAGCGTCATGTAAATTCAGGTCATGTTACTAAGTGAGTTTCCACCAAACTTAGAAATAAACTTTGCTCTTCAGAGTTTTATACATTTCTGGCTGTAGAAACAGGAAAGGGGATCTAAGCTAGTTCCGTGCTCTCCTTACAACATTTCCATGGCCTGTGATGTGCAGACTGGGCATTGCCTGGGATTAACAACAACAACAACAAGAACACAAATAAAATACTAAAAAGCAACCCGAGTGTCTCTATGCTCTCACCTCTGCATATTCATGGAATGGGGAAATGCCGAGTGACTTCCAGTACGACTTGGTGTCTAATTCTACTTTGTACACCCCTTCTACAAATTTCTCAGCAGTTGTGAGCCCGTGGAGCTCTCCAAGTTCCTTGGTTTTCCTAGAAGGTAAAAATTATAGGTTAAGTTAGGAATTAGGGGAATGAATGCCAGGGCAAGGTGACACCACATGCACGTGCACACACACACACACACACACACACACACACACAACATATATGTGCAGTGTGTGTATGTGGGGGGAAATACATATATATAAATATACATATTCAGCAAAGGGAGAGAGAAGGAAAGGCAAAATCCTAGTAACTGAATTTTACTGAGAAGAAATTTGTCAGAAAGATTTCAAAACTTTATTCTAGATTTTTCTAAGGAGAACAGAAGGTATAGGTATAATGTTTCACCTCAAAAACAGTCGTTGCAATTCAGGGTTGGTGTTTGGGTGAAAGTTCATAACTACCCTCGGAAGTGGCCATGAGTCTCTAGGACTCTGCAGGCCCCATGACACCAAGGTCTTACTCCTTTCCCTCCCAGCGTGAGGTTGGCTTTCAGAGGTGGTATCACTTCAACACACATGGGAACCCCAAAGTATGATAAGGCACCCGTATGTGAAATTAGTTGCATGTTTAATCTCTTTGGTAAAACTCTGCTAACAATAAATACAAGGCAACTCCTTTTAAAAAAATAACTAAGCCACTTCTATTTCTACATACATACCAGCTTCATTACTGATGTTAGAAATTGTCCTCCATTAGACCTCAAAAACTGACAGATAAAAATGGAAGTTGTCTTTACTAACTCTGATCACTGCCTTTCCACCTTTCTTCTTTTCTAGGAAGAAAAGATTTAATTTCTTTCTTTTTTTTTTTCTGGTCTTGTCAGAAGGAAAAAACATCCACATGAGCATCTGAATGTTTGGTGTTTATTCGCTCTCTTGCTTAGAATATTCTCTTAAGTACTTTCCACATTGTGCTTGGCATTTTAGATAAACATAAATGAATTCACAAATAAACACTCAGTTGAAACCACACCAACAGAAAAGGTGTTCCCAGGGATGGGTGAGGAATCATAATGCGGTCCTTGGGATTCAATTAAAACCCACAGAAGTTTTCCTTCCTGGAAACATAAGCACTTAGCAGTATCGTCTGGTGCTGAGGGTTTCTTGGCTGCTCATTCATACAGTGAGTTGGTTTAGGTTTACTAATGTGAATTTTCTTTGAGATTCTTGCTAAAGGAGGTGGGAAACCACCATGAAAATTGGGCAGTGGCCACAGAAGGTAAGAAGTCACTGTCGCACCCGATGTTGGGTCATTGGTCTGGGGCTGGGCTTGGCTTATGTGCCTTTCTTGTCTGTGTCCTTTCCTTACTGAGTGCACGGCCTCCAGCCTGGCATGGACTCGGAGCTCCACGTGTTCTGGTTAGACACAAGCGCTGAGGTCTGGAGGGTCCAGTTAAACTACAGACGCACGCCTTGTCAGGGCTGTCCCTCAGTTCCTTTCCTTTCGTTAATAAAGTAGTGCAAATTGCACTTTTTGCCTGTAATTCCAAGCCAAGGACACTCAGCTTGAGTGTTTGGCAAGGGCACTGAGAAATCCGTGACACTCTTGAAATTGTGTGTGTGTGTGTGTGTGTGTGTGTGTGTGTGTGACATTTTTCTGGGTTTGGAGATCATAGGAGATTACCTTCTTAAAGTGGTCTGTGACTCAAGAAGGCCGTGGACCACTACTAGAGAAAGAGGAGGTGCTGGCTCCTTCTTTTCCTTTTGGTCTCTCCCTTCAGGGCATTCCAGGGAAGCAAAGCAAGAACATGGCATCCTCCCCTACTTGACCCCTGCCTGCATTCTTCGGTGAATGGCGAATGGTGTGAGGCACTCTCTCTAAGAAAGGGCCGGAGAATAAGCAACTAGAACGAGGTCCCAGGTCTGGGCTGGTTGGGCAGCTTACCCAGAGGCGAAGAGCTCCCAGCTCTCATCAGCAGCCTTTTTGAACACTTTCACGCCCACGTTGACAGCAGGACTGCCTCGGACGGCGTCTAGGACTTTGACCATCAGAGGACACTTGGATCCACCAGAGCCCTGGGGATAGGGAAGGCCAGGGAGAGATCAGCAAAACCGGTCAGAATGAAAGTGTCTATTCTTTTTCTTGTTTTTTATTTTAAGATTTTATTTATTTATTTAAGAGAGAGAGAGAGAGAGAGAGAGAGAGCGAGAGAGCACAAGCAGGGGGAAGGGCAGAGGGAGCAGTAGGCTCCCCGCTGAGTAGGGACCCTAATGTGGGGCTTGATCTCAGGACCCTGGGATCATGACTGGAGTCAAAGGCAGAACCTTAACCAACTGAGCCACTCAGGCACCCCTGAAAGGACCTATCCTTTATAGGGTTCGAAATCTGGAACAAGGCAAGATGTACATGCCAGTTCCATTTCCAGCAATATAAGTGTTGCTAGGTAATGAGCTCCCCTTCTCCATGTCACACAGACATGATTGTTCCCAAAGCAAAGCTGGTTTTTGCTTCTGTCCCCTATGATCAGCCGGGGACGTGCCTAATGAATTTTAAGGGAGAAAAGAGGCCCTCTGAGAACAACTGCTTTGTGAAGCCTCGCTATATGAGTGGAATTACTGAAAAGATGTAATGTACCATAGGCCCAAAGAGTGAGTTTCTCCCTGAGAACCCTTCAGTTCTCTGTTGCTGTTGTCATTCACTCTTATTAGTTGTACAATCCTGTCAGACTATTTCATGACCCATTTAATAGTATTAGTTAATTCTTCCAGAGGACTTAAGAATTCGGTATTTGACTAGAAGGTTTTCTGCCAAGCCTTTCAAAAAATTAATCAATAAAGACATTTTGATTAGCTGAAGGGAAATAAACTTTATAAAAGGATGCATTTCTGAAAACATGATATTGGTAGCTTCGTGAAGATCACATCTTTATTTCTACCATCTGAGGAAACAGAGCGGAGGAGCCAGGCCCCGTAATCCCAGGGCACCAGAGCAACAGCGGGACACACCCAGGGTTCCAGCCCCCGTTCAGTGAGCTCTGCAGAACTTGGCTCATTTTGAAGTTTGACTCAATGATATTTAAAAGTCGACACGGGCTATCCTCGTCCTAGTAACAAAAGGCTGCTGGCAGAGCTGAAAGAATTCACTTCTACTTCATCTAGCGGACCTCAGGGTCTGTATAAAAAGACTTCACAGAATCCAGCACTCACCGCAAGGCCAGCCTCTGACACAAGTACCAGTCCGGCGAGGCAAAGGAGGAGCAGACGACGAGAAGCCATCCTGTCGCGGGCCTGTGAGGCGGCCGCCCCCAGCCTGGGCCTTTTATGCTCCCTTCTCCCAAGCCACGCCGCTGATCCCTGCCAACTGACTCCAAACCTGCTGATTCTGATTATTGACTTAGTCAACAAAGGGAGAATAAGTAACTCACACAAATATGAACCTTGCCTAGAGAGATTAGAGCATAGGAACATTAGCTCTATGAAATATTCTTATGCCTGACGGGTCAATGGCCAGCTAGATCACCAAAACAAAACACACAAAACCAAACAGTCATGTTCTTCTCTCCACTTGGCTGGAAGCAGCAGCATTCTTGGGAATTTTCTTTTTTTTTTCTCCCTTACAGATTTTTCTGCATTTTTATTTTTTATTTTTTCGTTTTCTAGACATCTTGTCTTTTGTTTTAGATGTGAGATGCAAGTTGTAATAATTTATTTCACATGGAATGACGTTTGGCCTCACAGGGTTAAATACAGTGCATTAGAAAACATCAGTGCACTTGGTATGCATGTCCAATAATTAAAAAGAAAAACTCTTGATGGTGCTTATATTTTAAAAAGCCTAAGTTTCAGCCAAACTAAGTCATCTGGAAGCTTTGCTTACTCAGCAATTTCTCCACTGGTTTTTGTCTTCTTCCCAGGCAAGGTTCATCTCAACCCAAGAAATAATGATATGTTTCAAACTGACATTAAAGAGCCTGAAATACAAAAGAACCAGATCTTTTTTTTTTTATTATTATTTATTTTGGAGAGAGCGATAGCATGAGTGGAAGGGGCAAAGGAGAGGGGGAGAGAATCTCAAGTAGGCTCCGCACTGAGCAGGGAGCCCAACACCAGACTCAATCCCACAACACTGAGATCATAACCTGAGCTGAAACCAAGAGTCAGTTGCTTTACCAACTGTGTCACCCATGGGCCCGGAAAACCAGATATTCTTACTGTTTCTCCTGCATGGATGTGCAGAAACACGGCTACCCAGCTGGGTTTTAAATCTCAAGAATCATAATCTGGGCCACCTGACTGACTTGGTAGAACATGCGTCTCTTGATCTTGGGGTTGTGAGTTTGGGGCCCATGTTGGGCTTAGAGTTTATTTAAAAAAAATAATCACAATCCAAATTCTTTGAAGGAAGTAGAAAGGACTGTAAGACCCGGAAGTTACAGTTGACAGCATATTGTCTTCCTCCTCCCAACTTACACACCCAGAAATTATCACTATTCGACGATTCATTGATCAAGTTTCAACTCGGGTCCATGAATGCGCACATATGTGTATGTGACTTTGTTCCTGGATTCTTTAAGACAGGTTTGTCCTTACAGGGACATGCAGAATATAGACAACAATTTTGGACAAATACATGTCAAGGATAGGTCACATCTAGAGCAGCGAGGGTTGGGAGAGCATTCTCACAGCTGACAGAATCAGGCTGAAAGGAAGTTGGCAAGTAATCATGGAGGAGAACAGGTTTCAGGGAAGAGTGGAAGGACAGGGAAGCATTTCAGGAATATGGAAATGAACAGGACACTTGGGGAGGGTGGGGTGATCATAGGAGAGTAACCAGAGCAAATCCATTTCTAAGCATAGCTCCAAATGGAGTCTTAGAGCCTTAGAGCCTGGCTCTGAAGTGATACAGGAAAGAGTTTTGAGTTGGCTGATAGATAACCTGAATCATCCAATTCCTACTTCTACTGCCCCATTTCCAGGATGACCTTCTCTCAGTTACTGAATAACCTCAGATACTCAAGCTCGTGCATTAGTAAAATGGAAATATCTAATATTTTACTTTAAAGGGCCTTTCTAGTAGCTTTTAATATGAGAGGATATAAAAGCTTTTTGTAAACTGTAAACCACTGCTCTGGTGTCAAGGATAGTTATAACAATTTGGCTCAACATCTCTGCTAAGGAGAAGACCCTTTCTCTAACGTTTTTTATATATTGTCATCCAATTTTCTCTTGACTTATTCCCGTGGCTCAGAAGTTAGATGGAGGGCCTGTTTTCCGACTGTGAAAATACTGGAAAATTCTCTTATATCCCATCTCAACACTACGTTCTGTTGAAATCGAAAACTCTCCTGCCGACACTGTGAACTGGCCATCCCGGGCTGCCACTGGTTTGTAGACATGGTATGTATGGGTTATGGGATATTTCTTTAAATATTCTGAAATAGTTGCTAAAATTAAAAGTTGAGACACATTGCATAAAAATTTCTGTTTCTGGCTTCTCTTGAAAAATCAGAAAAGATGGCAGGTCTCAGCCCACATTCACACATTACAGTGGGCTCTCCCTCTCAGACATCACAGTGCATTAGGCCTCCCTCCAGCTCTCAGGCTAGGTAACATTTCTAAGCAGCACTATCAGGCTCAAGTTTGGTTCTTTCCTTACACATGCCCTTGTTTGTCTCATCTATGTTCTTATCTGGCCTCTTGGCAACTTGGGTTAACCATTGCTGGTCTTCCAACAGCCATTTAGGTAGTGAATGACAGCTCGGATTTTTGTTTTTGTTTTTGTCTTTTGCTTTGCCAAACAGACATTCTCACTTCTTTGCATGATTCCTTTTCAGACAGTTTCTGGAACCCTTATCACCGAGAACTTCCTCCTCTGACATACTTCCACTGACCACTGTTTCTCTTCAAATGTGATGCTCTGATGGGGACATGGGAGCCAGATAGGATCAGGCCAACAAACAGGACTGAGACCATTATTTCCCTTGGCAAAGGCACTCCACTGCCAAGGGGGCACCCTAAGAGCATTTGTACCAGAGCAGCTATGAACGCCCCATCATAACACTACCCATTGTGACCTGATAGGCACAATGATCTCAAATCACCATATATTATCCATTGTTCTATGCTTTTATCATGTATAAATTTTATCTTATCTGTTCTTCAGCTTTATGGAGATATTCTTGACAAATTATAAGATATTTAAAGTGTACATTGTGGTGACTTGATATATGCATACATTGTGGAAGGATTTCCCACCGTGTAGTTAATTAATACATCCATCACCCCACATATTTTTACCTTTAAAAAAAAAAGATTTTATTTATTTATTTGAGAAAGAGAGAGTGAGAGAACACAGTGGGGGGAGGGGCAGAAGGAGAGGGAGAACCAGACTCCCTGCTGGGCATGGAGCAGAACATGGGGCTCAACGAGGGGCTCGACCCCAGAACCCAGAGATCATGACTGAGCTGAAGTCAGATACCTAACTCACTGAAACACCCAGGCGCCCTTTATCTTATTTATGTGTGAGAACATGTAAGTTCTACTGTCTCAGCAAATTTCAGTTATATAGTGTACTATTATCAACTAAAGTTCCCATGGTTTACATTAGTCCTTAGACTTTATTCATCTTATAGCTGAAATTTGTACTTTTATCAGCCTCTTATTTCCCCCACCTCCCAGCCCTGGCAACCACTTTTCTACATTCTGTTTCTGAGTTTGACTTTTTTTTTTCTTTTCTTTTTAATTTAGATTCTACATATAAGTAATACAATGTAGTGTTTGTCTTTCTCTGTCTGGCTTATTTCTCTTAGCATCATGCTTTATAGGTCCATTCATGCTGTCATAAATGTCAGGATTTCCTTCTTTCTCGTGGCTGAATAATAATCCAGTGTATTTATATACCAATCTTATTTATCCATTCATTTGTCTTCTGGTACTTATGTTGTGTCTTTATGTTGGCTATTGTGAATAATGCTGCAGTGAACATGGGAATGCAGATGTCTCTTTGATATTCGATTTTCATTTCCTTCAGATATGTATCCAAAAATGGAATTGCTGGATCATATGGTAATTCTATTTTTAATTTTTTGAGAAACCCTCGTACTATTTCCTCTAGTAGCCGAACCAATTTACATTTCCAGTAACAGTATACAAGGGTTCTCTTTTCTCCGCATTCTGGCTCATGTTGTGTCTTTTCTTTTTGATGATTATCATTCTGGCAGGTATGAGGTGCTAACTCATTGTGGTTATCATTTATAAATTTTAACCTAAATATGGGAACCTATATTTATGTCTTCCTGTTAGTTCTATTCCCCCAAGCCATCTTATTGACACCATTTAATAGTTGATTCCGTTATTCCCTGCGTTAGTGTGCCCTCTAAGCCTTGTCCTTGGCCGCTTGGAGTTGCTTCCCTTCTGAACTGTCATTGATCTGGAAATCATTAATAAAATTTGAATTTGAACAAGACAAGGAGGTGGAGGGAAAGTGGAGTCATGCAGAGTACAAGGAGCAGCTGCATTTGATTGTTGAATCAACCATAAATTTTCAGAGATAGAGGTTATTTTTAACATAAAGAGAAAAATGTTGGCAGAGATCTAAAGATCAAAGGGAGATGGTCTAAAGTAAACGTAAGAGAGCTCAGGAGAAGGAGCTTTCAGTGCCTTTTAGGTGAGGGGAGAGCAAGGAGGAAGGAAAAAGAGAAAAGGAGTGGAAATGCATTCTCGGTCAAAGGAACGCTTGTTGGAACAAGTGGCAATGACTAGTACAAGAAATATCCAGTGTTTCCTGCCTGAGAGGCAATCTGTGAGGATGACTGAGAGTCACTTGGGTAAACACAGGCACTCTAAGATAAGAGGGCCTGCCTTTCCCCTGTTCCTTTGAGTTTGTGAAAGCTCTTTGAGAAAGATGGTTACATGGGATCACCAAGAGGGATGAGTTAAGGTCAAAGGTCACCACATTCCTGGAGTCCTAAGTGGTTGCTGTAGAAACTGTGCTCTAGGGCAAATATTAGCAGCAATAAAGATCCATTGCCCAAAACAAAAGGTACGTTATTGAGATATTTATGCTACAATTGTGTCTTTTCTTAACCATGTCCTGTTTTTCCTCCCATTCCGACCATGGGACTATGGCTAAATGTTTAACTGAGGTAAAATAGACTAATATGTTGACAACATTCCTCTTCCTACTACAGAAGACGGGGTGGTTAATGGAAGGGCCTGCTCTTAATTTAAGGTCCTTCTGCTCTCTCCCTTGTAACGAACAAACTTACCAATATTTTTAAAGTACAACAGATTAACTCTTTTTTTCTTCATTTAGTTTCTGAGGGTGCCTATGAAATGCTAGCCGGGGAGGTGGGTCTCTTGACCCTGAAATGCTTATTAATATTATTGCAAGTAAGCTGATTAGCCAGAGTGGAGAGTTGGCTGGCCAAGTGCTTGGAATGGGTCTCCGTGGAAGCAGTGGGGGTGGGGCTGGACCCTAGATCTTTGCGGGGGTAGAGAATTCAATTCTGTTAGTTCCTCTCAAAGTGAATAAGCCCTGTGGGTTTGATTAAAGGTAAGCAAATCATAAAAGATTCATTTTAAACCATAATACCAATTTAATTAATAGTCAGATGGTTGCTGAGTAAGCAAGGAATTACAGCAAAGGAACTTGACTGATTTTTTGAAAACATTTTATCCAGACTACTGTTGAGACTAGAAATGTTTCTTTACTTCACCATAGAGTATGCTTTTCTGGCGCTCAAAATGCTTGTGTCCACCTTATGTGGCATGTCTTTCCTCAGGGACTGCTGAATAAACACTAAAAAGGGCTTTTCCTTTGTCTTCCCTTCTTTCACTGTCCATATGGACAATCGTGCAGGTAAAGGCAAACATTACCTAGGACACGTTAATTAGACCTCATTTTATTTTTTATTAATTGTAATTTTAGTTTCACGGTTGAATCTCAGGGCCCAACCTTGTTGGGAAGAAAAGCTGGGAACTTCCCAGTATAAGAATTTTCCACAGCTCTTATCCTGCATGCTGCCATATTTGGGGACTGTATCATGGAAAGCAGCAACCATGGCCCCACACCAAGTTAGAAAACTGACCCTGTCTCTATCTGGAGGACTTCAATTTACCTTACATCAGTAGCTCAGATGATTCAAAGTCAAGACACCCATGCCTAGGGCCAAGTTCATATCTGTCCTAGCAATTACACATTTGTTAAGGATTTTATCCATAGGTAGTTATTAGATGAAGTTAGAGTTTTGATTTCTGGAGCCACTCAAAGTTCACCCAGCCCTTCTTATGATGGAGAGAGGTATAGACAGGAGAGGGGAATCCAACTAGGGATTTCCATTCTCATCTAGCTACAGGTTTTCTTTGTGTTTCTGTTTTTTTCTGCAGCTCTCATGTCCCTGGTATGGCAAAACAAGCCTGAGATCGCATGTCCCTTGGATGGACCTGTGTGACCATATCTTGTGATAAGCAAGAATTAGGGTATGTCCTGATGGAAAGATAGGATGGAACAGACTACTTTCTTCTCCATACATGTCTTCGTGATTGCCTGATAGCTTAGCTCAGTTCACCAAGAGATTGCTCTGGGGCTTAGGTCCATTGTTCCAGCTAGAATTTAAAAAGATTTTGTTACTGATTTTTATTTCTTAGCTCACATCACCTTTAGAATCAGCTTAGAGCCATCATCCAGGATCCGTGGCTCAGGATCCATATTTTGGTGACTTTTATGTATCTTTCAATTTTGGAAATATGACTAATATAAGGATATTTTCTGTTCATCAACTGAATAAAAAACAAGCAACTTTTGGGTATCTTCTGAATGTGTGCCATGCGCTGGCCATCACCATGAGAAATATCAAGAAGCATAAGTTTCAAAGTTGCTTATAATTGAATTATTTTTATTTTTTATTTTTTTAAAGACTTTACTTATTTATTTGAGAGAGAAAGAGACAGTGCTAATTGGTGGGGGGGCAGAGAGACAGAATCCCTGCTGAATGAGGAACTGGACGTATATGGGGCTGGATCCCAGGATCCTGAGATCGCGACCTGAGCTGAAGTTGGATGCTTAACTGCTGAACCACCCCAGGCGCTCCCTCCAAGTTGCTTATAATTTAATTATTAAGAAAATACATTTGCCATTCAATGGGAAACAGTTGAAGAGGTAGGTAATTATTCAGAGAAGGAGGAAGTCACTTTTAGGCTCATGGAATGCTTCTGTAAGAAGTGAGATTTAAGCTTATCATCAAAGATAAATATAAGCTCAGTAGGAAAAAAGGAGCAGTGTGTGAGATTTCTATCCCATATAAGTAAGGAAGCCTTTGAGGGGCAGATGCTGGACAGGGCAGAAGGAGAAGTTAATGGCATGCATACTAGGGTACAAGGAATAGAGGAAAATTTGAAATCCAGGATTAGGAACTGAGCATCTGATGGAAGCATCTGTTTTAAAGGGCTAGACAGGTTAAGACCAGGAATGAGACAATGGAACAGTGACGGAGAAAACAGAGCAAGCAGGTCAGGAGAGGTAGGAAGAAGTCCAGAGCCTGAAGTCTGATGGAGTCCTGACTGAAGAAGATTCTGGATGCTTGTGCTTCTCCAAATTTTCCACTCCTGTAAGAATGATAAGATCTGTAACAGTACTTAGGGGAAGTGCAAAAGTCTGTTCCATTTGGAGGTTATGAGCCTAGTGATCCCAGACCCCAAGGGAGAGGGGACCATCCCTGTACAACGTGTACACTGAGTTTGTTATGCATGGATCGGAAATTTCAGTCATGACATATTGAGACCTAGTTATAGGTGTTTGGTTATATTTGTTGTTGCTAGTACAGATTTTACTGGGCCCTTCGAGCCTGCTTTGTGAAGGATAAGGGAGCTGGTCTGAGCACTGAGTTGGTGGGACAGAGGGCCATGGAAACCAGAGTGAGCCCAAGAGCAGAAGTGGAAAAATATCAGGTACAGCCTGAGGACGAAGAGTAGAGTCATGTCTACTGTACGGATGATGGACTGTGTAAGCCTAAGCAGATGAGCCAGAAACACAGTTCAGAGTTCGATTGTGCAATCTCTTCAGTGCTTTCCTGAGAAGTCTGAGTTTTACTTAGACGCAAGAACATAAACTCTCCCGATAATTTTTGAAAATCTTTATAATGATGTTGTTTCCCATCAAATGGGCAAATATATTTTCTTAATAACTAAATTATAAGCAACTTGAAGGTCCCACTATGTTGGGACCTCTTGGCTCACCTTCAGACGTTTGATTATAATGAGCCTGGGACACTCTGCCTCATGAGGTCAGTGAGTTCATTGCCACTAAGAGGTCCATGGGAAAGCTCACTGGCCATTAGTCACAAGTATCCATTCAATGTCATCGACTTCCTTTGTAATCCTCTATATTTAATTTTATGCACAATGAGGTTAAGAACCCAGGCAAAGAGACAGAATGAGTCCCAGTCCAGCACCGTGTGGCTGTAATCTAATGGAGTCCACTGGCATACATGGAGAAAGAGATTGGCGGTCATCCTGGGACTGGTTAGTCGTGGATGGAAATTGTAATGTTGGCTGTTTAGAAGGAAGATTTGTAATTTTATGGACAGGATTTCCCCTGGGGTAAAGAAGAGTGCTCTGGAGACTCCCCATGGAGATAGAAGACATGTTATTCATCCTAACCTGTGTGACCATTGGGTTTGTTGTGGAAATCACTACACTGAAATGTTTGTTTACACCTCAGCATTTGTGAGCTTGGTCACCAAAAGTCCAGTCTCTGAGATTTTAGATGAAACAGTGGTTCCAAGCTTCCACAGTTGATTTTGGATGTTGATTGGCCCACGTGAATTGGCAAATTCACCCAGGTAATACCCCTGAGGGAGAAGGCCTGCTGGGCTTCACGTGGAAAACTGACATCCTACAATGTTACAGTAGTAATCAGGCTGGTGTGGTGTCACTGGTTTAGAAGGAAGGGACACTGTTCAACAGACAGAGTTAAGCAGGAGGCTACCAGAGGGATAGGGTGTTGAGGAAGATGGAGGGGTAAAAATGATTTTCCATTTTAAAATTTCAGAAGATTAGAGAGTGTCTCTCTGACAGAAAAGACATAAGGCAGTGAATAAAAATAACAGTGTAGTAAACCTAAGATCTTATTTATGGAAGGAGAGCATTTGCATATTTAAAGGCAGAGGGCAAAGAGACAGTTCAAGTTTAACCCTACTCCTATGGCTCTGTAGCAACATCACTGCTCATCCATTTTCCATGGAATCTTTTCTATAAGCTCCTGCCAAACTAATTTTCTTAATGCATACCTCTGATTACATCACATGTCTCTTCAAAAGCTTTCTCTCACTCTCCATGGTCAGCTAAATAAAGTCCAATGTCCTTTGTGTGGCATTCCGAGATGGGCAAGACTTAGCTCTTCTCCATCGTCATTTATTGCTGTGGTTCCTCAAACACCAGCTGATCACTAGTCCTGCCACCTGGGACCTGCCACCCTGTGCCCTTCTACCCCCACCTTGTCCATTTTCCTGCAGACTGCTAATTGCCTGAGGGGGCAAACAAAGCTCCCAGAGGCTTTTTAGTGTGCAAAAGTCCACCCTGTATGGAGGATGGGGCTTGATACAGGAGTTTTCAGAGAAGAGGGAGTTTTGGGAACCTAGCAAAGTGCTGGTGAAGGCCATGGTCACGGAGAGAAAAAAAAACAGATGAAAAACCAGATGAAAGCTTATGAAGGTAGAATTAAGAGATTTGGTGCCATTAAGAATGGAAAGTGAACGAGAAGGAAGAGTCAAGGATGACTGGAGTACTTTAGCTTGAGAAGTTATTTAGGTGATCAAATTATTTACAATTACAGCTAAAAATACGAAAGAAAGTGAATCTAGTTTGGGGCATGTTGAGTTTCAGGGGTTGGGAACCAGGCATCCATGTCCAGATTGTGGTTGGGAAGAGTCTGGGAGATGAGGGTGGGACTCAGGTTGATGCTGGAGACTCAGAGTCATGAGTGTTCAGGTTGGATTCCAGCATTTGGAGGTCACTGACAGCCATTAACAATGGATGTTTGAGAACGGAACTCTGGAGTCAAACAGTTAGTTGGTGATAAAAGCAAGAAAAGCCTGAAACAGGTTTTTCCCAGTTACTTCTGTCCTGGGAAGTGCTTTCTACCTCTTTTGAACATTTATGACACTCATCAGACTTGTTGGTATTCTGTTGCCCTGTCTAGAAACGACAGTGCCTTGAAAGAAGAGGCAATACCTTTTTACTCTGCATCCGCAGTCCTTCGTGTGGGACATGTCACACAGGAAATGTCTAATAAATGCTTCTCGAATGATTCCATAAACAGACGAGGCCAATTCCAGCTGCAGCTTGGTTTTGCTTTTTCTCTCAGTGAGTCAACACTTGCATTGTCTTCTCTGACTGATTTTTGCCATTTGTGATCTTGGTTGAACAGTGTAACTGCCGTTTGCCTATGTTCTGGGCTGCTCTGACCAGATGGAGCCAGGCTGAGTCTGAGCTCTCGCGCTCCTGGTTGCACCCCCTGACCCCTACCTTTGTTTCCCTGCCTGGTCGCCTGGGCCCATCTTCACCCAGGGGATTTTCCATGGGCCTCTAACCAGCTTCTGTACTTGCCTGAGGATTCATTTCTTCATCTTTGTTGATGGACTCAAATGCAAAACGTCTTTACTATGGTTCAGCACAACAGGCAGCTCCCCTGACGTTGGATTGCTTCTAGAACACGCACTCTAGAAAACAATTTCACCTCACTTTTTACTTAGCTCACAGGTTGGGAAATGGGAGCAAACTGCTTTATTCTGAGTTGTTAAAGAAATCTTTTGTGTTTTTGGGGTCAGGGGAGGAAGAATCCCTACCATACATCCTGGATCAGTGTTTCCTAAAGTGTTTGGTCTCAGACCAAGTGTGTCAGCATTCCCCGGGAGCTTGTTAAAATGTAAATTTTAGAGAGTCACCCCCAGCATAGTGAATTGGGAACTCTGGGAGTGGGGCCCAACCATCTGTTTTAACAAGATCTCCAGGTGGTTAGGATGTGCTCTGAAGTTTGGTACAACTCATGTTCAGGAGTGAGGTTGGGCCTTGGAGTCCAGAGTCTGGTTTCTTTAACAGCTCAGCCATCCCCTAGGTGGGTAACCTTGGCCAAGTTCCTTAACCTTTCCAGACCTCAGGTTTTGTTTTTCTTTATAAGATAAAATTTTTGAGTCAGTTGATCACAGATTGGAGTCATAGTGCTCTATGAATGTTTGAACACCACAAAGACAACAACACAAATTCTCATGGTGTCAGTTAACAGGGTAGAGCTTCAGGGCTGGCTAGTTACATTAAAAGGGATAGGCTGGCCAGTGACCAGGTGCCTGCTGTCTTTGACCTCCAACCTTGTTCAGAAACAAATCCATTTGGCCAGGTGTCCATGAGGCAAATAAGAACCTCTTTGCCAAAGTTCTATGTTGAGAGAGGTTAAGCAAATAATCTATGACATATGGGTTCTATTGAGCCAGGGTCTCCTACACCAGTATAGAAGGAACTATTTGCAGATATCAGTTGCTTAGGGAGACAGCTGCATGAACAATGATCAACAGGCAAAGGAATTACCCAGATAGTGGTTTAGGGCTGCTTGCTGCTGTGTTTTAGTTACTTATGAATTCAGCAGAGGAGCTTGTTCAATGTGTTCTCAATTTAAAGAGTTTAAACTACAAGGTCACTCTGAGAATGAGTGCTGATTCTTCTAGAGAAGTAAACCATGTCATTAGCCGCCTCTATAGTCAATACAATTCCCTTGGAACACAACTCAGCTTCTATTCTTTTAATGCATATTCATGCCAACACTATAATTCTTCAGTTGGGACAAATGTCTGCATAAAGAAACAAAATGAATATATCCCTAGCTTTATTGGAGTCACATATAACCCCAGTTGGCCTTCTTCCCACTATTTAGCCCTGAGACCTGCTCCAGAGTCCCAGTGAAGATACGTCGGCTGTAGCTGCTGGAGTTGTAGTAGCAGTTTTCCCAACAGGACAGTTGCAGCCGCCCCCCGGCATTTGCAATCTCTTGTCCCCATTCCTGAGGGTGCTGTGGGGCCGAAGCCGGCTCCTGAGATAGGTACGCTGCCCCATCTGGCACCACACCCATACCCCAGAGTCCCTCACTCACGTAGCTTCCACTTGGAGACCTCAGGACCTGTCGACATGGCGTCTGTCGACTCATCACTCATTTCTAGAGATGGTTACAAATATGAGTAAATGGGACATGCCTACTCATAGTTCATTTTTGAAATCTCTTTGGTGGTCATGCCAGCTGAGGAAATACTGATGACTCTCATGTGAAGGAGGCAGTTTGAATTTTTGGTGCCACCACTTTTTTAAAGCCTTCCAGGTATCTCCCCACTCTCCTGCACTAGGGCCCTTCTCAGATCTGTCCACACCCACCATGGCTGTGAGGGCTGCTGGGCAAAGAAGTATTTCTCTTGAGAGGCAGCAGGGTAGAGTGAAAAATTCATGGGCCTTGGGGTCAGGGAATCTTGGTTTGCATCAACTTTGCTACACCTTTTATCCGGGTTTGTTGACACAACCCGAGAGGCTTAATATCCTTCCCTGTTGAGAAGTGATGTGACTGGCCGCTGTCCAGTAGGGTGCATTGAAGGCACTGGTGGGTAAGAGGCACAGCACAGTTATGGGCACACGGTAATTCACAATGTTGGTCTAGTTGGTAGAGGTCGATGGGGAGACCAGCATGTTTGCCTTATCTTCTATTTAAGCAATTTAATCTTTGGCTCTGTTTTTTGTGGATACTCTACAGAGATGTTGGAAGCCCATGGCTGTCTGTTTCCAGATCCCAGCTTTTTGGGTAGGTATCATGGTATCGCAACTCAGAAACATTTCATGTTTGCCCCGAGTGCCATCCCTGTTATCATCAAGTGTGGAAGTCCTGTCAGAACTTGGAATATTAGTTAACTTGGTGGTTGCCTCTTGGGTTCCGACATGTGTAGAAATGTTAAGTAGTTATGAGGGCATTCAAGTGGTGTCTGATCATTTTAGTGGGGCTCACTGTGCTACATGGTTATCGCTCCAGATAGTCTGTGGAAATAAAGAGAGTGAAGCAAGGAAGGAGAGGAGCTTTATTGTTTCTGTTGATGCCGGAAACATGATGAAGCTTGATGGTGTCTCCTCCTCCCAGCCATGCAAGAATGGGACTCTGAATAATTAGTATTGTGGAGGGACAGTGTTTATTGTCAGCTAAAATAGAACTGTTAAATCATATTGCTTAAGATCGCGGCTCCCAGCAAATAGGTCAAGGGTGACAGTTGCATCAGTAGCATTTAAACTTTGTCCTAGGCTTTGAGTTTCTGTGATTTCAGAAGCTTCTGTTTGGCAGGCTCAAAAAATATCAATTCAAAGGAACTGACTCTGCAGCAGGCTGAGCTCAGAAATGGAGAATCTGGACCCTGGGCTCCGGTTAGCTGAATGTTGCCCGACTGGGGAGGAATGCAGCATTTGGCGTGTGGTTCAGTCATTAGAACCTTTTCTAGTAGGACATAGAAATTCTTTTTTTCTTTTCACATAAAAAAATTTCTTGCACCTGAACCTCTATTTAGAAAAAAAAAAAAAGTCTATGACAAAGGTTAATTAAAAGGTGGCCAATTATCATATGATCTCACTGATTTGAGGAACTTGAGAAACAAGACAGAGGATCTTAGGGGAAGGGTGGGAAAAATGAAACAGGATGAAACCAGAGAGGGAGACAAACCAGAAGAAACTCTTAATTTCAAGAAACAAACAGGGTTGCTGGAGGGGAGGGAAATGGGAGGGATGGGTGACGGGGTGATGGACATTGGGGAGGGTATGTGCTATGGTGAGTGCTGTGAATTGTGTAAGACTGATGACTCACAGACCTGTACCCCTGAAACAAATAATACATTGTATGGTAATAATTTTAAAAATGCAGCATTGCCTCAGAAGGACTTTATATTTTATAAATCAAATGTGCATGTGTTTTTTTGACAATGGTAACCCATTTCTGGACAACATAACCATTTCAATCACGTTTAGTAGTTTGTGCCAAGGATTGACAGGTCCTTTGCCTGATCTACAAGGCCCACAGTGGGTGGTCCTAAAGGGGGGATTCTGGAGGTTTCTTCTGCTAACGCCCCCACCCCACCCGTCTAAGACAGCCTGAGGGCTGAGGGAGTTCAGTGAATGATGCAGATCTTACTTATGGCAAAGCTGCAGACGAAGTTTCAAGTGTCACCTTGCTCTCAAGCATCTAAAACCTCTTGCCGGCAGAGTGTTAGGAATCAGGTCCACACACTGGAAACCCGAAGTAGGTATAAAGAACTCGGCAGGAAGTTCACACTAAAAATGCCCAACATGCTTGGGAAAAGGAGAGGTGCCGATGCTAGGTTGAGGGGTTGAAGGAGACTCCGTGAAGGGAAGCTTTGGGGCGGGGAGTGCTGGAATAAAAGAGAAGATCTGAAAATCCAGAAGAGACAGAGGATTGAGAGGGGAATTTCCACGAATCCTTGCCTCTCTGGACCACACCTTCACCTTCTCAACGTTCCCTTCTTAGCTCTCCCCTCTTCCCTTACGCCCCCATTTTGTCCATCCTGCAAGTTTGGTGTCTCTGTTTTGTGGCTTGCTAGTACATCTGGCAGAGAATGAGAAGGGTCACTCTTTCCCAAAAGGGTATACTGAGTCAGCCCCAGGATGCCCTATCCTTAGCTGGGAGGCTGATTAAGATGGCATCCTGGGAAGAAGGGTCTTGTGGAGCAACCAGGATCCAAAGTCCCCAGGCTCACTGCGCAGGATTTAGGACCTGCAGGCACAGTGGCTCTGAACCCACTCTGGCTTCCTCTTGCTGCTTACTTCCTGGTTTTGCCCTGCAGTCATGCTAGATGCTTCCCCCCATGCACCTTTTAAGCCACATCTGAGATTAAGACCCAAACCTCTGAGGTGGCCAGTCTGCTCCGACCTGGGCTCAGGGGAGGGGACTGTTCTTGCCCCAGAGTGGCCTCCTTGCTTCTTCTGGAGCTTGTCTGCACACTCCCGTGACTTTCTGAAGAGGAATGGGCTTGGCAGTTGGGAGCAGCTGGGAACTGGGGAACAGAGGACATCCTTGGAGCCCTCGTACCACATTTGGTGGGATTCTTGGCTGAGATTTGATATTCAAAGCCACCAACTTTACTTTGCATGCTCTTTTAATTTACAGCTTGAAGTTTCTGGGAAAGCGGTATTAAAAAATAAGGTTTATCTGGGGATTTTGACGATGGTTGATTTCCTTTGAGAAGGATAATCTGGACATGAATGTGTAAGGTTTGCAATTTCAAGTCCTCAGGGGGCCAGCTAGGTGAGTGAAAGCTGGGGGCTGCAAGGAAAATGGTGTATGCACAAAAGTAGGCATGTCTCGCCATTCGAATTCAGGAAAATTGAGCTTCTCATCCCAGCTTCCTCCTGACTCTAGGGCTGGAGCTGCTGGATCAGCAGGGAATGGGGAGAGAGAGGTGCTGGGAAAACACTCCTCAGGAAAAACAGAGCAGACACTCATTCCGTGCTCTATTACTGGGGCATCATTGTGGCTTCGGATATTTGTATCTCTATTACCTTAGGGATTTCTCTTATTTGTGAACAGGATTCATTAGGCTCCATTCTTACAGAGAGCATCTCGGTAGGCAGTCACAGGTTATTGGGAAGTTGTTCCCAGTATCTCTATGCCTCCTCCTGCCCCAAGTGGAAGCCAAGCTGGGGTCTCCCAGAAGTAGATAAGGGTAGCATGGTGTAGAGGAAAGAACATGAGCTTTGGGTCAGACAGCCCTGTGTTCAAACCCTGCCCTTACTACCTGCTGTGTGAGTGGAGACGTTTCCAGTTCCTCTTCAGTGAAAGAGTTAATAGTGCTTACATCAAGGGGATTGGTAAGGATTGGAGGGACAAGTTGTGGAAAGTACTGGTTTAACAAAGAACCAGCTCTTGGTGTAAATGTCTATCCCTCCCCACCTCCCTTTTTTTCCACTTGAGTGGTTGCTCATAATACCTATTTTCAGTGTGTTGTTTTCATTCAGCCGGGACTTGTTCTTTAGCTGCTCCATTAAAGAAACCTCAGTAATCCCCAGTACAACTTCCCACTTTACAGATTCAAAAACTGAGGTCCAGAGAGTGCAGCCGCTGGCATAGGGTAGTACCCAGCAGGCATCAGTGGAGGGCTTGCTATGTGCTAGGCATTGTACCTTTTATCCTTACAATAGTCTTGTGAGATGCTTTCTTTAATCTACATTTTACAGATGACAAATGGAGAAAGACTTGGGCAATTAACCTGCACTCTACCAAGTCAAGGCCACACAAACCTTCAGCAAGGAAACCAGAGCTGTGACTCAAATAGGTCTGGGTTCCACCTTCTTCTACTCAAGAGTGCCTTTCCAACATCTGAATGGGATGGTCTATCTACATCAAGGTTTTTATGTGTTCTGTGAGGTCAGAAAAAGTCCTTAATGAAATCTATGAGAGGATCATCCACAGAGAAAAATCTAGAAATTAAAAAAAAATTTTTTTTAAATGACTAGACTTGGGTTGCCTGGGTGGCTCAGTGGGTTAAGCTTCTGCCTTCAGCTCAAGTCATGATCTCAGGGTCCTGGGATCGAGCCCCAAGTTGGGCTCTCTGCTCAGCAGGAAGCCTGCTTCCCCTTCTCTCTCTGCCTGCCTCTCTGCCTACTTGTGATCTCTGTCAAAAAAAAAAAAAATAGACTTTATTTTTTTTAGAGCAGTTTCAGGTTGATAGAAAAATGAGTGGAGAGTATAGAGAATTTCCATGCACCCCTTCAATTGCCCCACCCCACAACTCATGAGTGGGTACATTTATTATAATTCATGAGCCAACACGGATATGTTATTATTAACTAAAACCCACAGTTTACATTAGGGTTTGTTCTTCGTGTTGTACATTCTGTGGTTTTGACAGAGGTGTAGTGACATGTATCCGTCATTGTAGTGTCACACAGAATGAATTCACTGCCCTGAAATCCTCCGCTTTCCTCCTATTCACCCATCTCTCCCCCTAATCCATAGCAACAGTGATCTCTTACTCTCTCCATAGTTTTGTCTTTTCTAGAATGGCATACAGTCAGAATGACACTGTATTAGCCTTTTTGGATCGCCTTCTTTCCCTTAGCAATAGGCATTTAAAGTTCCTCCGGGTCTTTTTGTGACTTGATTGCTCATTTCCCTTTATGGCTAAATGATATTCCATTGCCTGGATGTGTTTATCCATTCACCTACTGAAGGACACCTTGGTTGCTTCTGAGTTGTTGCAGATTTTTCTGTAATAGAAATGGTCTTCGATTTGGCCACTGGAATGACAGGCCTAGCTTTAAGAATAATCCCAACTTCTCCAATTACATTTATTTATTCCAATCGGGTTTGCTTCCCTCGTCACACACAAGGATTCCTCATTTCTCCTAGCTCATGCTCCTTTATTGAAAGAGGAACAACCTGTATCATAGAACTGGCAGAACTCTGGGGCTTGGGAACCTCTCAGGGTTGAAGTTCACAACATCCTCTTGGACCCTCAGGCTTGATTAGATTTAGGGGAACTTAGACTCAGAAACAGTCAGCAACTGTGGAGTCTTAGCCTACAGAAAAATCTCACATGGAAGATTCTGACACACTGCTGGCCATTCAGGGTGCTTTGGGCACGGGCAGGATTCTTAGTAATTTTCAATCCCATTGCTCCTTCTCCTAAAGTTGGCCCGGGAAAGAACGATTTCTCAACAGCTGTGGCTCTCCAGAGCACAACGGGGAGCAAACAAAGAACGTGAGGCTACGGTGTGTGCGTGTGTGTGTCTGTGTGTAAGTGCGTGGGGTGCAGCCCACAGTAAGTATTGCTATACTGAGTATTGCTGTAATAATTATTGCAAAACACCTCCACACAAACACATATGTAACTAGAATTGCTAGAAGAATGTGTAGGACTCTGAAGAATTTGGTATTATTACTTCTCTGGGCATTGATTTCTTCTTAGAATATCTGATTTTCAAAGTTTCCCCTTTTATGGTGTATATTCGTTCAACTCTAAGGAATCACATAGGGGAAAGTATATTTAAGTAAGAAAATTTCCCATGAGACTTTACTATATATAATCTGGACAAAACCCCATGTGTATCCATTTTATCCTTTCTTTCTGCCCAGAGGAAGTGTGAGTGGGCCAGGTTTTGACTGTATGGGATGGGCCCGGCCTGGCGGCATCAAGAGTGGAACATGAGCTTATTTAGCGGTAGGCTGAGCGGAACCGGAAACGGAAGTCATTCTGAAGGAGAACAAAGGTCAAAGTGATGTCAATACATCCAAGGTTTGATGATCCACGTAAAATAAAAGGCTCGGTGGCTAGCCCAAGCCAACTCTCCGGCAAGGTCAAGCAGCCAGCCAGGAGCGGGCAGACAGGGAGAGCGAGAGGGGATTCTGAGGAAATCAGGGAGGTCCCGAGCAGACCATCCGGGTTCCTGTGTGTGGCCGCTGGGTGAGCTGGCTCAGTTAGGGAGCTGTGACGAGTCCGTGAATTCCTTGCAAAACTGGAATATGAGCACTGTACCGAGCTTGAGAGTAAGTCTGCGTGTAATACAGAACCGAGGCAAGAGTGGCTTGAGTAACAGGTGCTTAGTGGGTGTCACAGCTATAAGTCCAGCTTCTCTGTGATTCTCTTGGCTTTCCCCATAGGCTTTCACGACAGCCCAAACAGCTGTCCCCATCGTGTCTTTCTACAGGAGCAGCCTGAGGTCCAAGGGCATCTCTGCTTCTCAGGGAGAAAAATCTTTGCTCAACCTTTTCCCATGTGAGCCTGTTAGCCAGGACTGGGCCACAAACCCAGGTCCTGGATGTAAGGGAGGGAACTATAAAGCCAGGGTCTGATATTTTTCATGTTTTCATGCCCTGGGGTCTTTAAGGTCTTGTTCAGAAAATATAAACTTCAACTTTTTTGCTGTTTCACATCTCAGCCCCCATTTTGGATTGTTCCTGGTCCCGGTGGAAAGAACAGTCACGGATGACCCACAACTATTCCTGAAAACCCTAAATGTGAGACAACAGGAAGCTGGTGTTTCCTAGCCTGTTGTTGCCCATATCCTGTCGCTGTTGGTGACGTAACTGGAGATGGCAGGTTGTGATCGAGAACTCTTGTGCTGAGGAAGAAAGAAGGTTTGGGGGAAATGCTGGTATCAGGAATGGAATGTGTAGGTCATAAACCGTGTCGCTCCTCAAAGAATCTGTCACACACAAGCTAGCATATGACAAATATACAAGCTATGAAATGAATTTTAAGATCTGGTCCCACTCTCAGAGTCGACTTTTCCCATGGCTTTCTCTGAATTCAGCTGACTTTATTTGGCACTGCTTTGTGGGCACGTGTCTAATAATAATCCTGTAGCAGGATCACAGTTTATATGCAAGGGGCTGGATTGTTCTATATCTGGCTTAGTTACTTGAAGAATTGTGTGTTCCAGCATCCCCGATCCCTCTGTGGTTCGGATTTAGAGGTGGCCAACACAGACACCGGCGTGAGGTTTGAGAGGCAGAGGAAAGGAGTAGCCATTTTTCTCTGAAGCTCTTTGCAGGCTGAATTGGTGGTAGCAAGATGGGTGGCGCCTGGCAGGTTCCAGACTCTCCTTGCTGCTCCTCCACTGTCCAGCTCTGGCCTGCCCTTCCCTCCTTCCTTCCTTCTTTCCTTCCTTCATGGGAGAGAAAGCATGATGGGGGATGGTGGGCAGAGGGAAGCAAGAGAGAGAGAGAGAATCTCAAGCAGACTCCCTGCTGAGCCCAGAGTCTGACACTGGACCTGATCTCAGGACCCTGAGATCATGACCTGAGCTGAAATCAAGAGTGGCCACTTAACATACTAAGCCACCCAGGTGCCCCTGTCCAGCTCTTCTTTCGGATTGTTGCCCTAGGTAAGGGACAGTCCTCCACCAGCTACATGGTTGTGGATCTGCAGTGGCTAACACCCTGTTCCCTCCCCTCCCCTGCCACCAAAAAGCCACCCCATTGTTACTGGCCTCAGTGATGGAACAGCACCCGGCTTTCCTGTTTCCCAGCCAGCTCTGACTGGTTCGCATGGCCAGTGCTTCAGGAGGAGGACTAGACTATGAGTTTTCTGATTCTCTCACTTCCCCTTCCAGATTTTTCCTTCCCAGACTCCTCCCACCATTGTGTCAGGTCTAACCCCACACTAAATCTCATCCCACAGTACTCACAGCAGCTCTCCTTTCCAACCTGACTGAGAGATACGGCCCCTCAAACATACGTAAAGCTAGCCTTCAGTTATTTTCTCTAACCCACGTTTAAAACCCCTATTTCTACCAATGATAAGATGCGGTAGGATATGATTTACACTTGCCAAAGTAAGGAAATTCTCTCTTACTGTTCAAAGTCATCATTTCTGGGTTAATTCACACCGTTTGGCAATTCCCTCCCTCCTCTTCTTTCTAGGGGCCATGTTCCTGGCTGTGAGGGGAAAGGCACCCATCCTTCTAGTGGGGCCACGTGCTCCTGGCTCACTAAGCTCTGCTGTGGTGTGGCAAGGTGATAGCCAGATGCCCTGCTCGGCTCTCCCCTGACATGTGGCGACTTCCACGTGCTGAACTCCAAGGCCCCTGACATTTGCCTTCACTGAGCAGGTGGTCACCTGCTCTGGCCTCATCTCCTGACTCCACATCTCCATCAGCTCACTGGGCCTCCCAGCATCTCCACATGCCTCCATTGGGGCCTCCTGCATTCCTGAATTCTGTCACAAGGCTGTGTGGAAAGCAGGGTGCCATGCCAGAACCAATCTGGAGGTTTATACATGGAAAGGGGGAATCCACAAGCAGGAAGGAAAAGGTTCCTAGAAGTCTCCAGAAGGTTGAAGGGAAGATGTCATGGGGACGGAGATGTGCCCTGGGAAAGCAGAGCATGGAGGTCAAGGTTTCTGAGGTGGAGCAGTTCCAGGAGCTGCCAGGCTCAGGGGTGTTCCCCTGGAGCAGGAGCATGACAGGCCAGAAATGAAGTGCCAGGAAAGTCACCTTCCTTCGTGCAATCTGATCTTGTTGAGTGTGCTTTGGCAAGGGTTCAAGGAGAGCAGCATGGAAGCCCTAGGGTTTGGGGAAAAGCAGAAGGAGGCCTAGGAGAATAAAATAATCGTGGATTTTGTTAGCCAGCCTCCTGAGTTTAAACCTGGATATCTAGGGTCAAAGGTCGATTGTTTCTTCAATCCTTGCTTTCCTCAGGTGCTAAATGGGGACAGTGATAGCCCTTCTGCAGGACGCTTGTGAAATACTCAGCATACAGCTGGTGCTTGGTGCAGTAAATCTGCACTAGGCACATTCTTACTCGTCATTAGCTCTCAGTTGCTAGAAAGTGAAATAGTTAAAAACACATCACTGTATTTCCTCAAGATGCCTGCACTTCCCGTTGAGTTCTAGAATCCAGAGGATATATAATATATCTATATAAATATAAGATATAATATACCTTACATTTTGGCCTTTTTGTTCCTTTATCAAAACAATGGTGCATCTTATAATTTATAGTACCTTGAATTGAGGAAATATATTATTTGCTTCCATTCCATGTAGGTACAAAGGATACAAGATACAAGTTTGTTTTTTTGTGTTTTACCTCATTTTGTCATTAGATGGTGGGTCCATTCTCCTATTGCTACCCTTACCCCCTGCCACTTAATGAAAAAATATAGCTAACACTTTGAAATGGAAAAATTTCGGTAGTTTTGAATGGATAATCTTCAAAACACCAAGTTTTAAAAATAGAGAAGTCCTGAACCTCACACGTCACACTGTGCTGCCATCGTTTCTTTAAATATCTGCTTCACCCCATGAGACTGTAAGTTCCCTGCAAGCAAGGAATGTGTCATAAAGATCTTTGCGCGCCAAGGACTTGGTCTGTCTAGCGTCAGGCTCAGTAAATACCATCCTAGTCAGTGATTTAAAAGTTGAACCTGGAGAAGAGAAAGGTCCACATGAATTCCTGATGCATGTCAAGTTAATGAAAGATTAAGAAAAATCCGAAGAAGGGTAGATGCTTCTGTTATGAAGAGTATAAGAAGAGATTAGCTTGGAACGGTAGCATGAGGTATTCTAGTGAGACTCAAGGAAGAACTTTCTTTTTTTTTTTTTTTTAATTTATTTGACAGAGATCACAAGTAGGCAGAGAGGCAGGCAGAGAGTGAGACGGGGAAGACAGGCTCCCCCGCTGAGCAGAGAGCGGACCCCAGGATCATGACCTGAGCCGAAGGCAGAGGCTTTAACCCACTGAGCCACCCAGGCGCCCAAGGTAGAATTTTCTGACACAGAAGCTGTGAATGGGAGCTAGTAACAAAGAACGATAGTGGCCGCCCTCCTTTCATTGGTCAGTAGGTGCCCCTGAAGGGGAGGGTAGAACTAGCTGACCTTCTAAGCTTGATTCATCTCTCTTTGAGACTGCTCCTTTTTTAGTGGTTTTTCTCACTTGCTGCAAACCATTGCTGTTTTCTCCACTGGTGAAAGCTAGTCTGGCCAATATTTTTGTAGTCTCCAGAGCATTTCACAGCTGATCTTCATGATCATGGGCTGGTGTGGATGTCTGCAGGGGTTCAGAGACTGAGCAAGGTAGGGACCCCCCACCCACCCACCCACCCTGCCAACAGTCCAGAATCTGGTCTCTTTCAAAGACCTACATGAGTTTTAGAAACCAAACAAAGATAACTTGTTTTGCACTGAAGGAAAATACCAAACCAAAGCAACAACAACTTTGCCTGACCTTTAAAACCCCTGTAAGCCTGAGGGCAGTTGGCTGTACCTTGTAAAAACTCTGATCTTTTGACTAAAGAAGAATGCTAATCAGCTCGGCTTTGCCAACCTCCATTTGTTGCCCGTTGCTAAGTGATAGCTAAAGAAGATTAGCGATCATAGATCATAGGTGAATGGAAATTTCTGCCCTGGGCTTTTGTTTGCAGTGATGAAAAATAGTTTAGGGTATTTGAGGGGAAAAAAAACCCTCTTCTAAGTCTTTGGCTTTTGAATCGTTTTTAAAGAGCCCCTCTCTGTCTCAATAGACTCAAAGACCGGAAGAAGCAATAAATGGTATTCTGCCTTCCTGAGCACCCCTCACTCTTGGTTTTTCTCCTGCTTGTTACCATTTCTTTGGCTACACTTCTGATGACGGAGAAGGCACGGGATCACCCAGCGGGACCTATTATATCCCTGTTCTCACCTCAGCCTACTCCTCCATAAAATGGGAGAAAATAATAGGATGTTTCTCTAAGATTGCTGTGAGGAGAAAATCAGACAACAGTAGGAGAAATGTTCAGTTAGCCTCATGCCTGCAGATTGAAAGTGCCAGTACATAACACGAACTATTCTTATTACCACCAATGTTATCATATATCTGTGTCTCTGTGTGGCTCCAGAGTAGTATTATTCCAAAGTGAAATGCACATTTATTTTCTGCTCTTAGAGTTGCAATTTTGGCTGGAGCGAGAACCACTGAATGAAAGGCCTTGCCTATCCGAAAGCTTTACCTTGCCGTGTGTGCCCGGGAGCTGCACCTCTGTGAGCCTCACCTCCGTGACTTGTCTCAAAAGTGGGCCATTGAGCCTCCTGTAGCTGATACATGTGGTTAGGAAGGGCTTTGTAGTGGTCAAGACCTGTCCCAAGTTCCTTGGAATTACTGAAAGTAATTTAGGAGCATCTCTGTGCTGTCACTTTTAAGTGCCTCCTTAATCCACATGTGGCACGGCACAGAATTGCCCTTTATTTATTTAGTTATTTGAATCTTTTTTTAAAAAAATTACATAGAATTGATTTTTTATTAACTCTGCCAGTAACCTACTGTTTACAGTTTTTACCCGATAAACAACACTGTGATGAACATCCTTACACATCCATCGTATCATATTGTAAGGTTATCTTTTAAAGTAAAATCTAGAAGCTGAGCTGCAGAATCTGATGACCTTTTGATGGGTTGTTAGAATGATCATTGGATGCATCTGGTAGTAAATGTTCTTCATCTCCCATTACCAGGCCCATGTGAGAGTAGGGAGAAAGATCTGGAGAATTTGTTTGCCTCTATGTTCAGAACACTAATTTTAACTTTCTAATTTTTACTTATAGCCAAATATTGGAGAAAGAGAGAGAGAGAATATTCTTTTTAATCATTACCTATCTTCATTTTTGTTTCCTCCTTACTTTTGACTGTGAACTGGGTAGATAGATCGCTAAACCATCTTCCTAATTTTTAAGACTAAATCCTGTACTAGTAACAACACAGTGGATAACACTACCTTTTCTGAGAATGGTCCATGTTGTGTGGGGATTTTATTTCTCTTCATTTGCAAAGGAATTTTATTTCTCTTCATTTGCAAAGGAAGCTCCTGCATGGACAAGCTCATCCCTTGGAAAAGCAAGAATCCCCATCTATCTCTGATTTAGCAGCTCTCAAAGAAATCTGAAGAATGCTTTGTTTTTATGTCTTTTCTCTTCTGCATTCACCTCTAACTAAAAGCCCCTTTCTAGTGTTTACCTTTCAATTCTCAGAGAAAGGAATGAACTGGACCAGGTATTCACCATCATTCTGTTGTGGGCAGATCTTTGAACTTGTCTAACCCTCGGGCTTCTGGGCACCCTATAGATGACTATTCTTGGGCCAAGCATCCCTCTCTCTCATCAGTGTGTGTGTATGCGTTGTCTTTGTCCATTTGGGCCACTGCTTCACCCACCTATCCTAATCACCGCCCGAAGGCCCCCACCTCCCAACATTATCACATTGAAGGTTAGCTTTCAAGATGTGAATTGTGAGGGGACACACCCAGTCTACAGCAGATGTTCATTGTTTGGAGTGGAAGGGCCTCATCGATGCTCTGCAAGTTTGAGTGGGGCATATAGTATTCAATGGACCTGTATGCATGCTCTTACTCAGGGATTTCTCTTAGAATATCAACTGAGGGAATTTGGTAAAAAGGAGCTCCTGCATGAACAGACATTTCTGCAAAGATGACATCCAGATGGCCAACAGAAACATGAAAAAGTGCTCCACATCACTCGGCATCAGGGAAATACAAATCAAAACCACAATGAGATATCACCTCACACCAGTCAGAATGGCTAAAATTAACAAGTCAGGAAATGACAGATGCTGGTGAGGATGTGGAGAAAAGGGAACCCTCCTACACTGTTGGTGGGAATGCAAGCTGGTGCAACCACTCTGAAAAACAGCATGGAGGTTCCTCAAAAAGTTGAAAATAGAGCTAGCCTACGACCCAGCAATTGCACTACTGGGTACTTACCCTAAAGATACAAACATAGTGATCCGAAGGGGCATGGGCACCCTAATGTTTATGGCAGCAATGTCCACAATAGCCAAACTATGGAAAGAACCTAGATGTCCATCAACAGATGAATGGATAAAGGAGATGTGGTATATATACACAATGGAATACTATGCAGCCATCAAAAGAAATAAAATCTTGCCATTTGCGATGTGGTTGGAACTAGAGGGTATTATGCTAAGCGAAATAAGTCAATCAGAGAAAGACAACTATCATATGATTTCCCTGATATGAGGAAGTAGAGATGCAACATGGGGGGTTGGGGGCTAGGAAAAGAATAAATGAAACAAGATGGGATCTGGAGGGAGACAAACCATAAGAGACTGTCACAAAACAAACTGAGGGTTGCCCAGGGGAGGGGGGTAGGGAGAGGTGGTGGTGTTATGGACATTGGGGAGGGTATGTGCTATGGTGAGTGCTGTGAAGCATCTAAACCTGGCGATTCACAGACCTGTACCCCTGGGGAAAAAATATATGTTTATAAAAAATAAAATTAAAAAAAATTGTTTAAAATACATAAAAAAATAAATAAATATAAAACAAAGTAAAAAAAAAAAAAAGGAGCTCCTGAAAATATCTAAGTATTCACCCTATGATGAAAGAATTGCAATCCTAGTTATGTGCCCAAGAGGAATGTAAATACATGTCCACAAAGACTTGAATAAGAATGTTCATATAGCTTTATTCTTTTTTTTTTTTTAAAGATTTTATTTATTTATTTGACAGACAGAGATCACAAGTAGGCAGAGGCAGGCAGAGAGAGAAAGAAGGGAAAGCAGGCTCCCCGCTGAGCAGAGAGCCCGATGCGGGGCTTGATCCCAGGACCCTGGGATCATGACCTGAGCCGAATGCAGAGGCTTTAACCCACTGAGCCACCCAGGCGCCCCATAGCTTTATTCTTGATAACAGAGTTGTAAAACAGCTTAGATGTCCAGCAAGATGAAAAAGGATAAGCAACTTTGAGATCATTATTCTATAGAACACTAATGCCAATGAAAAGGAATGTATCACTGACACAACACAGGTGAATCTCAAAAACATTACGTTGAGTGAAAGGAGCCTTATCCCAAAGGGCACACACTAGATGACTCCATTTACATGAAGTTCTAGAAGAGGCAAAACAAAATAATACAAATATAATAAAAAATTGGTTGCTTCTGGGGGTCGGGACTGGGACTGAACAAAAAGAGGCATTAGTATTTTCTGGTGTGATAGTCACGACTATATCTTGAAAGGGGTTTGGGTGACAAAGGTGTGTGCATTTGTCAAAACTTAGCAAATGGGCACTTAAAATTGGTGCCTTTCATTTTGTGCAGTTTTTTCTAGGAGGAAAAAGTATAAACAAATCTTGAGCTCTAGTTAAAGATATGGACATGACATATTTAGAGTGATGTGTAATTATAGCTAGTACGTAATTTGAAATTCATGAAAAAGATGGATTGATGGATGGATAGAGAAATGGGTAGGTGATGTGATAAAGCAAGAATAGTAAAATGTTTAATGCTGAAATCTAACTGATGGACTGTGGGTTTTCATCAAAATTCTTTCAAACTTGCTGTGAGTGTGAAAAGTTTCCTAACAGTATTTCGGGAAGAATGCCTAGCAAAGCAAAATATACCATTCAATTAATTTCAATAGTACTTAGTTTAATTTCAAGGCAACTTGACAACAAATGATAATGATTGAGCATCTGTCATAGCATCATATATGTTATATTATATACTGAGGATACAAGAATAAATACAGACCCATTTTTTGGCTCAGAAACCTTGAAATTTTGTAAGGGAGACCAAAGTGAAATCAAACTGTCATGGGAGAAACCATATGTCAACCGTTTTTTGGAATACTCTAATTTCAAATACTTTTACTTTTTAAGTGTTAAGGGATTCGTTAAGTAAATGGCCAATGTCACTTTGATTGCTTAACATTGCAAGACTTTTAATATAAATAAAATAAAAATCAGAGAAAAAAAAATCTTGTCAAATGCTGTATTCTATTTTGTTTATCACAACTTTTTTTTTTTTTTCCATAACTGTACCCTACTTCTCTGTTGGTTCTGTGACCTTGTTGATATAAATTTAAAACTTATGGGGCACCTGGGTGGCTCATTAGGTTGAGCACTGGATTCTGGGTTTTGGATCTGGTCATGATCTCAGGGTCATGGGATCCAGACCCACCTACAGCTCTGTGCTCAGAGGGCAGTGTGCTTGAGATTCTCTTCCCCTTCCTTTGCCCTCCCCTTCCTCCCTTCCTCCCACCACTGTCTCTCTCTCAAATAAATAAATAAATCTTTAAAAGGAAACATGCAAGGAAAAAGGTACTAAGAATACTTAGAAAATTCAATGAAAGTCAGAAAAAAAAAAAGAAGTGAATATTAACATTCACATGGGTTGGAATTATCAATTTCCCCACCCTCCTCCTTTGATATCTCCCATCTGCAGTCCATCTTCCTCTATAGCCCAAGGGCTCTTTGATCATACCATCATCTTGCTCCAAAATTTTCTCTGGCTTTCTACTGTGTAATATAGTCCTACAACCTTAGCCTGTATCCTGTACCTGCCTTTTCACCAGACTGCTGCTGGGCCCACTCAATGTCATTCTCCAGACACTAGCCACTCTCACTGGTTGGAGGTGAGCCTCTGGTCCAGCTGATCCCTGTTTACGTATCTTCACTTTTTCATGAAAAGTCTGTCTCTCTAAGAAAGCCTCTTAGATAGTCTCACCCCAGTCTCACAGAGCGATTAATCTCTGCAAGCAGTCTTGGAATTTTCTATGTCTGATGGCTTGTTTACTGCAGGTTGTCTTGATGTTCAGAAGAAGGGGTTTGTAACTACCACCTCCACTGCTGTGGGGGCCCTTGGAGGGCAAAGGCTGGGCCATACTCATCTTTGGATGAACTTAAAGTCACTGAACAGTTCTCAGCACATAGTGAGAATTCAACAAGCATTGTTTAATTGAATCTCAACATTTATTCTTAAAATTAACCCACACCAGGCTGAGTGTACTATTTGTAAATGCATCAGCCAGTATCATTTCTTCCAAAATGCAGCCTCCACCCCCTTTAAGATTGATTTATTTATTTATTTATTTATTTATTTATTTATTTATTTATTTGAGAGAGAGAGAGAGAGAGAGCCAAAGGCTCGTGAATGACCTTCAGCTAGACATTGTGTATTTCACCACCAAAGGAACCATATGGGTACTATTAGGCTTCTATAAGTCTGGGCCTAGTTTCCCAGGCAATCCTGAAACATACCACATTTTATCTGGGAGGAGCATGGTTCGCAATGTCAGCTATTGGCCTTTGTGGGTTTGCACTGCTTATCAATTAATTAATTTGCTTAATTCTTTTTCTTTTAAGCGTTGACGCTGATTGACTTTGCTTCTTTCGCTGCGTGCATAGTGCCATCTAGTGGCCAGGAGACATATAACACTCATTGACTCCCGACAGCGAGTGAAACAATGGCTCTCGGATGTGCCCAGGCTTGGGTAATTGTGCTTCTGTTATTCCCTGTGTTTCTGTAGTCCGGAGGACCTCCAGGTGGAGACACATGTGAGTTATTACTAGATGAATGGTACACATAGTTACACACTTCTTCTAGCGGGAGTATATTTAGAAGCGTTCAGGAAGCTTGTATTTTGCTCACTTTCTCACTTCTTTCGTAGTTTCCCCCCAAGGGCTGTTTTCCCCTCCTCAACCAGGTTTTTGTCCTTGTAAGAGAGAGCCCTGGAAAACTGGGGCCACAGCACCAGTGGTTCTTGGAGCGGTAGGGAGTGACAAATCTCTAGCAGGTTTCACCTCAAGAGGGTTGTATGACCAAACTTTCTACTAGAAGAAACCGCAGATGAGAGGAGGCGGGATGTGTGGGTTCCATCCTAACACGGGCCCTGGGTAAAAGGGCAGAACAATAAAACAGTCCCAGCAATCAGCACATAGAAACTCTGAAAGAAACAAGAGTCTTTGAGCCACTGCAAATAGTTTCCATTATGCATTAAAATCTCATAGTTCTCTTCACACCAAAACCCCTCAAATCTTTTCTCAGAGTCCACTGATTATTACTTCATAATGAAAACAAAATTTGGGTTTGTGTTGGGATGCACCAATTAGAGGTTGCAAATTAAATGAAGTATTGACAGATGGGACGCTGACATCATTCATCATACACAGGCTTAAGAAATCCATTTTGAAAACTTGGCTTGATTTTCAAAATTCACAGTTGTCCTGTTTGGGTGTATCATGAGGAGACAAAGATCCAAACGGCCCATTCCTGCCTTCAGTGATCTCGGTTGCTAGGGGCAAGGGGATTCGAAGCAAGAATAAGATACATGAAACAATTAAAGAAATAGAGAAAATCATTTGCTTTTTCTTCTTTCATCTGTATTTTGCTTTTCTCCAACAAAGTACATGTAATTCAACAAAATATTTTGATAAAATATCACTTTAAAAAGAAAAATTGGAACAAAATAAAGAAGGGGTTGAGCCCAGGCAGTACATTTTCCAAGAAAAATAATTAAATAGACTCATTGCTAATTTTCCTAAGCCATCTGGCCATTAAGCAAAAGACAATTTAAAAAAATTTAAAATACTGATATTTTCAGCTAGTTAGGGATAGATGGGGGCTATTCTAGTGATTTATTATAAAGCAAACAAATATTAAACCAATTCCACAAAATGTATAAATATTTATGAGCAGACAAGCATGAACACAGTCATATAACCAGATTTTGTAGCTCAGGACACATCTAGTCATTTCGCCAATGAAAAATCATTTCTATCCCTTATGTTAATTAGCACACCCTCTGATGGTGGATTTTAATAATGATACTTGAAGGGTTAAGTAACCACCCCTGGAATTTCAATTTCTGATTAAGATTCCTCAAACACCACTCTTGTTAAGTGGGAAAACACTAGAATTAATTTGAATACATGTTTATCACATACCTGATACTGAAGTGTTTTGAAATGAATTACCTCATGGACATGACAACAGAAGTCATAATGAAGAAGAAGATCAATACATTTTATCTTAAGGTCTTTGTAGCCACATGTTTTAAAAATTAGGTGGGAAGACTGAGAAAGAATAATTTACTGACTTAAAAATATAAAAGAAAACAAGGAAAGGTCACTGTGCTATGTATAGAAGCCTCAGAATTGAGTAAGAAAAATAAATTAATCCTTAGAATGAGTTCCGAAGGAAAGGATAATTATGCTTCCCCTAGCTTATTGGAGTCATTGGTGGTGCACGTATTGCCAGTGTCTGAGGAAACTGAAAAGCAATGCAAAGCATGTGGCCAGGGCCACCGAGCTGGGAATGTCAGCTGCTGTCAACAGTACTTAGGTCCATGGCTTGGGACAACTGGATGTGTTTTTGCTTTGATTACCGTTGAAATTTCTCTGTAGGCTTCATAGATACTCTGCAGGCTCCTCATTTAGGCTGCTTTCAACCCAGGTTTCAACTTTATTACTGCAACAAGCAAATTTTACTAATAATTAACTGAATAGTGGGATGAAGAAATTCATCGATTTCGTGGGAAAAAATAGTACAGCTTTTCAAGTGAAGGCTGGTTGTTCACCAGGTCTTACTGGCTGAGTTGTGTTCCCTCAAAATTCATATGTTAAAATCCTAACTGCCAATACCTCAGGATGTGACTATATTTGGAGATAAGGTCTTTCAGAGGTAATGAAGTTAAGAAGAGGTCATCAGGATGGGTCCTAATTCAATATGACTGGTGTCCTTATAAGAAGAGGAAGTATGGACATAGATATGGACAGAAGGACACTATGTGAAAACACAGGGAGAAGACTGCCATTGACAAGCCAATGAATGAGGCCTTGGAAGAAACAGACCCTGCTGACATCTTGATCTTCGACTCCTAGCCTCCAGAACTGTAAGAAAATAAATGTAATTTAAGCCCCCCAAGTCTGTGTGACTTGGTTATGGCAGCCCAAGCAGACTAATGCAGCAAGATTTGTACTGTGTCACTGACTGTCCCAGGGGGAAGCAGATGAATGTTAGGGGAGTTTTGTGGATCATATACACATGGTGAGGCAGGTGGGGAAAACTTCAAGGCAAAGGCCAGGGTCCTGAGTCTGACACAGTCGAGGAGAGAGCCATTACCACCAACAAGCCTCGAGGAGAAAGGAGAGGGAGTGGGTTTGGGAACTCAGAAAAGGAGTTTCTGTAAAGAGAGAGATGCTTGACAGGTGCCAGCAGAGGGAGAGAGGGGAAGACATGCCCTGATCTTGTATTTCTCTTTCTGGACATTCTCCAGCCAAGGCTTCCCACTGACCATACCCACCTCGGAGGCAGAGGGCAAGGATGCCCATCGAAGCCTCTGGAAAGAACAAGTTCCGGTCTCAGAGCAACGTAAAAAAGAAGACTAGAGAGTGGACATAAAGAGGCAAATGGAAAATGTCCAGCCAGGTGCATATCTGGATTTTTAACAGAGGCATACCTGCTTCATCTCATTTTCTCTACTGGGCTAATGGATTGGTGGAAATTCTGGAAGCTGTGGAATAATGAGAGCCCATTTCCATTCACTAATGGACTTGATACAGGTTTCAGAATATTTGTGCTGATAATACATGGGTGTGGACGAAGGTGTGGGGGACAGGAGGCAGCAGTTGAAGATCTAGAGACATAGCAAGATCCACAAAGTGAAAGTTCCAGGCTCATGCGCATTGTCTGTGAAGTAGTAGAAGAGTTGAAGGTAGACTATGATAAAGATACACACTATAATTTCTAGAGCTATACCACCCCCGAAACATTTCCACAGCGGTAGAAATGGTCTAAATTTGTGCCATCCAATTGGTAACCACTTGCCATAGGGAGCATAGCCCTAAAGTGTGAGGGTAAGAACAAATCTAAGAAACAAATTAAAATTTTCTTGGTATAAAAAGGGAGAGACTAGCTCTCCCCTTTCCTCTTCCTCAGAGCATTTACTTTAGAAAACTTAATCATTGCTAATTCTTTCTCTGCCCTTTTCAGATACTATAGAAATCTTTTTAAAACTAAATGAGCTTTTTGTTAGATTTCCAAGCAGCAATGTCTTTCTCTAAGACCTGGGAGTCATCTCTTTGAACATCAAAGATGAGAACATCAAGGAAGAGAGAACCTCGATCTCCCCTTCTCCATGGCATCTGGCTCCAGATTGTAACTAGCTACCTATCACAGAGATAGTAGAAGTCTTATTATTTCTTTGGATAAAGGCAGCCAGTAACACAATGGCTACCTCAATTCCCAGGTGAATTTAAGACACACTGTGTATGACCAATGGTGCTGGCAAGTGTTGTTTGAGGACAAGATCTCATTATGTTGTGAACACACATGTAATGGGTTGTGTCTGCTGGGCTATATACAAAAGTGAGATTTCTGTCTTTGCAGTTTCTTAATGGGTGGTCTGTGATGCACATCCCATTCTGGCATAATGCTTGTTCAGTAATAAAACTGTTTTCTTTCTCTTCTATTCATGCAGAGAGTTTTTTCGGGTTGGCAGGAGATAATTTTTTAATTGAATTTTTTTTAATGTGGATTTAATTTAATTTCCACAAGAGCAACCAGTTGAAAGGTCAATAGAGGAGCTACGGTGGCATCCTAGAACATTCAACACACAAAGGAAGGCAGGAAAGGAGCAGACAAATGAAAAACAAACAGATGGGACAAAGAGAAAACAAATACCAAGATGGCAGGCTTAAGCTCATCAATATGAATAATTGATGCAAGTAGACTAAACACCCCCCCCCCCACTCCGCATTCTAAGCCAGGAAAAGGTAAAATGGGTAAGAAACAAGACCCACCTCTATATGTATAAGAAATACATTATAAAGTTGAGAGTAAAAAGATCCAAGATATAAACTATGCAAACACCAAGCATAATAAAACCAGTGTGGCAATATTAATGTTAGGCAAAGCAGATTTCAAGACAAAAAATATAATCAGAGAGAAAGAGAGATATTCTATAATGATAAAAGGGTCAATTCCTTGAAGAGACACAATAATGCTAAATATATTTGTACCCATTAGCACAGGTCTAACACGTTTCATGATACAGGTAGCACAACTAGAAAAAATTAAACGAGGAGTAGGCAGAGCCACAATCAGACAGAGATTTTAATATCCCTCTCTCAGCAGTTAATAGAAACAAGAGGCCAAAAAAAAAAAAAAAATCAATGATGATAAAGAGGACTTGAACTCCACTAAAATTGCAAAGCCAAGAAATTTTGGTATGTTAAAGAGGTAAGATTTAATTACCTTAACACTGTCTTTGGAAGCACCTCATTTCCAGGTGTTACTTGATAAGCAACATCTTATTGTATACATTTTGATGTGGTGGTGGTTGGAATATGGTCTGTAGGGATCAATCAAATATTGCTCCCATGTGCAATTTGGAGTAGGAGGTCTGAGGTCACAGAAATACTGCATGGTCTTTGTGCTTTAGGAAGTCTTGCTGTGCCAGTGTTGTGAAATATTTATTAATGTTGCATTATAGTATAGGCAGAAACGTTGATCTTTTCTCTTGTAAACTATAGTAAGTAACTAAAGCAGCTTCTTAACACTGATTGAATGATTTCATCTCTTTGAGTTAGATGTGTGAGCTTGCTTTAGCTGAACTCAACAGCTTCCTCCAATGTTACTTTGGGGGCAGAGAGCGAACTCCAGTCCCTTAGGAACAAGGTTGCCAGAGTTGGCACAGAGAAAAACAGAGTGCCTAGCTAAATCTGAATTTCAGCTAAACAACAGAGAAATTTTTTTTTTTTTTTTACTATGGGACATATTTATATTAAAATACATCTGAAATTAAAATTTCAGCAGGCCTTCTGGAAATGATGCTTTTCCAAGGTTGTAAGCAGTTCTAATTCAAATACCTAAGTCAAACAAACGCCTTCTTTCGGGGAGCTGTCTCCTGTGATGCAGAACTATAGTCCTTGTAAACTATGACGGAGCAATAAAAAGATGATGGAAAAGGGTCACTCTCAAGGTCATCTTTTTATTTAAATATTTTATGATGATGCCCATACAAACATAATCTTCCAAGGAACAAATGTAAAACTTAAAACAAATCATCATTTCAGGTACAAAAAAACCATTTAGAAAATGTGATTATGTTACATACAAGAGACAGGTTAGGTTTTCCGAGTCTGTCCAAAGAGGAAGGTTAAGACCAAGTTTGGATTTTTGGAGTCTGCAGGACGTACTCACATTTCACACAGTCGTGAAATTCCTGTTGCATACACGGCAAAATATAACTATTAAGTATATAATGGGAGGAAAAAAGCAACAATTGCTAAGTAGAGAGTAAAAAATTTAGATCATAGAAGATTGACCTTCATCTTGGCCACATATGATATTTAAAAATATTTGCCTTTTACCCATATATATAGTCAGTAGGGGCAAAATGTATCAATCTTTTGTATAGCATAATTCAAGTCAAAAACACGCCTAAAAAAATAGTTCTTGAAGGTTCATTTCCCTAGTAAAATACCTTGAAAAATAAAAATATTACATAGTCTTTAAAGTTTATGAAAATTATTTTGTTGTGGGAAATACTCACATAAACTGTTATTGATGTGCACGTATGCTTTGAAACTTTAAATGCCCTGTTTTTTCAAGGAGCAATTAAAGTATAATCTACGGGGGCACCTGGGTGGCTCAGTGGGTTAAAGCCTCTGCCTTCAGCTCAGGTCATGATCCCAGAGTCCTGGGATCGAGCCCCACATTGGGCTCTCTGCTCAGCAGGAAGCCTGCTTCCTCCTCTCTCTCTGCCTGCCTCTCTGCCTACTTGTGATCTCTCTCTGTCAAATAAATAAATAAAATCTTAAAAAAAAAAGTATAATCTACTAAGAAGCCAAAATATCCAAATAACTTTGCAAAATGAAAGGCAAGGGTGTTGTCCAATTTCAGGCCCAATAATTCAATTTAATATTTAATATTTAATATTCACGTATTAGGACTGGCCAGTCAGTGATTTTGAGATGCAGAATAAATTCATAATTTCAAACTCACAATTACTGACAGTATAGGGTTTCTCAGTATTTTTTCCAACTACAAACAAAAGAGGATGGTTTCTAAAATTTGGTTTGATTCCACAAACATTTATTTGGCACTCGTGTTATGTACTGAGGATATATAGCAGGGAAACAGCCAGGTTCTTATCACAGTGGAGAAGCCAGTCTGGTGGTTAATATAGCTGTACGCAATTAGAAGATAGTGTATCCCGAGTTTGTAAAAATAGTATATTATTCTAAAAAGTAAAGTGATTTTATATTTATGAATTTTGCCCTGGATTATTCAACCGAATGGGAAGTGTTCATTATTTTCATGATTTTGGGGAGACACAGGGAAGCAATAATGCTATTTTTACAGTCATACAAGACACATTCACAGAAGTATACAATGTGTGTTCTTTACCATGTCCATGTCCCCAAATTCAATCAACCTAAAACAGATTAAAAGGTCAGGCTTCTAGTCTTAAAGAAAACAGTCGTCCAGACCGTGCACACAGTTTTGGAGAAACGAGGTGCTGATAATCTGCTAGGTGTGTTCAAGTATGGGATACAGAACAGCAATGTTCAAGGTGAATGCAGGAGGACAAGAGGCCCAGTCAGCTTCATGGGTGGCTGGACTGGACAGCTGATGCCCCGGCTACCCTGTGTCCATTTGGTAAACTCTCACAAGACAGACTGACTCCCTGATTTGCTTTGTGAATATTGTTTGGCCCTAACTCACTAAAAGGCACTTAAGACACAGCATCGTCCTTATGCCCTCAGCAAACCCTGGGGCCTCTCTGAAGCCCACTCCTGGAGGCTGGGGCGGCGAGGCCGGTGGTAGATTAGTGATGGAGCAGTGTTTTAAGCCCATTGTGTATGTCTCTTAAGTCTACAGGCTCATCAAAAGACTGGCCCATTGAACACATGAAATGGGACCCTGGGTCAGACTCTGGAGGACTACGATTTAGGAGTAAGAATGCTGTACGATGCTGTGCTTGGAGACTCTGGTACGAGTAGAAATAGAATGACCAGACTCCTCTAAACTGAAATTTGGCAGGGGGCCATGGACCGCGGCTGCAGAAACCTCTGTCCTTCTGGCCATCCGTGAGGTTTCAGTAGGAAATCGGTAACCAGAGGCAGAGGTTTGCACCCTTTCTGTCACTGTCATGTTCCCTCCTGCTGCTGCAGCGGGCACGGCCAGAGGGGACGGCAGCCCCGAGCTGGGGGCCAGGAAGCGCTCTCTCTCGCTCACCATAACATAATGCGCGTCTGGCAGAGGCTGAGCGCCTTCCAGAGAACCAGGCAGGCCCCCGTTGGGCTGTATGATTCTCTCGGTAACCACGACACTACCGTCATTAGCATACTGCTGCTCTACCAAGGGAGGGGCTGGCGCGTACACCCGCTCGGTCACAATAAGGGCCTGGGACTGGCCAGGACCCAGGATCACAGTGCTTGGCGGCATTGTGGAGCCTGCGGCATAAGAAGTTTCTGTTACTACAACGTTACCAGAAGCCAGTGGATCAGGGAGCCATGTAGCTACCTTCTGACTCTGCCTGGAAGATTGAGAACTTTTGGTGACTATCTCCTGAGTTACTTTCTCTGTGTTTGCTTCAGGCAAAGGTTTTGGAACTTGAAAGCTACTACCAGTGAAGTAGGCATTCTCCGAATTAATCCTAGTTTGCTCACTGAATGAATGGGAAGTTGCCTTCATACTTGATGCTCCCACAGGTTTTTGCCTTGGCTCAATTTCCCCATCCATATCTATTTTTTGACCCAAGCAAATTTCAGCTAGTGTCCTGAATTTAAACCCTAAATCATCTAGAAAATGATCGTCGAGTTCTCCTTCAATAAAACTGCAGCAGCCAATGGAACCATGGAGAGACTCAGTGTCTTCCTGAGAATAAACCAGAAGGCAATCTTTGCCTGTGTGAAGGTCGTCTTCGTCAGTGTAAGAGGCAGCTTTCTAAAATGGAAACAAAACAGAGGCAGAGAATTAGTGACAGCTTCACTTAAGAATAAGGCGATATTTCGGGGCGCCTGGGTGGCTCAGTGGATCGGGCCTCTGTCTTCAGCTCAGGTCATGGTCTTGGGGTCCTGAGATTGAGCCCTGCATTAGGCTCTCTGCTCTGCGGGGAGCCTGCTTCTCTGCCTGCTTGTGATCCCTGTCAAATAAATAAATAAAATCTAAAAAAAAAAAAAAAAAAAAGAATAAGGCAATATTTCTGCCCCAAATGCATAACCAGAGTCTCCTTATAAGAAAACCTCAGAGAAACACAAATGGAAGGGCATCCTACAACACAGCTGGCCTGTATTCTTAAAAAAATTACTATCAAGAAAGAAAAGAAAGGCAGGACTCTGGACTGGGTCTCGGATGGGAAAAACAATGGCTATAAAAAGACATTATTGTGATAACTCGCAAAATTAAACATGGAATATGGCACTGTTTAATCTCTAAATTTGTTCACTATACTATGTTAAGAAAATGTGCATGTGCACGTGTGTGTCTGAGCATGTGTGTGTGAGTGTGTGTGACAAAGAGAGAGAGGGGGACGGAGGAAGGGAGAGATTAGGAAAGCAAATAGCAAATACGGCAAAGGGTTAATAATTGGGTAATCTGGGTAAAGAATACACAGGAGTTCAAAATGTATATCATTCTTGGAAATTTTCTGCTAAGTGTGAAGAGATTTCTGAGTAAAAGATTGCTCACATACACACAACAACCGGAGCAGGGTAAGAGTGGAGAGGGAAAACCATCAAAATGAAACTAACAGGGCACCCCAGAGTGGAGCTTGCAGTGAGACTGAAACGGGACGAGGAGAAATGGTTTTCCTGACATGAACCACATCACCATCTTCCTGTCAAGCCAACAGGTGGGCAGATGGTCTGAAAGAAGGGAAGGGGGTAGGAGACAGGAAGGGGAAAAGCACTCCGGTAATTGGCTATCGTGTCGAGAGCGGACAGAAATAAACTGGTCTCCTCAGAAGCCCATCCCTCCACTCCTCTCAAGTGTCCTTCAGATGCCCAACATTCTGACTCTGCCCATCCCTGTGTGGGGCCCATGGACCTTCTTCTCAAGAAAGGTACCCAGCCCTGCTTCTAATTCCTCATTCCAGGTGTGAGGTTTCGGACTGCATCCATCACCTCTCCTGCACCTCTCCTCCTGAATTTTTATGAACTGCCTCCAGAATGAAGCCAAGTAGAGAAAATCTAAACAGACAGGATAGACTGGGATTTTTAGGTCTGGTATTCTCTCTGCTCCCCGCATGCTCATCCCTATCAAGTCTGCTCCCGCAGAGGAACTGTACTTTCTGACCCACTGACATCTGGCTTCGTCGTGGGACTTGCTCTGACCGCTGAAATGTGAGCACAGAAAAGGCAGCTGTGCGAGGAGTTGGTCATTGCCCGGTTCTGCATGGCTCTGTTCCCCATTCCCCGAGGACGGCACCTGCCCAGTCCAATCAGCTCTCTCGGTGTGTGTCTCAGAATGAAGGCACTACGGAGAAGAGCAAAGTTGTGCCAACTGACAAAAACAGGAATGTGAGAGGTAAGCTTCTGTAAAAAGGAAGATTGTGGGGTCATTCATTATCACTAGATAATGGAGCTAACTGATTTAATGGGTCTCCTCTGCTTTTCCTCACAGCCTATAGGCATTCTCTCAAAAAATGACAAAATCCTACTTAGATCCAAGGCAATGATTACCCGAATAATACGACTTTCAAATATAAATGTCTCCCCCCACCCCAGCACCTATAAAAACCAACCCTTACCTCAGTGAAATAACTTCTTAAGAATTCTTCATTGACTAGAACAGCAGCTGCTCGAGCTCCGACCAGATCTCTGGAAGATCCTGGGACTTTCACGATCCTTGTCCCATCAGCACCTATGTTGGCTCCTGTTGTCCCTGTCCCTGCGGTCACTTCACCAGAAATCAGGCTTCTGGGTTCTTCCCATCTTCCATCCACCTCAGTCACCTCAGGATACCCTTTGGGGAAGGCAGACCTACTTTCTTTTGTGGTTTCCTTGGTCATTATACCTCCCACTCTCATGTCTGCTCCTACATCCTCTCCATGATCTGCTGCCACATGCAAAGGCACCGCCTGTAAAAGTAAAGACAGTTGAGAAGTGAGAAGGACATAGGGTCGGTATAGGTGGTAAAGGGATCTGAGCTACGCTGGCAGGCGAAGGGAATAAGCTACTTCTGTGGAGGCAAATTAGGAACAATACTTTGGGTTGAATAACATGTATTTGAATCTTCTGAAGATCTCCATTCCAGCTTCTTATTTTGTCAGCTGGTTATACCCCGGGGAGAAAACAAAAATTAATTAAGTATGGTCTCAGTTCATTTATGCTATTGGCATCAATGGCATTTTGACTTTCCTTTAGGGTTTAATTTTGCCTCCTTTTATAGTTATTATATTTCTCTCTCTCTTCCCCGCAACCCCCCCCCCCCAGGTGGACACATGCTGCTCCAAATAAAGACTATCTTCGCAAGCCTCCACTGCTACTTGGAATAGCTACCCAAGTTCTTCTTAATGTGATTTCAAACAGAAGTGGGGTAGGCAACTTTTGGAAAGTGTTCTTTAAGAACATTTCTCCCAACCTGCTCTTTGGAATGTGGGGACAGCAGCTACTGTCGGGAGCATGAAGACAGCATGGGAACGGAACTCATCCGTGGAGGAACAACAAGGAAGGCGGAGGCTGTGGAGGAATCATCACACTGATCCTTGACTGCCCACGTTCATATCTAAGCCCCTGTTCTCTGAGTCCTCTGACCCTTGATGCTAAATAGTGTCCTCCTGAACACAATGCTTACTGCAGATGGTGCTGACAGACCCGGGGGGAAGATGCAACAGAGGGATGATGGGACCTCCTTCTATTAAGTAGGGAGGACGGGAGGTGGGGAGGTTTTGCAAGATTTTATAACTGTTATGGGGGTGGTGGGCTTCCCTTTCCCAACCCTATGTACTGGGAGGAACAGAAACGGAGAAGCACATCCTTCATTCCCTGATCCTTTTTTAACATTGTCTGGAACATAGGGTCTACCACAGTAGAACAAGACCACTTCAACTCTGCCCTGGCAACAAACACAAAATCATCTGAACCCTGTTTAACGAAGACAGGTGAACGAAATCTATAATGACTACTTGACTACTTGACTTAGACTATTAGGAACAGTGCCCAAAAGCCTTTTAAAATCAGGAAAGAAAACAAGTTCCAAGGACATCTGATTATCTGACCTTGTCTTCAGGTGGCGCCCCTTCGTTATTCCAAGGGTGCAGCATCTCTATCGTGCCAGGAATCGGGGTGAAGCCTTTGGCGCCTTCTCCACATTGGCACATCAGCAATAAAAGTGGTACAACTGGACAGAAACAAAATGGAGTCCCGAGAGGGTGAGTCCCCACATATTCTAGATTTATACTGCATGATTTTGGAATTTGTATCTTGCTTCTTAGAGTTCAGTCTTCACTTATGTACAGCCCTAGTTTTGCATTTGTCTTCACTCTGATTCGACCTCACCAAGCTTGTTTTGGTGAATCGTATCAAAGCCTAAAAGCAGCATGAGGGAGTCCTCATCCATCACTAAAAGGCTGTGTGTGGTTCCTGGATGGAGCACCAAGGCTGGATTCAATAGCATACAAATCATCAAGACCAATTTGGAGACTTAAATCGTTTGTTGTTCTTTTTCATCACTTTTTTAATAGGAGAAAATTCACTATCCCCAAAAACATATATTCTAAAAGATCAAAAGCTCCTGGGGGTAGGAAATTTTAGTATGTTCCAATGCTCTAGAACACTGGAACTTCTAAATACTTTACCACTTCATCCTGGAATAGGATTTAGCAGAAGGCATGGCAAACAGGTTCAAATTAACATTTGAATTACCCGAGTATTATTTTCGAAAATGACTCTCCATTAAAAGCCCTTAAAATATACATAACATTTCATCATGAATTCAATGAAATTTCAGAGCTCCTTCCTTACATTTTATTCTACCTCAGGGAGGAAGTGAAAGCCAAGGTTGTCTTCCTGATCAAGGTAGTAAAGAATTAATTACACCTGCAGGCAGTCCTTCCCAAATTAGTTTTTATGCCACTTCCATTTGCTAGCTTCCGACAATGAACTGTCCACTTCCTACACTCCCTTTTGTGTGAAAAAGCTGACAGCTTAGCAAATATAGCCACTCTGAGTGCCTACACTGTGAGTAAAAAAACTGAAATTAACTAGTGGCAACTCAACCATCTCAACAGATTTAACAAGGGCTTATCAAGTGTCTACCAGGCACCAAGCCCCACATGGGGCCCTGGGGAGTGTGAGATGAGAAGGCAATAAATGTAAGGAGTCTCTGGGTAAAAGACAGAGTCCCAGCTCCAGTACCCACCTATAGACCTGGTGAGCTGAGACAAGTCATTTCTCCATACACGTCTATATTTTTGCCAGTAAAACAGAGACGATGATATGAATGTACACTACACACTGTTGAATGCTGTGCCTTCAATTGCACATCTACTACGGGCTTTGACAAGCTCCTCCTTCATCACCGAAATCACGAGGGGTGTCTCAGAGGGGTCCTCCCCCTTGCTCAGTGGCAAGCGGAGTGGGATTCCGCACGACCCCCCACTGTGTACTCTGCTCTTTTGTGAAAGGAAACCACAGCTCTTCAGAGGTCATGCAAGGAAGGCAGGACAGGCTGTCACTGTCAGGAAGCACCGAAGTACTCAGAGGTAGGGCTACTGCTGGCACCGGGGAAGGGGCAAGCTAAGAAGAGGGTTTGAGGAGGCTGAGCCCCGACAAGTTGAAGGCGCAAAGCAAGAATTGCATAAGTTTGTATCCATCATCCAAATTCATACAACACATCTTTTCTGAGAGCCTACTATGGGCAAGGCACTGTTCTGAGCACTGGGTATGGACAAACGTGGACAGACAACATCCATCATCACAGAGCTCTCACTAACGAGGCTGTCTAGAAAGCTTGATCATTTAAATCGGGACAAGACATGTTTTATGAAACAAAAACTCATTTTTATGAAACAAAATTCTGAAGAGGGCTAGAATAATCTTGGTGAATTTTTTAATGGTCACTTCTTGTTTCTCTGATCACCCTCGGAAGGGTTCCAGTGTGGTTAAAGCATCACTGTTAAGAAATCAATGACTGCTACCGCAACAAATCACTGGTAGGGCACTGAAATGACTAGCTGAGCTAAAGAGCGGCTTTTCAAATACTTACGTAGCAAGAGCAGAAGGGCAAGAATTATTAGCGCAATGGCTGCGGGTCCCAGGCCAACGTAGGAGTCCTGCAGGCGTTCCACACAACTGCCGCCTTCCAGACACTTACAGATGGTGAGTTGAAGCACTTGCTTTTCAGGGCAACTGAGGCCCTGACTATCCGAAATCAGAAACTGAATTTCATGTCTTCCAGGCTTTAGTTCCTTGTGTTGCAGAAGCACACTGGTGCCTACAAGGGGAGGGGGGCAAATGGAAATAGAAATGCGTGATCACCAAGGGAGGGGTGGATGGAAACATTCTTGAATTGCCGACAATATTTAGCTCCAGTGAGAAGCTTTATTCTTGCTTCTCGATTGAAGTCACACTGTGGGCTTGTTAAAATTACTCCAGATCCCCCCAGGAGGCAGGTTGATAGCAAAGCACTGGGTCTGGAAGCATCTTTCTTTGATGATGATTAATTTTAACAAATGTGTGTGATATCTACCAAATGCTAGAAACCATTCTAGGTACTAAGGATACAGTAACAAACAAGTGGGGAGTTAAATGACATTTCTGTTAAATGACCTTTATTGTACCATCTTAAAATTTTGTTAAGGCAATTTTCAAACAGACAATAATAGAAGAGTATAGTTAACCCATCCCCAGCTTTAGTAATTTTCAGCAACGGGCCAATCTCATTTCACCGAGTCCCCTCCTTTTTGTTCCCGACACTGTATCACGATATATCCAAAATTTTGAAAAATTTCACATCTACAGAAAAACTGTAAGAGTATTACAATGAATTACAACCTATCCTTCATGATTTGTTTACATATGATAACAATATTTTCTTTTTTTTAAATATTATTTATTTATTTGAGAGACAGAGAGAACAAGAGAGAGCACAAGCAGGTAGAAGAGCAGAGGGAGAGGGAGAAGCAGGCTTCCCGCTGAGCAGGGAGCCTGACATGGGGCTTGATCCCTGGAGCTTGGGATCATGACCTGAGCTGAAGGCAGATGCTTAACCAACTGAGCCACCCAGGTACCCTGATAACAGTATTTTCTATCCACTCACTTTTTTCTGAACTATTTGAAAGTAAGTTGCAGATATTATGGTACACATATCAGAATATACATTCTAAGACCAAGGGACATTAGTCCTCTCCAATAATTTAGTATTGATATAACCCACAGTCAAACTTTCAGCATTGCAATAATGCCCTTTATAGTTTTCTACCTGTTTTGTTTTTTGTTTTTTTCCCTTGATTCTGGATTCAATCAAGAATTATGCATTGCCTTTAGTTGTCACTCTGATCTCTATGAATGATCTAGGTCAGTCCCACCCCTTTTTTTTTTTTTTTTTTTTTTTGGCCATCAAGACCTTGCATTTCTGAGGGCCGCCTATTTCAAAGGATGCTCTGCAGTTTGAATTTGTCTGATTGTTTCCTCATGATTGGATTCAGGTTAGGTATTTTTGGCAAGAACATGACACAAAGAGTTCTAGGAATGCAAGACATGTAGACTTGGATGAACACAAAGATAAAAATGAAGTGTTTGGGTTTTGTTTTGTTTATTTTTGGAAGTTAAAAAATAGTCTCTTTTCATTTAGGGTCCAAATTTTATGGAATTTGATCTGCATAGCTAGAATATACTTATTAAATCATCCTCAAAGCTTTGGAGAAGGGAGAAAAGTATCTAGTCATTTAAAGGAGTAAGAACTCATGAAAAAAAAATCCATAAAAACATGGCCTGGAAGAACATAATTAAATTCATGATTGGCTCGAAGGCGGCAAGTCGAGAGGGGAGAAAATGCAAAAAGAGGACTTCAATTTTATCCATTATCATTTAAAAAAAGAGGTCTCATTCAAATATGAGAAATTGTTAATTCCTTTTAGGTGGTAGGTACATAGATGTCTGCTATATTAGTTGCTTGAATTTTCTGTGCTTTAAAATTTTCCCAAATAAATAAAATAGATGAGAGTTATTTATTATCATGACATCTAGCCGATCACCTTATGTAACTAAGGAGAAGAAAATTGGTTTACAGAATCCTCTCTAAATTGTCTAGGTATGTAAAGTACAAGTCTTTATACTTTATAAGACTTCCGCTTATAACACTCCAACATGCATATCCTTAAGGGTTTCATGTTCCTAAGACTATGAAAAATTCAAGGACCCATCAAATTCAAACATCTTGATCTTTATATAGAAAGTATATCTATGTATCCAGAAAGACTCTAGAGACAGACCATTTGGGTTCAAATCCTAGTTCCAGCTTTTAACTAGCTGTGACCTTGAGAATTTTTTTTTTTTTTTAAAGATTCTATTTATTTGAGAGAGAGAGAGCAAGCATGCGTGCACATGAGCAGGAGCAGAGGGAGAGGGAGAGGGAGAAGCAGACTCCCTTGCTTAGCAGGGAGCCTGAGGCAGAGCACAGTCCCAGGACCCTGGGATCATGACCCGAGCCGAAGGCAGACGCTTAACCCACTGCACCACCCAGGTGCTCCTGACCTTGAGAATATTAAGAAAACTCTCTTTGCTCTTGTTTCTTCATCTGTGAAATGTTGATGACAGTAGGGCCAAACTTGTAAGGTGATTGACATTAGTAGAGTGCTTAGGACAGTGCATGGCACCTCCCAAACATCATATGTTTCTTAGATAAAATAAGTAAGAGTTGGAAACCCAGTAAGTTCAATGTAAAACATGTTTACACATCTTAGACAAAGAAAGGTCAACTCCAATCAAGCATTCAGCCTGGGTGGGAGTCCCAGGCTTCTGTGAGTACAGAATTAGAAACTGAAATAGGACACCAACCACTTTTCAAGTTTTGAGGCCTGTGACTTAATTACCCTAAGAGGAATCATCTGGACGTCTGCCACCCAGGTCTCCTGCTAGCTGAAAACTTGATCTTAAGTAGCTTCTGTTAATCAGATGGCGACTGTCCTCCTCAGAGAGGAGTCAACTTTAGTCAACTGAGAGCGTAACTATCCTCTGCTAGTGAGTACATAAACCTTAAGATTTAAAAATTAGTTATAGGATATTCAAGCAAATTAAAGACATGGTTTTAATATTTTTGTATCATATGGGAATTATTTGTAATCATTACTGTGCTTTTATACTTTCATCATTTTTAGGAAAATTAGCTGTTAACCCTGTTAACATGACAGCTTTGTAATTCCAATTTAAAATGTGTGATTATGTTACTGATTTGGCCTTGTAGCTGTTGGTTGAAATATCACTGGTTTGTTCAGTATTGGACCACTGAAGAGGGCTTCAGGTTCAGTGCATTTATAAGTCACATTTACTGGAATTTTAGAATACAGGGATCACAAGAAGTGAGACAAAGCATTTGATTTGTTAATTCAGATCGTTGACATACATAGGCAAAAAATGAAATATGCTAAATTTATAAACATAGTTTGAGACATTGAAGGTCTTTGTTTACTCTGTAATTTGTAATCAAAGCTTCTTAAAATGGTGATCAAATTCTGTCAGACTTAAAATAACAAGAAATTTGTTGATTAAGAAAACCTTGGGTATTATTTTTGAAACTTTCCTAAAATGAACACTAATTGTTTAAAACAAAATAGTCTTCTGGATAGTTCATGGTATTCAAAACCACCCTGGAGAACACCCAGAAGCTCATATCAACAAGGGGCTATGTCTAAGACATGGATATATGCGCAGGGTCACCTGGAATGGGGAGGTCAGACAGGCCCTTCTTCATACTGTGTTTATCACTGACCAGTTTTGTGACTTTGAACAGCTACTTAATTCTAGTTAAGCCAAGATCCCTCAGCTGTAATCAGGGAATCATGTTATAGATTAAAGGATTAAATGCGATAATGCCTATGAGGGGCCAGCAGAGTGTCTAGGACCCAGGAAGTCATTCATAAATATTATTTTAATGGAATTGTGATCAGAGCTTAAGACTTTAGAAGGCATCTATTCTGCTGTGCTTAGACAGGCTACTCCTCACCTTACGAGGCAAAACAACTAGTTCAGGAGCCACTCAGAATGCCTCGCTATTTTGAAGACATCACGTTGTTTCTCTTCTTTCCCTGTTCTGTGACTCCAAATGGGGTATCTACTCTTGGCTGATGAAAGACACTATAGCTGAGCTTCAGAACCTCATTTTATAAGCTTCTGTAGAAAACTGTATCAGAAATATAATTTATGAAAAAAAGCACAGCCAGTATTATAACGATTTTAGATTTCTCTCAGATTCAATACTTAAATATATAGTCCACTGATTTTGCTTACTTTCTTGGTGTACTATTTGCCATTTTTCTGCCATTCCAGCTGGTTTGTCGATGATGGAGAAACTGAAAGGCCCACTGTTTTGGGACCCATCCAAGTCCTCTGCGGTCACATTCACGTATGGCACGTTGTCACACACAGTCTGCACTGGGTCGACCAGTGTGGGACAGTGGTCATTGATGTCCTCCACTGTGATAGCAATGGTGCCAGTGATGGTTTTTCTTGGATAACCTTAAAAATGAGAAAGAATAAATATGAATATTTTGCCCCTATTGCTGACAATAGACACAGTCTGAATTCTCTTTCCAGTTTGGTACGGAGAAGGTACTAACAAACTGGGGCACTTTCCATCCTAGATATGCTTCAAGGTTCAGATCAAGTCATGTCTTTTAATCCGCTAAAGGAGTAGAAATGTTAAGGTTTGTCCATGGGAGAGATCTGAGCTCCCTTCAAGAACAAAATGAAGGTCTCGGATGTTCCAAAATAATACTTTTTGTTAGTAATAAAATACTAAAAAAAAAACCCCTGGGGATAAAAATACATTATATGTTTATAAAAAAATTAAAAAAATTTAATAAAAAAAAAGAAAAGAAAATCATAAGGAAGGGAGACTACATTTGCAGTGCTGTATCAAAAAAAATGTGTGTGTAAGTGGACCTGAGCTGTTCAAATCCATGTTGCTCCAAAGTCACATATACCATCCTGTCTGCTTAGTGGTCTTCTACGTAACAATAAGCTGTTCCATTTAAAGAGGTATTTTATAAAATTAAAAATATTTGATATAAGTTAAAAAAATACTAAAAAAATACTTAGATACACATAATGAGAAGAAATACATATGTAATAACTTACTTTCAGATACTGCCAAAATCTTTGCAGTGTATGTACCATTTTGGACATATCTGGATTCAAAATCAGGAATTTTTACAAGTTTAATTTCAGATGTAGCAGAATTCACAGAGATCCAGTTGTCTCTATCTTCCAATTTCTCATATCTGTTACAAAACAAACATAAAAATAATTCCCACTTCTGGATAAATTGATAATCTCTAATAATCTACAACTCTTTCAAGGTTAATTTTTGGTTCATTCTCTATGTTCTTGTTTTAGGCATTAGTTTGAAATCGTTTTAATTTCTTGCAACTGTCCTGAAAGCCTTCTCTCTTTACAGCGTATCACACTTATTTGGAACATTCCGTATTTCTGTAATGTACCCAAGACACAGACAAGGGCGATCCTTTTTGCCTACAAATCCAGGAAGTTTGCAAGTTGCTCTCTAGTCTGTTCTACAGCCTTTGGTCTAGTCTCCCTTAAATTTGGGGTAAACCTCTGGAGAGTAACGTAGTTACCCAACAACAATTGGTGGAGGAAATGTATTTGCTACTTTCTTGCCTCTAATACTTTCTTTCAGGAAAGAAGACAGGTTTAGACAGAAAAAGACAGTAAATTTCATTCTTAATTTTCTCTTTGTTGCTTTTCAGCTTTCTCTAGCGAGAATTACTTGGAGGTGAAACACCCAGTATCTGTCTCACACTCAGCTGGTGGAGGGAAGGTGGTCTGGGGGGATATTTCTCCGTGATTTTCAGTTGCAGGTACAACTCTGGATAATTTAATCTCCAGACCTTTGGGGGACTGTAATACTGGGAGTGAAGGAAGAAAATGTTCAAATTTCATTACGATTTTTTGAAGACAGGCATTTAAAGTCATTTAAAATAAGGAAATATATTCATAATTGTCTCTTACCTTACATGAGCTACTTGTCCAGTGTCTTCGTCAAAAGCTTGAAATTTTCCAATTATCTGGCCTTGGCTGGACTTATCCATGCTCTCGCTAACATGAGCAGAGATTGTGCTACTTCTAAAATGAATGCCTTCTTTCACATTTTTCACCTTTACTTTGAAGGGAAAGGATGTAGGCTTATATTTATTCTTAACTGATTTGTGAAAAGCTGCTTTGTTGGTGACAGTAATGCTGAAATCAAGATTCTTTATTTCTTCATAATCTACTTCCTAGGAAGACAAAATCAAAGGGAATTCTTTCAAAAGAGAAAACAACTAGAACATGCATAGAGCATACATACACACACGTATAGTTTTAATGTTAGATATGACAATTTAACATATGCAGAATACATTAGCACTCAGTAATCTAACTCATAACAATACCAAGCAATTAAAAAGTCTGTCAGCTTGGGTATTCATCAACGTTAAGGATGATTTAGGGTATATCCCCCATTTATCTTTTTAAAGTCCAGATCATTGAAAATATATTATATAGACACACACACATATTTAACAACCTGTTTCTTTTACTTTATTGAAAAAAGTTAATGGACATGTGATATATATTCCTTAAAACGTGTTCTATGGGTTTGTTCTGGTGAAAAAGGTCACATGCCTAGTGGTAGCAGCTGGCTGTCCCCCTAGTATAGACTTCTACTGCACATGAGCATATCAAAAAGCTGAGACCTCCTGGTTGAACTTGCCTAAGCCCAAGGGTTTTCAAATTTATTTAAACAAAAAACCTATCCTCCACACCCTTTTTAGCATAATGTCTATCATTATCTGGTTTGCTATTAATGCCATAAAAGATTAACCTTCCTCCAAATCCAAATATTGATTCTTTGTGAACTGTGAAATTTATAAAGTATATTTGATAGTCAGTGTATCACTGAATACATATTTTACGTTCCAATTTGTCCATTTTCCTTTTATAAACATTTCTACAGTATTCTACCATTTAGATGTATTTAGTTTACTTAACCATTTGATTATTAGGCATTTGGAGTACCTGTAATTTTTAAATATAATTAATACTGCTGTGAACATTTTTACACAAATCACTTTTCCTCTGTTGAACTGTATTACACTGTGAAAAGAAATACCTAGTTAACGTTTATTTAGGTCTTGTTGATTTTTATTTCTTGTGGTCCTGACCATTTAGACACAGGGGGGCATTTTTGCTTGTTTCTTTGGTATAATATTAAATGTATTACATGTGTTTACATGAATTACTGCAAAGCTATTCACTTTGTTTTTTGACGACTTATTACAAAATCATTTTCTTCTCTGCAGGGTTCTGGATGGATAACAGCTTCTGCCCTCTTGTAAAATCAGCCACTAGGGGGCTGAGACAAGGATTCAACGGAAAACGACTAGAGACAATACAGTCTTTATGACTGTATGATCCTTATGAGAGTTATCTTAAGCTGCCCTTGCACTTAACATGCTTGTTTTAATAGCGTGACGTATGCTGGATGCGAAAGAAAATATTCCAGCCAGGTGTTATTAGTATTCAAAGACCATGGAAGGCCACAGCAATGCTAAAAAATGAGCTAGGTACTAGGGCAATAAAACCTGTTTCATATAATAGCCATATATTATAAATAGCCACAGTTCTCCAGAGAGCATGAAAAAAATTTTCAGCATCATGAACAATGAATAAGGACTTGTTTCTCTGTTTCTAAAACGGTTAATATATTTTATCATTTCCATTTTTGCTACTTTTAATAGCATTTAAGAATTTAAATGTATTTGTTAATTTGTTAACAAAGCCTTGACTTTTTCTTATGTGATGAACTATTATCTGCATTTTCAGTTTAAAGTATCTGTTCCCAGGGTGACTGGGTGGCTCAGTTGGTTAAGCATCTGCCTTCAGCTCAGGTCATGATCCCAGGGTCCTGGGATTAAGCCCTGCCTCAGGGAGCCTGCTTCTCCCTCTGCCTGCCACTCCCCCTGCTTGTGCTCTCTCTGTCAAATGAATAAATAAAATCTTTTTTAAAAATAAAGTATTTGTTCTCCTTTATTGAGAACAGCTTTATTGAGGTATAATTTACATAGAATAAAATTCACCCATTATAAATGTACAACATGATGATTTTTAGCAAGCCTATACAGTTTTGCAAATGTCACCACCATCCAGGTTTAGAACATGTTCATCACCCCCAAGAAATTCCTTTTGCCTGTCTGTAGTCAGTCATCACTCACAGCTAGCCCTGAGCAACTAATGTCTATATCCATTGTTTTGCTTTTCTAGAAATTTCACACAGAAAAAAATCATACAATATGTAGTATTTTGTGTCTGGCTTCTTCTACAAAGCATGGTTTTGAGATTCATCTATGTAGTAGCAAGTATGAGGACTCCATTCCCTTTCACTAACCAAGAATATTCCACTATGTGGATATACTGCATTTTATCTGTTCATCAGCTGAAGGGCATTTTATTGTTACCAGTTTTCGACTATTATGAATAAAAGCTGCTTGTAAGTTGCATAGAAGTTTTTGTATAGATATACTTCTTTCTGGACATGCAAATGTTTTATTAGTATTTAGTGTACAATGTAGGGATTTGACAATTCTACACACTATGCAATGTTCACCATGATAAGTGGTTACTACTGACATTGTACAAGTTATTACAATATATGTTTTTATTTTTTGTGGGTGGATACCTAGGACTAAATCTCTGGTCACCAACTCCTTGGTGTTTAACATTTGAAAAAACTGCCAAACTAGCTGTATCACTTTATGTTTTCACCAGCAAGAGATAGGAGTTCCAGTTTCTGCATAATGTTGCCGATGCCTGGAGTTGTCGGTCTTTTTGACTACAGCCACTTAAGTAGAGGCATTGTGCTATCTCTTGTAGCTTTAATTTGCATCTGCCCTAATGACTAATGATATTGAGTATCCTTTATTTCCATATTTTCTAACTATATATCTTCTTTGTCTAACTTCCTTTGAATAGAATCTGATTATTGCTCTTAAAATTTGGAAGCAATTCTTCATATAATTGAGACAGGAAATTTATAATTTTCTCAGTCTGCTGTGGTCACTTTAATACTAATTGTACTATTTTTTGCTATGCCCCCTTTGGCATAGCATCCCTTTTTTGCTACCATGGTAGAGTGAGAATACTTCTAGAACTTCTATCACTCATCACTGACTTTCTCCTTATGTGTTATTGGCTTTTTGTCTTAGGCATCTAGCAAGGTTATACTCACATTCTATGACTAAGAGGATTACTTATTTCTTTATAAGTAGGCAAATTTATTTGAATGGCACCAATCTGATGCTATTATCCACTTCTTTCATAATCATAAAATGTGTCTTCCCTTTAAGCACGAGGTAATCTTATTCTATTTTCCTTTGCTTTACAAAGTGGCAGTCTAAGTAAGTGCATATAATAGCTTATTAATAAATGGTACACATAATTATTACCATGAAAATTCAAGTGAATATTTCTCTATTCTGTTATATATTTATATTACTATTATTCCTCTTCCTATGGTTAGACTTTACCTACTCTTTTATATACTAAGTTTTTATAAAAGTTTAGAACTTTGGGAATCAACTTTTGTCTGTGTGTGATTAATGGAATAGTATTTTAGAAGCTACAGCTTTTCATTTTATTTCAAAATCTGATAAGGCGATTCTATCATAAGCCATTTAAAAATACCCTGATATTCTTTCTTACTTATAATGTTAGATAAAAATCCATCCTATAATTATAATATTTGCTTTAAAAAAATTCTGTGGGGGTAATAAATTTCAAATGTATAAGACCCATGTGCTTAATAAGACTATTTTTCTTTCACTGATTCAATTAAGCACAAGAAGTTAGAATACTGGGTTTCAAAATGTGACCCTCATACTAAACATTAGAATCACAAGTGGATTTCTGTTATAAAGGCAAGTTCCTGAGCTCCATCCTATCAGACTTGATTATAGGGCCCAGGAATCTGCATCTGGGGCACATAATTTTACAAGGTGACTCTTAGGCATACTGAAGCATAAGGACAACTGGATTCGAGCTTTGTCAAGTAATTATAGCTTTTGTTTTTACACACTATTGGTGAGGTCTGGCTTTACGATAAGTTGATCAATAAAGACATAGTAAATTGGGGATACTTAGTAGAGGCAAGAGGTCATGAGGTAAGGATGCTCTAGTCAGACATGGGATGCAAGCAAGACGGGAAGTGTGTTGAGCAATAATGATTCTGTAACATGTTGTCAGATTAGGGTTCGAGTCCCCTGATCTGAATTTGGACTGTAGTGCGACCATTTACTAACTATAGAACTTTGGCAAATAGGGGGGTCTCCAATCTCAAACAATTGTGGTGTCAGTTGAGTATGTAAAGCACTCTTAAGTGTTTGAGGCTCAAAATACAATCATTTCTTCCTCTGCACCAATTTTTTCCCATTCTAATTTTGAACACGAAATACTTACTTTAATAAGAGTCACAATTCCTTTATTAGTTTGAGTGTCAGTTTCTATGTGGAAATAACCCATTTCATTTCCTGACACGAACGTAAAATTTGCTAACCAATTATCAGAGCCTATTTCATCTGCATCAAACACGTCTATGTGCATCACTGTTACATTGGCTTGATTTTCTTCAATTACCATTTCAGTCTGCAAAACATGAACATAGGGTTTTTATTTTAGTGTAACACAAACGTAATGATATATTTTTAGGTAAGACTAAAATACGAGTAAGTGAATACATCTGTTATAAAAATAACGGTTACCATTTCATTTTTGACTATAGGTATGTTGTCATTGACGTCCAAAATACGAATCTGAACTTGAGCTTGATTTACTGGTTTATCTGTTATTTGTCCATTGCTGTCTCTTGCTTCTACTGTCAAAGTATAGCTGCTGTGTTCCTGCAAGGCAATGAAAAATATCCATCTGGGGTGAAAATGAGTCACTCCCAAATCTGTCTTTCTAGTTCATTTCATCATCAAGAGAATGAACCACAGTATATTTTATTCACAAATACATTTTATGATCTGTTATTCATGTGAAGATGCTGTTTATTTGCCGTCAGAGCATTTCTAGAGGCCAGAAAAAGCCTAGAGAAATTGCTGGTAGTCAAATTCTTAAATGTGTCATTGGCGACATTATCAGGAAATGAGTCTCTCCTTAAAATAGTCTGTGTGCAAGGAAGTGCCATTCAAAATGCAGTCTGCTCTACAAGAAAGTGATTGGGGCAGGGGTGACTATAGTAGGAATTGGTTCTTCATTTTTAGCTAAGATTTAAGCAAGGAAAACCTAGTCCCCAAGAAAACTTCGCCTGCAAGGAAAAAATGTGGTTGACTTTTTCCAGACTTTCTGAAAGCTATGATTCTTAGAGAACCTATCTTGGAGAATGGTGTCTCACATGCCACTCCAAAGTGAGCTCTTCTCTTCCCCACGGTCCCCTTATGATGGCTCCATTCGGTGTAGCTGGAGTGTAAGAAAAAGCGGGGGCAGCCAGGTCCAGTGCATGGGTGTCCTGTGTGGGACAGAACCACCCAGTGCGAGTCAGGACAACTGAGGCCCCAGAGCCAGTTGCTTGGATTCTAATTCTAACTTTGTCACTTACTAGCTGTGTTTTAAATACACTTAATCCTTTTGACCCTTGGTTTCCTTCTGTGTAAAATGTCGATAACAGGGAGGACCTGCCTCACAGAGATTTTAGTTGGATTAAATGGATTAATCTATGTAAAAGGCTTCGAATAGCACTTGGCACACTAGATGCCCAATAAGTGACAGACATCGTTATTGGCTAAACTTGCCTTATTTCAAAGACAGATGCTTATCACAAATCAGGATAGTTAAAAATAATACTTTTCCATTCTAATTTTATGTGAAAAGGTACAGAGTAGACTTTTAGGAATAATAATATTAATTTTATAGAGATCCAGTCAGCGACGTTGGGCACAATCTTCTCCTTCTCTGGGCAAAAGGAAATGATTTTCCCAAGCAATACAAAATACAGTGACTGCACCCGGACGATGATTTACGTCTGATGACAATACAGTGTTCTTAGGATCATCCACATTCTCCTCGTGCACACTGTTAAAACCTTTATGTATGTAGCATTTAAAAAAACCTCCCATTTCCTGTTTTGATCCAAAATTTTCCCTTTCAGTTAGAAATAAAAAAGTGAAATGTTTGAGAATAGCCTGTCCAGGAATCCCATTGAAAATTTCCTCCAATTTGGGATTTACAACAATTCCTTCCTTTATGACTATTTCCGTTATCCCGAGTAGGACTCCTGTGTCAGTCTCTGTTCTGTAGCAATAGAGGAGACTCCAGATGCTTCATTACAGAAACACAAATTACAGAACATTGCTTTATGATGCTATCTCAAACAGAATCCTGCCTGGAGAGGCCCCAGAACAGAGCTGTCCTTATGTAATTTTAAATTTCCTAACAGCCAAATTTTAAAAAGTTTTCAAAAAAGGTGATACTACTAATTTTAAACAAATACATTTTATTTACCCATGGGATCTAAAATATTATTGTGTCCACATGCAATCAACAGAATATTACTAAGGTAAAATGTTACATTTTTTATTCAGGCTAAGTCTTTTCAAGTTGGTGACTTTTTTGTATTTATAGCACATCTCAGTTTGGATGAATCACACCTTAAGTGATCAATGGCCACAGATGGCTCATGCGATATCGGGTTGCACCTTGCTAGAAGAGGGTATTTGTAGGAGTTATCCTATAAATGAAGAATATACAAGAGAGTAAGCAAATGAGAAAATAAATTAACAGAAAGGAAAACCTGGAGAGATAAAGAAGGGTTTCAAAGATGAGCAACATAAAATACTAACTAAGTTACCTCTCTGTCCAAAGTGAAACTGGTTGTATAAATCTCCCCTGTGTCTTTATTTAAGTAGAACACTGGAGGATAAGCAGGCTCCTGAGATACGATTCTGTAGGAAATTTTAGAATTCGGAGTATTGGGCTCATCTGCATCTGTTGCAGTGATTTTCATCACAAGGGTATCTGGCATTAGAAAAAAAGGCGTCCAAGTTGAAACTCAACTTTAAGCACAAGTCATGTACGTTATTATTCTCTTTATAATTTCAGCCTGTTCACAAAAGGATTTTAAGTGCTTATCAAAATCACAGCTTACCAAGATGAAAAACTTTAATTGGATGAGAAAATAAGTGTAAATGGGTGCAGAAATAAGAAAGATAAGAAGAGGGCAAGGCTGCAAATTTATTTCTAATAGCTCTAGTGATCAATACAAAGAAATAAGGATGAACAGGTACAAATACATGCTTAGTAAAATACAAACAATTCAGGAGAAGAACAGCTGTTCTCTAGATTATGATCAAAGAGAAATCTCTCCTGCAAGCCTTCACATGGACTACTGCATTGGACCATGTTATCAATAAACCTGACAAGAGACATAACATAAGCCAAAGGTCAGTGAACTACTGCTAGCCAGCACAGTCACCTGTTTCTGTATATAACATCTTATGGCAACATAGTCACACCCATTTGTTTACATGTTGTATAAGGCTGCTTTCCAGCTACAAGGCAGCATAGTGGCTACAGAAACCTAACTTGTTCCATCCATCTGCCTATCTGTTTTGAGGGTTAAAAAAAAAAAAAAAAAAAAAAGATACCATGTAAAGCTTTTAGAACTTGTCACAGAAAAAGCGGTTGCAAACCTAGAGTGATAGGTTTATTACCATGTGTCCTGTGGGTCTCCATCAAGATATATGATTTAGTGTTCAGTTATATAATGGGGTTAAAATGACGGGGTTGAGGGATACTCATTCATAAAATTAACAAACTCTGACCTGCAGCACTCAACTCTTCAATAGACCCAGCGAAGACGTCCTGTGTGAACACTGGCTCGTTGTCATTGATATCAAGAACTTTAATGCGGAGTTCTAATGGTTTCTCAAGGTTGTTTCCTCTTTCATCCAAAGCATAACCAACTAGCTGAAATCATGACATTAATAATAGAACAGATTAAATGTAAGCTAAGGTAATTAAATTACTACAATATAAAAACAAATCATAACTACTACCAAAGAAAAACTATAAACTAATTAAAGTAAAATAATTCTTCCTACCAGAAAACTTGGCGTTTCTTCTCGATCAAGAATCCTGGTGATGTTCAATTCTCCTGTGTTTTTATTAAAGACAAACACGCCTAATGGTGACTCTGTGATCCCTTTTCCAGTGTATCTATATGTAACTTTTAGTCCTCTTTCTTCTGCAAGATCAGAATGTATCTAACACAAAAATAACAGAAGAATGCCCCAAGTTAAACTCTCTGTAACTTACATGCACATATTTTTAATGGAAAATTTCCCTCCAAAGTTGTCATAATGTTGATAGGAAGAAGGGAGGACACAAGCACTCAAGAGAAGATGTACTGATGTCAGAGAACCTGGTTCAAATCCTGTCTCAGCCACTTACTAGTTACATGATACTAAGAGTTACTTAACCTCTCTGTGCCTCAGTGTTCCTCTCACTAAAGTGGAGAGATACTACTGCCTACCTCTTACAGGTGCTATAAAACTAAGTTATCGTTAGGGGTATATCTTGCGAGGACAGATTTTTAAATTTAGCACATGAGGAAGGGCACATGGGTGGCTCAGTCAGTTAAGCTCTTGATTCTGGCTCAGGACATGATGTCAGGGTCATGAGATTGAGCCTGGTGTTGGGCTTCATGTTGGGCTTCATCCACGTAACACATCTGCTTGAGATTCTCTCTCCCTCTCTCTCTGACCCTCCCCGCCTCTTGCAGTGTCAAAATTACCTCTATAAATCCATTCGATCATCTGGAAAGGATGAATAAGGCATCCTTCTATAGAAGGATTAAAAAAGTCAAGTGCCTTTCCTGCTTAGAATGTCTCAGGAAATTCATGCATCTAACCCATTTCAAATGCCTTCTGTAGTCGTCATCTTCTTTTTCTATAAAAACTTCATTCCTGTCTGTAATTCTTACTTAGTAAATGGGTCTCTGTGGCCCCCTATTGGTTCTTTATTTTCTTCTTCAGACGTCATAGAAGCCATCGCCATTCACCTACCTGGTCACTTCTTTGTCCTGAAATCTGGGGATAGTTACACTTCCTTCCTATAGATTTCCCAACATGCACTAGGGTTGGGGAACAGCTGCTGAGAATGACCAAGGAGACAGCAGACAGGGGCTTCCAACCTCCTGCTACACCAGCTCTGCTCCTGGAGTGGAATGGTGAACCTGGGGCAGTCCATGATTACCTTTCACTGAGCTTCTGTCTCTGTTTGTCTTTCTCTTTCTCTTCTCTCTGTCTCTGTTTTTTGCCAAGTATATGCATATGTATATAAAAATGTATATATATATATGTGTGTGTGTGTGTGTGTGTATATATATATATATAGTATTTCTAAAGAATTCTAGATCTTCATGTACTAATTATATATTACATCACGCTATTTAGGTTAAAAATAAAGCAAAACTGTGTGTGGACATAACTGTTGGTTTGTTTATATATATGTATATACTTAAGAGTATGTAAGCATACACATATTTATGAATTTTTTAAGATTTAGAGAATATTACACTGTTGACAGTATTATCTCTACATAGACAATTTGGAAAGTTGAGGAAATTTAACAAGATCTTTTACTTTTTATGTAATTTCTACATATGTAACAACTTTTTATGTAAATTTTACATATGTAACCATTCATGTAATTAAAATTACTAAGAACAACTAATGCTTATTAAATCCCAAAAAATCAATGCAGTTTAGAAAAACTTATTGAGAAAACGTATGAATGACTCAAACACCTCAGAAAACCAAACCCAACCAGCAAACTTAGTTGCTTATATACATACTATTATGTAAAGCCACAATTAAAAATTTGGATTTTAAAAGGCTTTTATGAAAAGAACATGTTGCTAGAGAGAGGAAATTGTCTTCTGTAGCTGCCTTTCCTTTGAAGGAGCTCTTCATGCATGATATTTATAATGTTGGAAAGATAAAGATAACACTTGGATATGAACATGTATTCATTCACACAAATGTTTGCTGAGCCCCCAATGGATGTTGGCACTGCTTAGGGTACAGGGCATGAGCTGTGAGCCTAAGAACTAAGCTCTTGCCCCCTGGGAGCTTACACTCTACCAAAGGAGCCAGACAGCAAGTAAGCAATGTATGGCATGGCATAGAGCGGAATGCACTATAACCAGGCTGAAATGGGAGTCAAGGGATAGAGAGATGGGGTGAGGCAGAAAAGGCAACAAGATCTTTTAGGGGATGACATTTGGGCAGAGGCTTGATGCTATGAAATACTGCAGGTATCTGTGGGGAGGGGATTCCAGGCACGGGAAACAGCAAGGGCAAAGGTGAGTAGCTGGGAAGAATTTGTGTTGGTTTAGGGATCTAGGAGAGTGGGAGATGGGGGGTGATAGGAGCCAAGGTTGGAGAGGAGGTCTTGTATTAGCACTCTTACAGGTCATAGTAGAGAACATTCCTTCCATTGCAGCAGGAAGCCATTGAAATGCCTTCACTAAGGGGGTGAAACATGCTTTGATTTGTCTTTTATTTAAAAGATCACTCTGGCTGCTTTCTAGAGAATGGGATGTGGCAGGGTGGGGGATGGTAAAAGCGAAGCAGGCAGACAAGGTCAGGGGTTCTTCTGCCAACGCAGTGCAGAGATGACACTGACTTGGACGATGAGGGTGACCATGGAGAGAAGTGAGCAGATCTGGAATATATTCTGGAGGTAGAACTCATAGTACCTGCTACATTTTTGAAAAACTGGATAGAATTATGTGCCATTGACGGAAATGGGTAGAGCTGACAGCTTGAGGGGAAAAATCAAGGGTTCAGGGGTGCACATGCTAAGTTTGAGATACATACGAGCTGGATTACCATCTAATTTATCAAAAAATATGCCACTTTGAGAGTGAAAGAGGGTTATTCATTATTAGGCCAGGACAATGGGTACCCTTCAAGATGTATGGTCACCCTCCCTATTAGAGACCAGTTCATTTTGAAAATTACTTTTGGTATGTAGGGTGGCAGAAAATACCATCCCCAAATGTGTCACTTTGGTGTAGGATTATTTTGAGCAACTGAAAAGCAGATTCAAGAAAAGTTCTCTGTCTGCAACATGGGGGTTAAGGGGGTAGGAGAAGAGTAAATGAAGCAAGATGGGATTGGGAGGGAAACAAACCATAAGTGACTCTTAACCTCACAAAACAAACTGAGGGTTGCTGGGAGGAGGGGGGCGTTGGGAGAGGGGGTGTGGGGTTATTATGGACATTGGGGAGGGTATGTGCTATGGTGAGTGCGGTGAAGTGTGTAAACCTGGCGATTCACAGACTTGTACCCCTGGGGGGAAAAATATATTATACGTTTATAAAAAATAAAATTAAAAAAAAAATTTTTTTTAAGTTAAAAAAAAAAAGTTCTCTGTCTTTCCCCTACGTGCCTCAAAGCAGGCCATAAATTTGTAAAGGTGTCCTCCCTCCCTTCTTTACCAGGAAGGACAAAATTTAATTATCAGAGACAATTTTAGACCCTTATCAGCTTAGAGATGGCACAGGGGTATCCACATAAGTAACTGTATTAACTAGCCTTTCCCTATCACTTGTTCCCCAAAATTTTCCACAATTTTCCATCCGTAGAGATTCAAGGACCTTTTCCTTTGTCTTGTGACTTCTCTGAAAGTTTACTGTGTCTTTGCTAAGATGTTTTATAGGCCCCAATTCTAACCAGACCTTTGAATTATACATCCCTGGGTACGCCCATGTGTTATAGGAGCAGTACACACATTAATAAACTTCTTTGTTATTCTCCTGTTAATCTGTCTTCTGTCACTCCAAATTATAGGGCACCAGTCAGAGAACCTAGTGAAAGAATCTTTCTTCCTCTACATATAACACCCTCTTTTGAGTACTGTGGCCCTTTCAATTAAAGAAAGATTCAACTAGTGTCAGATCTCTGACACTTAGGTGAATTGAAGCCCCAAATTGTATAATCCAATAGAATATTAAAAGACTCAGTAGGTACATTGTATCATTTTCCTTAAATTTAAAAATGAACATAAAAGTCTTCTCCCACTATATCTCAGTAATATACATATATTTCCTATTTTCTGTAGAAGGTACCTTGGCGATCGGATTCCTTTTGGACAGATCCTCTCCTTCCCGAAGAACCACAGGGGTGGTGATCCAGGACCGCTTTTGCCGCACTAAGTGAGTGTGTTTAGGAAGCAGAGTATGTTCATTTCCTGGGTTTAAGACCTACAACAATAAAATATTGTCAAAAAAATTATTAAGTATCCTAAAACACTATGGTATTCTGTAATTTATTAAGATTTTAAAAATAGTTATGCAAATCTTAAGGTATACATATCTTATTTCTTAACAGGTTTCATTTTCAAAGAGGAAGTATGTACACTCTGACAAACTCCACAGGCATTCAGGAAATCATCTCTAAACCAGTAGAACAGTACAGTTTTGCTTTTATCAGTTGGAACAGATTTCCCAGACTGAAGAGTAAAAAAGGCTTATTACAGTGTCCAGACCCAAGACCCAAGATGGAGTCGCCCACGACAAGCCCTGCATTAATACATCGGAACCTAACTAAATTTCTGTGCTTGGCCCTCCCAGAAAAGGAAGGCCTAGGCAAGCAGTCAGCACTGACCTGCTCAGGACCTTATCTCATCTGCCCCAGCTCCAAAGTGACTCTGCTCTACCCAATCAACAAATACCCAGTGTAACTTCCTATTCTAGCTGGCTTTGGTCTATAAAACCTTCTTGCTTTGTACAACTGTTTCCTAGACTGGATGCTTCCCTATTCATCAATCAATAAAGCCAGCCAGATCTTTTCAAGATTTATGATCATTGGATTGTTCATTTAACAGCCTAGAGTAATTGAGTGACCATACAAATTGGCAAATTAAAGAATAATATAGTGTGTCAAAAATTCTTTCCTTACTGAAAATGAAGTTTCATTTTTCTGTGGTGGTTTATAGTTTAAAAATGAATTACCCAATGTTTTAAAACTAAATCTTAGCAACTAACCTGTGGTATCAATTTAACTAAAACCTAGTGAAATTGTCAGTTACATGAATTTATTGTTTGAAGGATGACATAAAGGATTAAATTATCCATCTTTTGTTTTCAAGAACTTTGAGTAGAAAAGATTTATTCTATATATTTTCAGTTGGGCTTTACAGAAAAACATTTATGCAAGGAAAATTTCGATACAACTGACCTAGTATACTAAGATCAGAAATCATTTTTATACTAGATTTATCATCCTATTTTGTTGCTCTACATAACATTTTTTTCCAGAAATAACGGTTATCACTAGGTCATTATTTTTTGTCTTATTTTTAGTTGAAAACAAATTATGTAACAAAACAGCAAAATAACATTATAGTTTACAGTGTAAAATTAAAACTTTATTCTACTTTTTCTCTCACACGTCAGCGTATTCACTGGTAACTGCTTGATCATCTTATGACCATACAGTTGCACATGTATAAAGCTCTTTGTCCTATAAAAATGGAATTATACCATACATCTTATTCTGCCCCTTGATCTTTCATTCAATACCTCATCATGGACATTCTTCGTGTACCATAAGTTGTTTTACCATTCTATCAATGAACATTTTGATTGTCACAAAATACTGCATTGAACATCCCTGGATATATGTTCTGTGTACCTGACTGAGTAGCAATGGCTAAGTCTAAGGGAGTGCACATGTTTAATCTGGTAAGGCATAGCCAAATTGTCTTCCATTAAATTAAGCCTCTGAGTTCAAAAGACAGAAATAATCCCCTCGGTTCCTTACCTCTAAATGGAGTCCATTTCCAAAGTTAAAGAAGATCTGGAAAATAAGACCATTTATTCGTTGTTTAGTTTATCACTCAATTCGGTTTAAATGCTTGTTAATAACTTACTACCTAAAATAGTATAAATATTAAAAAAAAAAGGTTTAACCACCATCATTACTATCCTCCTTTGTTAAAAAAAAAAAATGAATTTTCCCTTTTGTCCGCCACCACCTCCCCCCATGACCAGGGCCAGAGACAGGAATCTACTTCTTGATCCACACTGCCTCTTCCAGGAAACTCAGAACACAACTAATAGTTGAAAAACAAAACCAAGAATGCTCCATCCGGTGTTCTCATGGATCCACATAACTTTCTCCAAGGCCTTTAATGGAAATGCACCCTCCACTCCTGGCTCTGCTCCATCATTTCCAGGGTCACCCACATGACTATCCACATTCAGATTTCACACTTAAATCTCACCAATTCTTTTCTTGGTTCTTTTTTTTTTTTTTTTTAAGATTTTTATTTATTTATTTGACAGACAGATATCACAAGTAGGCAGAGAGGCAGGCAGAGAGAGAGGAAGGGAAGCAGACTCCCCGCTGAGCAAAGAGCCTGATGCGGGGCTTGATCCCAAGATCCTGGGATCATGACCTGAGCTGAAGGCAGAGGCTTTAACCCACTGAGCCACCCAGGTGCCCCTCTTTTCTTGGTTCTTATCAAGCACTGTCACACTTTGGGATTAATCATCACACATAACTAAATACAGTTATTCTTACTCTAAAACCTGCACAATAGGGGGGGCGCCTAGATGGCTTAGTCAGTTAAACAGCCAACTCTTGATTTTGGCTCAGGTCATGATCTCAGGGTCATGAGATCCAGCCCTGCCTGGGGCTCCATGCTCTGTGTGGAACCTGCTTAAGATTCTCTCTTGATCTGCCCTTCTCCCACCATATCTTCTCTCTTAAAAAAATAAATAAATAAATAAAAATCTGCACAATAAAATCTTATCTTGCCCTCTGGCTTTTGCTGCCCTTTCTTTTTTTAAAAATTTAAACTCAATTAGTCAACATACAGAACATTCATTAGTTTCTGATGTAGATTTCATTAATTCACTAGTTGCATATAATGCTCATCACATCACATGCTCTCCTTTTTGCTTGTCACTCAGTCGCCCCATTCCCCCATCCACCTCCCCTTCAGCAACCCTCAATTTGTTTCCTATAGTTGAGAGTCTCTCACGGTTTGTCTCCCTCTCTGATTTTTTTCCCATTCAGTTTTACCTCTCTTCCCCTACGATCCTCTATGCTATTTCTTATATTCCATATACGAGTGAAACTATGTAATTATCTTTCTGTGATTGACTTATTTCACTCCTGCTGCTCTTTCTTTTCAGTCCAATAATCTCTTGATTTCACTCTTCCCTTGGCTTAATTTAAACCATTTTTTTTAAGATTTTATTTATTTATTAAAGAGAGCACAAGCAAGGGGAGGGGAAGAGGGAGAGAGAGTGGGAGAAGCAAACTCTGCGCTCCGTGGGGAGCCCATCTCGGGTCCTGCTCTGAGGACCTGGAGATTCTGACTCAAGTGGAAGTCAGATGCTTAACTGACTGAGCCACCCAGACACCCCTAAACCAGTTCCTTCTAACATGGTAGCCCCACGTGGCTATTTACACTTAAATTATTTTTAATTAATAATTCATTTGCTCATTATCCACATGAGGCAAGTGGCTTGAAAACATTCCCAACACTGTAGACGACTCTACTAGACAATGCTAGTAGAGTATTGTCAGACATTCCAAAGACATTGTCAGTGACTCTCAGACCCCTCATTCTCTTGACTTTCTAATATTACTGCCTCACTTTTTCCCCAACTCTGTGAGACTGTTAATCTCTTTGCTTCTGGCCCTGTACTGGCAACAATGCTAGACAGGGTCTTAGAGGCTGAATGGACCCATACATCCATTCACTTTCTAACAGCTGCTTCCTCCACAGAGGTGGTGACTTCTTTCTATGGTGACCATGTGTTTACTTTTGCCCAGGAGAATCCAGATGGCACCTGCTGTGTGGGCATGTGGCCATCCCACCTGTATAACTCCTTCAATCTCAAAAGTGTGCTCATTCAGACCATAAACTGTATAGTTGCCTTATCTTTGTACAGTAGCCCTATCATACCATTCCACACTTCAGCAGACGACCCCCATGGCATGGACCACACCTCTGAACCCACTCACTCTTAGATGACCCCACTTTTTATCTGACTGAGATTAAAATATTAATCCACTTTTCTAACCAGCTCTCAGGGGATGCTGACATGCCGGTTCTTGAACAGCAAGGTTGTAGAATGTGACAGAGTATCAGTTGTTCGTTTAAAGACAATGAAGTTTGACTTATTAATTGCCGTCTCAGTATTGACACAAGAAACGTTGTCATTCTTAATTACTAATATGTAATGCAGAGAATATTGTATTTCATGCATTTAACATTAAACAATTTTAACTGCAAATAGATATAAAAGAAGAGTGAATGGTGCAACGACCATCCACAAAACAACACCTAGTTCCAATCATCTGGATGGATTTTTTAGGGGCACCTGGATGGCTCAGTCAGTTAAGTGCCCAATGCTTGATCCCAGCTTGGGTCTTATCTCAGTGTTGTGAGTTCAATCCTGCACTGGGCTCCACACTAGGCATGGAGCCTACTTAAAAACAATAACAACAACAACAAAAACAAACCACAACTGTAAAAAAATAAAAAGTATATTTTTGAAATTTAGGGACTAACATTAAATTTACACAAATGTTGCGAAGGTAGTACAGAGCTCCCTTACCCATTTCCCCCAATGACATCTTAAATAACTATTGTACGCTTGTCAAAATTCAGAAAATGACATTGGTATATTTATATAATGCAGAGTTGACTAAATTCCAGACTTTACCCAGATTTTATCATTCCCCCCTTTAATTGTCCTTTCTCTGTTCCAGCCTCCATTTAGGAACCCAGACTGGATCTGGAATGTCTCCTCTGGTCTGTGACTGTTTTTCAGTCCTTCCTTGTGGATGATCCTGGCGGTTTTGATATTGGCCAAGTATCCTGTAAAATGTCCTCCAGTTTTGTTTTATCTATTGGTTTATTTCACAATTAGATCATGGATGTGTTTTTGGAAAGAACACCATGGAGCTATGAAGTGCCCTTGTCATCACATTTACAACAGGGGTAAATGATATGCATTCAACATTATTGGAGAAGGTAGACTTTGCAGGTTTCTCCACTATTAAGTTATCACTTTTCCCCTTCCCTGCTCTATTCCACACAAGTGAGTCACTAAGGCTAGCTCTTCTTTGGGCTGGGGACTGGGGGAGGAGAGAGACTAAGTCTCACTTCCTACGACAGACATGAATACATATTACTTGGAATTCTTTGGCAAGAAACCTTCGTCTCTTCTTCCATCATGTCTTTATTTGTTTAATCATTTATATCAGTATAATCATTAAATAAAAATATTTATTTTATTCTGTGGGTTATAAACCAATATTATTTTATTAATTTTGTTCAAATAGTTCCAGCTTTGGGCACTGGAAGATCTTTCAGGTGAGATTCTGTTCCTACGCTTGACATGTTCCCATCTTTCTGTTTTTTTAACTCTTCCCTGTCTAGCATCACAAGATGCTCCAGGGTCATCTTATACTTCTCCCATCCCAGCTTTATAATGAGCCATTTCTCCAAGAAGCCCTGATATCTAATGTGAGAGGATGGTATTGAGAAGCACACACATTACACACATTGCACACAGATGTAGCATACACATTACAAAATTGTTCCCTGTCTCTGTTACTTTTTTTCAGGGGAATTATAAAGATAGAACTTTTCTTAACTTGGTTATTACAAAAGAGACTGTTTTAATCTTTGGGAAGCAGTATCACCTGGTGGAAAGTGCATGACTTTGGAAATAGTCATACCTAGATTAAAATTCCAATTCTGCTCAATAAATTGCTTTAATCTGTTTCCTTATCTGTAACATAATACATGGGTGGCAGACATTTTCAATTGTATGGCTAATTGCCATTTCCTGCCATTTTAGCATTGACTGAACCCCATTTTGTTCAGATAGCAAGTAGACCCTGCTAGCTGAGTAATGACTGGTATATGCCAAAGCATCAGTCTCATTCACTTTGATGGTGACTAGGCATAAATGTGTGTATGAGTCAGTTAAGGCTGCCATAACAAAATACTATGGATTGCGTGGCTTAAACAACAGAAATTGGTTTCTTATAGTCATGGAGGCTGGAAAGTCCAAGATAAGGTACTGGTTGGGTCAGTTCCCAGTGAGGGCTCCCTTCTGACTTGCGGAGAGCAGCTTTCTTGCTATGTCTTCACACAAGGAGCAATAGCTTGAATTTGAGCTCTCATGTCTCTTCTTATAAGGGCACTAATTCCATCACCTTGGGAGGTAGGGCATCAATATGGGAATTCAGGGCAGGGAGGAAGCAGGGGGAGAAGAACATTCAACCTTTAACAATGTGTGGTAGAATTCTGGCCAATGAGATAACTGGCGAGTCTGGAAAAGACTTTCCTCATTGATGGGAAGAGATGCATATGCACAGCCTCTCTTTTTATCTGTTTCTGGAGATTGTAGAGCAATCTCATGACATTTGGAATGGAGCCATCTGTGACTACATGGAGAGAGCGGATAAAATGGCAGAGAAACAAGACTGACACTGTAATATCTTTGAGGTACAAAACTGGTCAAAATCAGAGCCACCCCAACTCTGGACCACTTTTTATTATATTAAATATTCTTTTTGTTTAATCTACTTTCAATTGGGTTTTTTTACTTGAATCTGAAAGCAACATGATATACCCAGGTTGCAGGCTTATAGTGCATATTAAAAGAAATAATATAGGACTATAATTATTGCAGTGACTGGCATACAGTAGGCCCTCAATAAATAGAACTATGATGGGATTTCCTTAATTCTATGACTTGCATTCTCCTCATCTTAAAATTTCTGAAATTTAGATTCACTCATGCCTTTAATTTCTTTTTTTTTTTTTTTTTTTTT